>NC_079193.1:291045929-291376287 GCF_029499605.1 Hyla sarda
TTCGGAGTGCAGCGACTACAGGAAATGAAAAGTGACGTCTCTGATGCCGCGCAGAGAAGCTGGTGTGAGGTGAAAAAATCAAACCAGTGAAAAATTCAGACCGCTCCTTCCCTCCGCTCCCCACCTCACACCGGCAGAGGACGTCATTCTTCTGCTTCACAGACCACAGCCCGCAAGACCCCCCCGCCTGACCTGGCCTGCCGAAGCACAGCCAGGTAAGGAAAATAAAAAAACTATGAAAAGCAGGGAAAAGGGGGAATGATGAGGGAGGGGGGAGGTAAGAAAAATTTAAAGCAGAGCGGGGAGGAGACGCCGCTGGTCACTGATTTAAAGCGGCCGTGCTGCTAATACTTCACAAGCTGTTGTGGCCGCTTTAAATCAGTGACCAGAAGATTTTTCGGCATGTAACACACAGGCAGGCTTTTTGCCTTAAATTTAAATTTTAAAAGTGCGTGTTATACGCTGATAAATACGGTAACCAATACTGACCACAAAAGCAGCCCAAGAGCTTCTTAGACAAAAAATTGAATATTCTTCAATAGCCAAATCAGTAACTTG
Source organism: Hyla sarda (assembly GCF_029499605.1). NCBI lineage: Eukaryota > Metazoa > Chordata > Amphibia > Anura > Hylidae > Hyla > Hyla sarda. Next base: position 291,046,488 of record NC_079193.1, read on the forward strand.
ACCTTAACTAAATGTGTTGTGCTTCTTACTAACTTAAAACAAATTAGGTGATCTCTATGGGTTCCAGACTTCAGTCATCCATTGACCATAAGGAATGTGCAACCAAATAATAAAAATAATTATTTTATGTGTAATAATTAGGTTATAACAATATTTTTGTTAAATTTCTTGCATTTCTCAACTCTAGTAGCATGCCTGCACTCCTAGGTGGCTTGTAATGAATCCACTTTTGGAGATATCTTGTTTGGTTCGTCGCTTCCTTTGGTTCGTTTTTTTGTAGAGGGTTCTTCTGTTTATAGTATACAAATAAAGGTTTTATACGTGTGTGACCCCTTAAAGGGGTATTCCAGGCAAAAACTTTTTTTATATATCAACTGGCTCCGGAAAGTTAAACAGATTTGTAAATTACTTCTATTAAAAAATCTTAATCCTTCCAATAGTTATTAGCTTCTGAAGTTGAGTTGCTGTTTTCTGTCTAACTGCTTTCTGATGACTCACGTCCCGGGAGCTGTACAGCTCCTATGGGGATATTCTCCCATCATGCAAGGGATATTCTCCCATCATGCACAGCTCCCGTGACGTGACATCATCATTGAGCACTTAGACAGAAAACTTCAGAAGCTAATAACTATTGGAAGGATTAAGATTTTTTAATAGAAGTAATTTACAAATCTGTTTAACTTTCCAAAGCCAGTTGATATATTAAAAAAAAAGTTTTTGCTTGGAATACCCCTTTAACTCCCTGAATTATTTTAAATCCATTGAAGTAAAGCTGAAAGTCTAATTACAATTTGACGGCTTTGAAATCCATTGTGATGGTGTTCAGAGGATACATTTTGTCGTAAGTTGTCCTTCTATGCCTGTATGTATGAGTCATTAGACCCGCAGAGGACTATCTTGTTAATGGCAGAAATTTGAAAAATTCAAACAATTACTGAAATAATAAGAATAGCAGTTTGAAAAATATACTCAATGGCAAGGACACCAAATAAGAGGTACATGACTGACACTAAAGCTTTTATAAATCCTATTAAATGCCTACATATCAGGCACCAAATGTAAGGGCTCTAGATGAGACCAATAAAGCCATAATATTAGCTGAGCAAGGGTGACTCCATAGTAAATTACTCCTGAAAGGCCACATTAATGCCTGACTCCCTAATAAGTTAGCGACTAGTTAGTTCCTATCAGTTAATATCCATAAACATTGTAGATTGACACTTCATTTAACACAATTGTATATTTCCAGATAAGTTAACACTATAAAACACTACATTACTATATTTTGACGTATTATACATCACTACTGTATATTAACAGATTATTTGGATTATACCTTTTAGCTTTTGGTTGGAGGTGTGCATTAAGGGCCCAACAAGCAGCATATCAGGTCATCTATCTACTGCTAGTAAGAAGAATGTTCTACATTTTCAGTCTTTATGTGTCAGGGACCGACCAGGGGACAGGTAGAGTGAGCCCTAAACTGACCCTAAAACCGCTCTCCCTGCCTACTTGCCCATCCTAACCGGTGGATCGACAACTGGTCCCTCCCTGAACTAAAGTGCAGGGGCCTAATAAAAACACATACTTATAAATAGTCTGTCATAAACCAGAAACATAACAGGAACATAGAACTCTATTATTAAGTTCAGAGTACACAAATCAGTGAGCAGCACAAGGGACACTATTTCAGCAGACATGAACAGAGGACTCAGGGGTTGTGAACAAAGGACACTATAGATAAGCGGTCATGAACAGAACTCCGAATAAAGAACTAATAAACATATAGAGTTCAAAACACAAGACAGGAAAACAGATAAGTCTGAATATACTCCAAAACAGGAATAAACTTAATTCCCTAGAAAAAAAAACTCCAGTATGCACAGGAATAACAATACCCTCTGAGTCCCCACGGACAGGTAAACAGGATCGATAGCTAAACACACAGGATATAATTATAGAACACTATTCACACTGAACACAAGACAGGAATAGCAAACCCTCCGAACACCTCCAGTAGACAAGGAATCCCCATGGAGCAGTAACAGGAATCTAACATAGGACACTGTTCACACTGGACACACAAACTGGACACTCCACTAATGAAGTAGCCATTAATAATGAATCCAAATAAACTACTGTCCAGCGGCACACTCCACAGTGTGGTCAGAGGCTGACCCAGTAGGAAAACAGAAATATAAAATACAGAACTTCATAAGAACGGATACAAGAGAAAACACAGTGTGAACAGACACATGGCAGAAAAGATATACAAATTCTAAATCCGACTATACAAACACAGATTAAAATCTACTATAAGCATGCCACCTAACCATGGCTAAAACCAGAAAATACAAAGTGCATGCTAAGACAGATAGTAGATTAAAAGCTCAAATAAAGAGTGATTCACCAACAGCTCCAGAGCAGCATGTTAGCAAGTCAGGATGTAATGAACTCAATCTCCAGCCCAGAGGCTAGACTGGGCTGACTTTAAATAGACACACCCTAGGAGCTATTGGCTAGCAAGCCAAAGGCTATTTACTATTCCCTGACCAGGCAACATAAAACTGTCCACACACAATCAAACCAATAGCTGTGTGTGAACACAGGCCAATACAGACATGACATTGTTTTTCCCTGTATAGTACTTTCTGGTGTTACTGCTTCCTAATGGTGCATTGTCATTCATAGTAGAGATAAACATATCAGCATGGTACCAACCTAGCAGTTCCATATGTTGCCTAAATAACACTTTCATGCAGTCTAAATAACAAAGCTATAGAGTATGTCCCTACCACATTATACTGCTAAAATTATATTATGTGCAGTGCTTAACCCCTTCCCGACCTATGACATACCTGTACGTCATGGGTGGCAAGGTGTTCCCGACCCATGACATACAGGTACGTCATGAACATTACTGCCGCTACTCGCGGCATCCCGCAGCGCCCGGAAAGATGGTGGCTATCACTGATAGCCAGCCATCTTACCGTGCGACCACGGGGGGTTTCATCCCCCCCCCCCCCCCAGCGATCGCTGCTATCAGCTGGTCAAATCTGACTAGCTGATAGCAGCGTTTCGCTATGAAAATACTTAGCAGCGCGGTGTGTGAGTTCCGATCACGGGGATCGGGACACACACCGCTCTGCTAAGTGTCCCTGACCCGTCCCCCGGCGTCACTTACCCGTCCGAGCGGTCCCGGCGGTCCCGGCGTCCTCCATGCGGTCCCGGCTGCGCTGCGTCCCGGAGGTGAATTTGCAGCAGCAGTGCGGCATCTTCATTGGCAGCAGTGAGATCGCCGTAAAGCGATCTCACTGCTGCCTCTGAGAGTTTAAAAACTGCAACTCCCAGCATGCCCAGACAGCCTTTGGCTTTCTGGGCATGCTGGGAGTTGTAGTTTTGCAACATCTGGAGGCCCACAGTTTGGAGACCAATGTGTAATGGTCTCCAATCTGTGCTCTTCCAGATGTTGCAAAACTACAAATCTCAGCATGCTCAGTCTGTCCAGGCATGCTGGGAGTTGTAGTTCTCTAACATCTGGAAGAGCACAGATTGGAGACCATTATACAGTGGTCTCCAAACTGTGGACCTCCAGATGCAACTGCAACTGCAACTCCCAGCATGCCCAGACTGCCCAAGCATGCTGGAAGTTGTAGTTCGGCAACATCTGATCCTTCAGATATTGCCGAACTACAACTTCCAGCATGCCTGGGCAGTCTGGGCATGCTGGGAGTTGTAGTTTTGCAACAACTGGAGGCACACTAGTTGGGAAACATTGTCCGTTTCCTACCTCAGTGCCTCCAGCTGTTGCAATTGTTGCAAAACTATAACTCCCAGCATGCACTGACAGACCATGCATGCTGGGAGTTGTAGTTTTGCAACAGCTGGAGGCACACTGGTTTGGAAACACTAAGTTTGGTTGCAAAACACTTGAAAGTTTATTACTTAACTTAGTGTTTCCAAACCAGTGTTCCTCCAGCTGTTGCAAAACTACAACTCCCAGCATGCACGGACAGCCAAAGGGCATGCTCGGAGTTTGCAACAGCTGGATGTTTGCCCCCTCCCCCCAATATGAATGTACAGGGTACACTCACATGGGCGGAGGTTTACAGTGAGCGCTGCAAGTTTGAGATGGCGCAAATTTTGCGCTGCAGCTCAAACTTCCAGCCGCAAACTTGCTGTGAACCTCTGCCCATGTGACTGTACCCTAAAAACACTACACTACACTAACACTAACCTAAAATAAAAAGTAAAAAACATTACATATACACATACCCCTACACAGCCCCCCTCCCCCCAAAAAATGAAAAACGTCTGGTACGCTACTGTTTCCAAAACGTAGCCTCCAGCTGTTGCAAAATAATAACTCCCAGTATTGCCGGACAGCCATTGACTGTCCAGGCATGCTGGGAGTTTTGCAACAGCTGGAGGCACCCTGTTTGGGAATCATTGGCATAGAATACCCCTATGTCCACCCCTATGCAAATCCCTAATTCAGGCCTCAAATGCGCATGGCACTCTCTCACTTTGGAGCCCTGTCGTATTTCAGGGCAACAGTTTTGGGACACATATGGGGTATCGCCGTACTCGGGAGAAATTGCCTTACAAATTTTGGGGGGCTTTTTCTTCTTTAACCCCTTATGAAAAGGTGAAGTTGGGGTCTACACCAGCATGTTAGTGTAAAAAAATAAATTTTTTACACTGTCATGCTGGTGTTGCCCTATACTTTTCATTTTCACAAGAGGTAAAAGGGAAAAAAGACCCCCAAAATTTGTAACGCAATTTCTCCCGACTACGGAGATACCCCATATGTGGGCGCAAAATGCTCTGGGGGCGCACAAGAAGGCCCAGAAGGGATAGTGCGCCATGTACATTTGAGGCGATTTGCACAGGGGTGGCTGATTGTTACAGCAGTTCTGACAAACGCAAAACAATAAATATCCATATGTGACCCCATTTTGGAAACTACACCCCTCACGGAATGTAATAAGGGGTGCAGTGAGCATTTACACCCCACTGGTGTATGACAGATTTTTGTAACAGTGGTCTGTGAAAATGAAAAATAAAATTTTTGATTTGCACAGTCCACCGTTTCAAATACCGTATTTATCGGGGTATACCACGCACCGGCCTATAACACGCACCCTCATTTTACCAAGGATATTTGGGTAAAAAAAGTTTTTTACCCAAATATCCATGAAAAAATGAGGGTGCATGTGTGCGCGTGTATACCCCGATATACCCCCAGGAAAGGCAGGGGGAGAGAGGCCGTCGCTGCCCGCTTCTCTCCCCCTGCCTTTCCTGGGGTCTAGAGCCCTGCTGCCGGCCCTTTTCACCCCCTGGTTATCGGCCGTTGCCGGCACCGCTGCCCCGTTGCCTCCCCCCATCCCCGGTGGCATAATTACCTGAGTCCGGTCCGCGCTGCTCCAGGCCTCCGTCGTGCGTCCCCAGCGTCGTTGCTATGCACGGCGCGGCGCTCTGACGTCATGCACCGCGCCGTTCAGCGCATAGCAATGACGCCGGGGACGCACGACGGAGGCCTGGAGCAGCGCGGACCGGACTCAGGTAATTATGCCACCGGGGATGGGGGGAGGCAACGGGGCAGCGGCGCCGGCAATGGGTGCCGCTGCCCCTTCTCTCCCCCTGGCTGTCGGCGCCGCTTCTCTCTCCCTGGCAATCGGCGCCGACACCGATAGTCAGGGGGACAGAACGGGCAGCGGCGCCGATAACCAGGGGGTGAAAAGGGCCGACAGCAGCGCTCTAGACCCCAGGAAAGGCAGGGGGAGAGAAGCGGGCAGCGACGGCCTCTCTCCCCCTGCCTTTCCTGGGGGTGTATCGGCGTATAACACGCACACAGACTTTAGGCTAAAAATTTTAGCCTAAAAAGTGCGTGTTATACGCCGATAAATACGGTATCTGTCAAACGCCAGTGGGGTATAAATGCTCACTGCACCCCTTATTAAATTCCATGAGGGGTATAGTTTCCAAAATGGGGTCACATGTGGGGGGTCCACTGTCCTGGCACCATAGGGGCTTCCTAAATGGGACATGCCCCCCAAAAACCCTTTCAGAAAAACTCACTCTCCAAAATCCCATTGTCGCTCCTTCGCTTCTGAGCCCTCTACTGCGCCCGCCGAACACTTTACATAGACATATGAGGTATTTCCTTACTCGAGAGAAATTGGGTTACAAATTTTAGGGTGATTTCTCTCCTTTTACCCCTTGTAAAAATTCAAAAATTGGGTCTACAAGAAAATGCGAGTGTAAAAAATGGAAGATTTAGAATTTTCTCCTTCACTTTGCTGCTATTCCTGTGAAACACCTAAAGGGTTAAAACACTTACTGAATGTCATTTTGAATACTTTGGGGGGTGCAGTTTTTATAATGGGGTCATTTATGGGGTATTTCTAAGATGAAGACCCTTAAAATTCACTTCCAACCTGAACTGGGCTCTGAAAAATTACGATTTTGAAAATCTTGAGAAAAATTGGAAAATTGCTGCGGAACTTTGAAGCCCTCTGGTGCCCTCCAAAAGTAAAAACTTGTCAATTTTTTTATGCAAACACAAAGTAGACATATTGTATATGTGAATCAATATGTAATTTATTTGGAATATCGATTTTCCTTTCAAGCAGAGACTTTCAAAGTTAGAAAAATGCTAAATTTTCAAAATTTTCATGACATTTTTAGATTTTTTTACCAAGAAAGGATACAAATATCAGTGAAATTTTACCAATAACATAAAGTAGCATATGTCACGAAAAAACAATCTCGGAATCAGAATGATAAGTAAAAGCATTCCAGAGTTATTAATGTTTAAAGTGACAGTGGTCAGATTTTCAAAAAATGCCCAGGTCATGAAGGTGAAAATGGGCTGGGTCATGAAGGGGTTAAAGGGGTACTCCGCTGCTCAGCATTTGAAACAAACTGTTCCGAACGCTGGGGCCAGCGCCGGAAGCTCGTGACGCGTCACAAGCTCCCGGCTCCAGCATTCGGAACAGTTTGTTCCAAACACTGAGCAGCGGAGTACCCCTTTAGGGAGAAGTGTCATACAAGTAATTATCATTATACAGTGCAAATACTACTAACCTATAGTGACCAAATTATATTAAAGAGTACCTGTCATGATCTTGTTACATTTTCATTGCTCCCATCATGATAAACCACCCCTGCCTTTATTTTAATTTTATTTTTTATAGTTTTCTACCTTGATATTGCTCAGTACTTTCTGCTCAGTCAGATTCACAGACTGGGAAGGGGCGTTACCCAGCAGGCTGTGACATCATCTGAAGCCATACGGGGAGAACTTCCTCACTCTGCTACACACATCCTAGAGCAGTTCAGTCTGTGAGATTAGCTCTGATTGGCTAAGGCTGCACATTCCCCCCTCCCCCCCCCCTCAGAACTCCAGACTGCATTTCCTGATTTTGGACTTTTGCCAGGCCAGCAGGAGTCCAAACTCTGGGCAAGAGATGGGTGGAAATGTGCTCTGGACAAGTAGGGGGTCACCTAGTGGCAGCTTTTTTAAACACAAATAAAACATAGACAACTTAATTTTTTGTAAACAAAATACATAGAAGGATTTTTTTACCATTAGCAAAAGTTAGTTTTAATTGAGTTAAATTTAAAGGAGAACTGTGGTGCATTAAAAGGAACCAGCCATCACTTTTATGCTGTATGAACCATGTATGAGTTAATAGGGAGGTCTTTGGTGTTTTCCCTTTAATAGGTTTCTGTGGCCTCAGGGTGGGAAGGAGCCACCTTAGGGACCACCTAGTGGTTCAGGTAGCATGGAAGTGATGACAGGTTCCCTTTAATTGAATCAAACTCATGTACATGGAGACCATGTAGTTTCACACTGTGGATCTCATGAAGGATAGTGTTGTGTGGGACAGGGAAGAGTGATCCCTAAGATGACCCTAAGCCTCTTTCCCTGCCTATTGCATGGTCACCCGAAATGGCAATTCCACAACAAGGAGACAGTCCATATACTAATTAAAGATAGGGGCATCATGGTCAAAACAAAAAAACAAGAACTGTACAGAGTTGGGAGACACAAGTCAGGAAACCAGAATACTGAATAACAACAGGAATGCAAAGTAGTACAAACAGATATCCGGGAAACATGGCAGCAGGTATATTACACACAGACAACAGTCTAAGAACCAAAGCAAGATAAACGGAAAGTAGGATAATATGAACAAGACAGCATAACTAGAAATTAAACGTTGAGACAAAACCAGGAATGCAGGGAATAAACAGGGTAACCTAAAGTCAGACACTATATATATCAAGAATATGCAAAAACTGGATAACTAGAACAGATATATAAATGAACAAACACAGGTCTGAACACAGACCAAGATCAGGATAGCCGAAACTAATTCACACTAGAAACAAGAACCAAACTGACTCCTATGTTAGGGAAATAGCAAAGCTCAGGGATGAACCTGATCAATAAGAGGAACCAGATAAACTAAAAAACCAAACTCTAACCATCAAAGGACACAAAATCAAAAAAATCTAAATAGACTCCAAGTTAGGGGCACACAACTAAGTGGGACAGGACCTAACCTTGGAAGAATGCGCAAAATAAAAACACATCTAAACGGCTAAAGATTCACAGAATCAGGTTGGAACACTAACCAAGATACAGGACTGGATAAAGGACAAGACTAAGGTTCACATAACATACACAAGCAGAACAGGCTAAAACCAAGTACACACAACATAACAGAGAGTAGAACAAGGTCAAAACTAAACAGGACAGAAAGCCATAGCGAATACAGAGTGTGCACAGACAAGAGTGCAAGGTGAAACAGCAAGTCAACTAAAATCAGCAGCCAAGCCACAAAGGCTGGAGGCCTAGAAATACAACCAACTAGCTGCCGAATTGTCAAAGACTGTAACTATTTGCTGATAAGGGAGCAAAATGCACAACCAACCTGGTCCTTGCTTTTTGTGGGAATTTTCTCAGCATAATTGTCAGTGGAGCATTGCATTTTCTTTTTGTCTGATTCTGTGTGAACTCTGTGAAATTATAAGTGCCCCTTAGAAATCTATGAACACCATAAAGCAGCTCTATACAATTCAGAGGCTGTAAGGAACCATAATATGTTTGTGTGCATGATCCCTTTGAGGGCCTGTACACCAAGATAACTCCTTTCCATTAAAGGGAGCCAGTTATCAGTTTCATGCTGCCTGAGCATGAGTTGCATGAGTTATCTGGGAATTAGGTAGCTACTGCCTGTCCTACCAGCCTTGATAAATAGGTCTTTCTCTGTATAGAAACAGGAAGACATCTATCAATCAAGGCTGGTAGAGCAGAGAGAAGCCGTCAGATGGCTCATGATTCAGGTAGCATGATAGATGACAGGTTTTCTTTAAAAGAAATCTGTCATCCGTGTCAACTGCACTAACCTATTGGTACAGATGATGACAACCATACTTACCTGGTCCAGCTCCATGCTCCCATTTCCCGCTATTTTCCTCTGTATCTTCCATTCTGGGGCCAACTTGGAGCATGATCGGAGCTTCCTTACGCCACAGCTGCTGCTTCTCTGCTGGGTCCTGCTGCTATTAAACAGCAGCAGTGATGTCAGGGGGCTCTGCCTGTGCTTCAAGATGCCCCAAAATGGAAGATACAGAGGAAATTTGCAGGAGATCTGGAGCACGGAGTGGGATCAGGTAAGTATGGTTATCATCAGTGTCACCTCCACTACCTGTCTGTACCGGCAGTGCAGGTAAAACTGATGACAGAGTTCCTTTACATGTTGACTCATGAAGGCCATAAACTGAAACATGATTTAGTTTTCAAACATTCTTCAAGATATTTAGGGAGATTTATCATTGTGTTCTATTCTTGTTCTTGCTCTAAATCTGAGATTTTTGTGCAAATAGTTTTTTTGCGGGTTTTCTTTTCAACTTCTAAATTCCGTCATTTTGACCTTTTGGTGTTGCTAGACCAGTTTTTAAAGTGACGGATGCAGTGGTAACATATTTATTATCTGCATGTTTTTAAATTTGTCGCAAAATTCCCGCAAATGGTGATAAAAAATCCGCAAATCTAAACCACCTCCTGACCAGGTCTAAAAAAAATCATTACTCCTGTCTGTTTGCCAAAAATCAATAAACATCAGCCAAAGTTAAAGAGAGGGAGATAGAGACTTTAGCGATCCCAAAAAAATGATGGAGATACCTTTTGTACTAAAATTTCGTAGGGTACCATTAAAAAAATAATAAAAACAGATACAGTAGTGATGGAAAAAATTGTCTTTAACGAAATTTATCTTTCTAATAACGAAATTTTTATTATTTTTTTAAACAGGGATCAATTTCTGTGGGCGGACAGGGCACTAAAAATGTAGCCGACAATAAAAAAAAATGTAGTGTGTGTGTGTGTGTTTTTCACTTATTTTTCTTTATTTTTTTACATTTTTATAGGTAGTACTGCTACTCCCAGCATAGAACACACTGTTCCATGATGGGAGTAGTAGTACCTGTACCAATTGACAGATCGCCCGGGTCCGTTGCGATCCTTCTGTATAATTTATAGATGTGGCCGGCCGCTCTTCTATTCATATTTCCCGCAGAGAGCTGTATTTGGCCAGATGGTTCCAACCAATCACAACCTACTGAATAGGTGTATATATACGGCAGTACAGAGGACCATAGAAGAGCGGCAGGCCGCATCTATACATTATACAGAAGGTTCACAGTGGGTGTCAGGAGTGACATCCGCTGTGATCTTTCCTTAACTGCAGTTACTACTACTCCCAACATGGAGCACACTCTGCTCCATGCTGGGAGCTGTAGTACCTGCATTTATAGACAGATCGCAACAGGTGTCAGAAGTTACACTCTCTGAGATCTATCTATTAATGCAGGTACTACAGCTCCCAGCATGGAGCAGAGTGTGCTCCATGTTGGGAGTAGTAGTACCTGCAGGTAAGAACAGATCACAGCGTGTGTCACTCCTGACATCCGCTGTGATTGTCGTTTCTATTGCAGAGATGCAGAGCGGCTCTATACAGCGCTCGCATCTCTGCTCTGTACTCCAACCGGCCATTCACTTATTCATATTTCCCTCAGAGCTGTGATTGGCTGCAACCATCCGGCCAATCCCCACTCTGGGCGGAAAATATGAATGAGTGATGTGAATTTCTATTCTTATCACTGGCCGGAGTATAGTGCAGAGATGCGGAATGCTGAATAGAGCCACTCTGCATCTCTGCTATATTAGGGACGATTGCATCGGGTGTCACTGCACCAGGGGCGACCTGTCTATTAGCACAGCTACTACTACCCCCATCATGGAACAGTCTGTTCCATGCTGGGAGTAGTAGTACTACCCAAAAAAAATTGAGAGAGAAAAAATGAAACACACTTTATTAAAAATTTGTTAAAATGTCATTATAAAAAAAATACAGTAACCCCCCGACATGCGATGGCCCCGACATATGATCAAATTGACATACGATGGCCTCACAGAGGCCATCGCTTGTCGATGTCAGCATCGACATACGATGCTTTTATATGTTGGGGCCATCGCATTAACTGCTATCCGACAGCGCAAAATGCTTAAGCTGCCGTCGGATAGCAGTTTAAGCATCCCGGACAGGTTCACTTACCTATCCCCGCTGCTCCGGTCCACTTCGCGATCCTCCGGCGTCTTCTGCATCTTCTCCGGGGTCCGGGCCTCGCTTTCCGTCATCGTTATTACGTCACTGCGCACTCCGTCCCGGCGCAAAAACGTAATAACGTCACCAGAAAGCGAGGCCCGGACAACAGAGAAGATGCGGAAGAAGCCGGAGGATCCCGAAGAAGACGCCGGAGCAGCGGGACAGCATCGGGAGCCCCTGGGACAGCATCGGGAGCCCCTGGGACAGCATCGGGAGCGGTGAGGACGCGGTCCGGAGCGGCGGGGACAGGTGAGTATTAAATGCACTTTTTACATTGCACGAATCCCTCAACATACGATGGATTCGACAAATGATGGGTCGTTTGGAACGAATTACCATCGTATATTGAGGGACCACTGTATAAATTTAGTTCAATAAATTTCTTCCCATCCCTACTGCATCCTTTTTTTTTCCCCTAAAAATGCTATTTCCACTCAACGGCAAAAACGGCAGAAAAAAATTGCAGGAAATTGCACTGGCCTTTTTTCTGGCCTTTTTTTTTCAGGGAAAAAAAATGCAGGAAGAAAAATGGAATGCTAGCCTTAGAAGCAGGATAGACTAGATCTGAAAGCGGGGTAGAAAATTATCTAGGTGCAGATCTGCACAAAATTTATCATGGTCCCTGCAACAATATGATAAATTTGGAGCAGCACTGCCAAAAAAAAACACTTCTAGACAAAAACCACAAAAATCAACTAGTCAAGACCATTATTTATAAATAACCCCAATAGAGTAGAAGGTTGGAACCATTATTGTTGGATGTTCCCCAACACGTAACTATAATATATGTGATATAATATATGTAAATATTATTGAACCTACAGTGCAAAATATATGTGGAGTCAGTACTTCAACATGTAATGTATAACGGTGACTAAATGTGGAGAGAAGTTGTGGTCGTATTGCATTGTGTTGATGATATTAATGACAAAGGGATCTTTTGTACTTACAAAGATAGGCGCTTGAAAGCAGAAAATATAGAAAAGGAACATTTATCCGCTCTATTATTGCTATTACTATTACAACTATTATCATTTATTCATATAAAATCAAACACGTCCCACGCTTTACAGCTAAAGTGCTTAGAGATATTACCATAATACTCCAATGCTAGCTTTGCATATCTCAGTGATGCTATGTTTTCCTTTAAACCATTTCACTCTTATGTGCACAATAGATCATCTTTAGAAGGACTAGAGAATACAGCAGCTGAGTGGCTTATTTGAACCATTGGACGTGACCTGAGAGTAATACCTCAATAAGCTATTCCTTATTCGTTCAGCATTAAAAACAGTGCCTGGAAGTGATCACAAAGCAAATCCGCAGATTAGCAGTCTCAACACTGTAATTACTAATTCAATAGTACGACGAGAGAGAATGTGGGTGGAATTGTAGAAAAAACACAATGAGCCATTTAATTTTGCTCATTGTTGCAATTAGGGTAGCTCACAGGAATCCTCCTCTCTCAGCACAAGACTAAATGAAATACATTGCATGCAGCCGCATACAGACCTGTAATAACATTTTACAAGAACTATCTAGTCAAGTATGAAGACTGTTATATCACTGGTTGCTTCCTATCATTACACTTGGCTTAAAGGGGTATTCCAGCTTTATACATTTTATCCCCAATCCAAAGGCTAGGGAATAAGATTTATGATCACAGGGGTCCCGCAATCTCGATGCAGCCCCTGGCATTCTGTGCCGGGCGCTACCTCCGAGACAGGGATGAGACATCATGGCCATGCCCCCTAGGGATGTCATGCCACGCCCCTCCATTCATGTCTATGGGAGGGGGTGTGATGGCCATCACATCCCCTCCCATAGACATGAATGGAGGGACGTGGACGTGACTACCTGTCTCGGAGGCAGTGCCCGGCACAGAATGCTGGAGGCTGCACCGAGATCTCGAGGGTCCCTTGGATAGGGGATAAGATGTATAAAGCCGGAACACCCCTTTAAATATGAAACATAGCTCATACAATGAGTAATATGTACATCACTAAGAAACATTTACTGTATTTTGGACTTTACTGTATTTTGCTCCATAGGTTATGTTATGTTAAAAATATACTTATTACTTATACATACATACATAATACTTATGTTAGTTAAACTCTTCAACTTTGGAATTGCAACACTAACAAGGACAAGCGGTAGTTCTTGTGGTAGGACATGGTAGTCTTCCCAGTCAAGCCTAATGATGGTCTGAACATTTAGCCCTATGGGTCAGATACTCGACTATATTTTCATTTTATGGTCTGAAAACAAATAACATTTTGCAGTTGGTGGCCTAAATAATAATGAGCTTGGTTTCCGATTTTCCTTTGAGATGAACTGTAAGTCCAATGCCTTCCTTGACCTTAACATCTGGAAAATCAAGTAGTTTTCTCCAATACCCTTTAGCACTGCAGACAGCTAGTAGATTACCCATTCAGACATTGAATATAACACCTAGGGAGGTCCTGTTTGAATTGTAATACAGGGGAGGGCCAGGTTCTGAAGTGGGGCTTCCTTTTGTAGGGCAATCACTCTCCATAACAGGGAGAGGTATCCCTAGGCCCCATACTTTCACAGATTCCCATATATCGCGCCCAGTGAGATGCACTTGCTGTCTTACCCAATAGGATGGAATTGTAAATAGTTTGGCTGCTCTTGTGGTTGAGCTTCCTGGTGACATGGGTTTATCACTATTCTTTAGTGATTTTTATAAGGTCTAAATAAAATTTATCATTTAATATGCACTTATACATCCGTTCAGTGATGAGCATATCATTAACATGTCTATTGATCCTCTGATCTCCATAATTACACAACTTTCCATTCTTAGTGTTGGAATTTCAACAATGAGGAATGTATTGCCTGGACATGTAGTGCTAACTCCCCAACAATATTTTAGCAGTAATTTGTTTTACACCCCCTTTCCCTCATTTGCAATCATATATAAAGCTTGCTTTTCTGTGTAAACTATGGGGGAGATTTCTGAAAACCTGTCCAGGGGAAAAGTTGCTGAGTTGCCCATAGCAACCAATCAGATCACTTCTTTCTTTTATCAGAGGCCTTTTTAGAAATGGAAGAAGCAATCTGATTGGTTGCTATGGCAACTCAGCAACTTTTCCTTTAGACAGGTTTTGATAAATCTCCCTCTATGTGTCTTCCCCTGTGTGGAGGACTTCTTTGATCTACAGAATGATACCATTATTTATCAAATTCCTCCCTTCCTGACCAAGATTAACCTTTTCTGCTCCTCATTATGGCCCCTCTACATAGATTGGAGCTATATTTGAGAGAACAGTATAGCAGTGATATAGTATGTGAGTCTATACAGTCATTAGCTTCAGAATCATAAATCTCTCCTGAATCACACTGGCTTTCTCTGTTATCGGCTGTGCACAGAGTTTAGTGCATTCCTAGGAGATGCAGCTTCACGCTTCTCTCTCCCGTGCCTCCTACTTATAACAACTGAAGGCAGGGGACTTCGGTGTAAAGCAGCATCTTATACAATATTCAAGAAGTCCTGCAGGGCAAGTTAGGAGGAAGCCTTTCTATATCATAGAGTTTGGATTATTCCATAATTTTTTCCTCAACATTGAACAATTCCATAATTTTTTCCTATATGCTTTACTGTAGAAAACATATGCCTTAATTAAAAGAATTTCCTTTCATCTGTTTAATGTTCAGTTATTAGATAAACAGTTGTGTATTTGCTATATTTTAAATAAAAATAATAATTTATATAGCACCAACATATTCTGGAGCTCTTTATAAGAATTGTCCGCAGTAACATCTGTCTCCATTCCCAGTGAGGCTTACAATCTAATTTCCAAATCGGAATGTGTTTGATGCATGGGATGAAATTCACGGAAACATACAAACTCCATGTAGATGTTGTTCTTGGTCCAATTTGAATCCAAGACTCTGCTGCAAGCCACAATGCTAACCGCTGAACTACATGAAGTAAAACAGATGGGTGAACATCCGCCAAGTAAGGTAATTCTATAAGTGTTTCCTGGGGTTGTACCATTGGTTCTAACGGACATTTTTTTTTAATACTGGTTTTATTAGTATTCCAACACTATATCTCATATTCATTGGCCAATTTTTTATCAATCTGGGTGATATAAAAACTGGAGTAATTTACCTATAACTACTGTGACAGTGTGGCAAGGAAAGGGTGCATTTCCCACACTGATCCTGCAGAAATCTCCACCTGTGGACTAATCAATGAGGCAGCAGAAAGGGGAAGGGTCCTTAAAAGCAAGAGAAACAGAATAATCTGTGCTCTCCCCTAGACAGAAGTGGCTGTTAGAAGGGGGAGACACAGTGTCCAGTCCAAGATGCTGTGAAAAAGGCAAGAAGTTACCTGGAGTTGGCTGAGGTGGTAATGTGGGTTCCCCGAAACTTGGTGGGAAAAGTCATTGGGAAGAAAGGAAGGCACATTCAGAAGGTTGTCGACCAGTCAGCGGTTGTTAGAGTGAGAGTTGAGAGTAATAAGAAGAGCTCCCAAGACGAGGGAATGGTCCCCTTTGTATTCCTGGGCACAAAGGACAGTGTTACTAAAGCAACCATTCTACTGGACTGCCACCTCAAAAGGTTGAAGAAAGTGGACCAACTTCAGCTAACTCGACCAAAGAGAAGGACAGATGCATGGTCGTGTGTGCACTGTCTTTTGAAGACAAGTGGTCATCCCCGGTGGTCTGAGCAGAGGGGGGGGGGGGATATGTGACAGTGTGGCAAGGAAAGGGTGCATTTCCCACACTGATCCTGCAGAAATCTCCACCTG
Organism: Hyla sarda; assembly: GCF_029499605.1. Classification (NCBI taxonomy): domain Eukaryota; kingdom Metazoa; phylum Chordata; class Amphibia; order Anura; family Hylidae; genus Hyla; species Hyla sarda. Next base: position 291,062,952 of record NC_079193.1, read on the forward strand.
TGGACTAATCAATGAGGCAGCAGAAAGGGGAAGGGTCCTTAAAAGCAAGAGAAACAGAATAATCTGGGCTCTCCCCTAGACAGAAGTGGCTGTTAGAGGGGGGAGACACAGTGTCCAGTGCCAGGCGGGCACAGCAAGGGCTGCTGAGGACACAAGCGTGGACTCCCGGAGTGAGAGACGCGGCTCCTGTAACATATAGCAGGTGGCTGTACGAATGGGACTTTATGTTCAAATGTGAACTGTGTCTTATAAGGCTGCAGGACTTATTTTGTTTAAACTGACAGGGAAAAGCCCATCAGTTATTAGTCAGGGCATGCTACATGTGTAGTGAGTGGCTAGACGGCCTAGGAGTTATTTTTATGTTTTGTTTATTTTATTTATCCTGCACCTCGTTTAATAAACCTGGTGAGGAGCCAGAATTGCAGAAAGGACTTGCTGTTTGCCGGTTTATTGTGGAAAAACGTGTCCTTTGGCTACGTTAAAGGACGATCCCAGAGAGAAACTCTTTACAATTGGTGGAGGATGCGGGCACACGTTGCTAGGAGCAACCAGTGGTCAAATTGCAGTGGAGTTGTTGCCGGGAGCAACCAACTGTGCATGTAACAAGTGGAGCAGGACTGAGCCTGTGGTGAAGGCGTTGCTAGGGGCAACGGATCGCAACACGTTGGAATTGTTGCTAGGGGCAACGATCCTGCCGACAGGTGACTGTTGGTGCAGCAGGAGTGTCTGACAAGTGTGTCAAAGCAGCGGTGAGCTGTGCAAGATTTTGTGCAAAGATGGGTCGACATCGCAAGGCCGTTGCTAGGAGCAACCGACAAGGACGGCAACCGGATATCGCCAAGAGGCATGGAGTGGTGAGCACCTTAAAGAGATCAGCGGCAGCTCAGCAAGAAGATGTCTTCACACCTGATAAGTCTCTGGCCAGGAGGTCAGAAAAGATGGACGTGAGGACTCGTGAGATGATAGTAGGTGGTATCCCACTGTTTGTGGAACTGAATTGTCGCCAGGCTGCATCCAGAGTCATGCCGGACATACTACCCTTTTTGAAGACCCGACCAGAGACTGGTAAGACTGTTCTGATTGACTTTGAAACTTGTTATGGGACAGTAAGCCATGTTATGGAGGTGTGTGCAGAGCTTAATGTGGAGTTTATACTGGGTAGAGACTTCCCATATTTTTGGCCTTTGTGGAATGGGGAGAATGTGCCAGAGAAATCGCACGCAAAGGTTCCTGAGGTAAAGGTTGGCGTTGTCTCGCTAGATAACTGTGTGAACTCTGTCCAAGATGTCTCCAACCTGTGTCTAAGTGCAAAATCATGTGAGGGTGGGGCGCACCTCATGAAGACTGATGAGACTGTTCACACTCTGCAGGTTGGACTAAAAAAGTCTAGTGAACAGAAAAGGTTGAATGCAGGACTGGGAGAAAATATTACAAAAGGCAATTTGCATGAGTTAGGTCATGTAGATATGAACTGTCCTGTCAATTCTGAACATGTGCAATGTGATATTGTATTGTGTGAAACATGCATGCCTATGTCTTCTGAAGTAATGTGTACTGCTACCAACTCAGACAGGACAAAAGAAAACTTGTGTGAGTTGGTTGTAGATGGTAAAAAGATGGCAGCTATTCTAGACCCAAGAATGGCAATAAGTCTGGTAAAGACCAGTAGCAGAAAGCCAGATCCAGACATAATGTCTATACAGGCTGATTTTTGGGGTTATAAAACTGTTAATGTCTGTTTTTCTACTCCCTATGGTACAGTGAGTCACAAGGTTGCAATAGCGCCCTCCTTGGAGAATGATGTAGTACTGGGGACAAATTTTCAATTTTTCCAGCAATTATGGGAAGACTGTCAGGTGACTAGAGCAGGTACACCTGATAGGCCCACAACACTTGACTTGCATCACACACTAGTTGAAAGTCACTCAGCAGAGGCTGAGGACGGGGAGTATCAGCAGTCACTAGACACATGTCAGGTAGGGGTCTGCCAGATTGCTGGGAGAGCTGAAGAACAGACTGTGAGTCAAGTCCAAGAGGATCCAGAGACTCAAGTGAAGAGTGTGCCTCTGACTGAAACAGAGTCTTCAGTAAAACCAGAAACGGAGCAGGTTCTGGAACATAGGTTCCATCCTCAAGTTAAAGATGAGCCAAAAGGGGGGCTGAAATTGCATGGTCATCTAGAAGGGAAGATGGTGGCCGAAAAGGAAGCTACAGTGATGGCTGTGGATAAAGCAAAAGTGCTAAAGAAAGTACATGTGGAGCTGGGTGCTGCACTTACTGTCACTGACAGAGTCCTGAGTGAAGGAAATGTGACATCTGGACCAGAGATGGATCCTGACTGGGAAGGTAGAACCATTAAACCAGATGTTGTTGCAGACCCCAAGGCCCTTGATGTCTCTGCTGGACAGCAGAGAGATAATGTTGAAGTGAAAGAGAAGTCTGCGAGTGAGCAGAGAGACAGCGAGAAACTGTCCAGGAACTACCCTAAGGCCCATGGGACCAAGTCCCTTGCAAACGGGAAGACAATTCCTAAAGGAGGAGAAGAGCTGGATCAAGTGTGCTCAAAGGAAGAGACAGGCCAAGAACAGTCGACGGTCAGAAGACAAGAGAATGTCTCAAGTTCCTGCAGCGAGAGTGAAGAGACCACTGTAAGTAAGAGATCTCGGAAAAACCAAGCTGGACTTTGTAAGAAAAGAGAGCAGATCCAGAATCTTGAAGAAACCTTACAGATGGTTTCTTCAAAATTGGCACAAAAAGAAGAGGTGTATTGCCCGATGGAGGACAAAGAAAAATCGCTTGTAGACTTGAAGAAAGAGAAAGAAGCGAAGCTTCAGATGCAGAAAGATATGGAGATCCACCAAAGTGAGCTTGTGGCTCTGCAGGATGAGCTGTTCCGCTCCCAGGGTCATGTGACCAGCAAGGAGAGCGAATTGGAGAGTCTGGTCCAGCAGTTGTCACTCAAGGAGGAAGAAGTGAATGTTCTGTCTGAGGCATATCGGGCTCTACAAAGTGATCACCAGGCTAGGTTGGTAGCCATGGAAGAGCTCGAGAAGGAGAAAGTGGTAATGGCTCATAAGGTGCAGAGCCTGGAGGCGCAGAACGAAATGCACATTAAGTCTCATGCAGCTACCTTGGATTCACTGGGAAGGCAGATCTCCAAACAAGAGGCTCAGCTAAAAGTCTATGAGCAGAAAGTGTCCGAGATGGAGCTACTGAGTAAAGACAATGAGCAGATGAGACAACAACTGCTGTCCCTGGAAGATACTGTCAATAACTTGACAGAATTGCTAGAAAGAGAGAAGGTGAACTCCTCTAAACTCAAGAGCGAGCAGCAGAAAAACTTAAAGCTGGAAGGGGACATGAAGGTCCTAAAAGAAGACAGTGACCAGGCTGCAGCAGAACTGCACAAAGAGAAACTTGCCGTTGGGAGACTTGAAGCGCAAATTGCTCAGTTGTATGAAGAACTCAGAATGAAAACCGAGAGTCTGCAGAAAAAGCTGCTGGAGATGGAGATGCCTCCTCTAAAAGTGTCAGAGTCTGAACGAAGGGCTCAAGAAACAAAGCAGCTGAAGCAAGTCTCACAAGAAGCTCCGGAGTCTGGATGCAGAGTCCGTGATCAGAAAAATAAAGGCGGTACAGACTTGGATGGTCGGGGCCAGCGAAGCTCACACTACAGTCCAGCCTTTGGTGAGAGAAGGCAGAGGCCTGAAAGGACTACCTTGTTTGCAGCCAGTGTCCAGTGCGTTGCCTTGAGCAACATGAAGAAGGTAGGAGGCTCCAAGGAAGCCTTTGGAACACCAGTTGTGAAGAACAGTTTCTATAAAGTGAAGCTGAAAGTTCCTGAAGACTTACAGCAGATGTGCGTAAAGGAATCGGCTCATAAAGACTTTTCAAAGGCAGTGGAAGCCTTTTCGGTGTCTTATGACTCAGAGAATGCTCAGCTGGTCATCTTGTCTGACAATGAAGTTACCATTAAGAGGGTGAACATGTTGGGTAACATCCATTTCCAAAATCTTCGTAAAAAATTGTCTGTGATATCGAGAATCAAAGAAGGCAGAAAGAATCTGGAAAGCTTATGTCTGTCAGTGTCTAGATTCCATGTGCAGTTTGATGTACGAAAAGACTTGATGCGCTCAGTAATTGGCACTCGTGGCACAAATATACACCAAGCAAGGAGAATCCCTGGAGTGACTGCTGTTATTCTTGATAAAGATACATGTACGTGTCATGTGTATGGTGAGAACCAAGATGCTGTGAAAAAGGCAAGAAGTTACCTGGAGTTGGCTGAGGTGGTAATGTGGGTTCCCCGAAACTTGGTGGGAAAAGTCATTGGGAAGAAAGGAAGGCACATTCAGAAGGTTGTCGACCAGTCAGCGGTTGTTAGAGTGAGAGTTGAGAGTAATAAGAAGAGCTCCCAAGACGAGGGAATGGTCCCCTTTGTATTCCTGGGCACAAAAGACAGTGTTACTAAAGCAACCATTCTACTGGACTGCCACCTCAAAAGGTTGAAGAAAGTGGACCAACTTCAGCTAACTCGACCAAAGAGAAGGACAGATGCATGGTCGTGTGTGCACTGTCTTTTGAAGACAAGTGCTCATCCCCGGTGGTCTGAGCAGAGGGGGGGGGGATATGTGACAGTGTGGCAAGGAAAGGGTGCATTTCCCACACTGATCCTGCAGAAATCTCCACCTGTGGACTAATCAATGAGGCAGCAGAAAGGGGAAGGGTCCTTAAAAGCAAGAGAAACAGAATAATCTGGGCTCTCCCCTAGACAGAAGTGGCTGTTAGAGGGGGGAGACACAGTGTCCAGTGCCAGGTGGGCACAGCAAGGGCTGCTGAGGACACAAGCGTGGACTCCCGGAGTGAGAGACGCGGCTCCTGTAACATATAGCAGGTGGCTGTACGAATGGGACTTTATGTTCAAATGTGAACTGTGTCTTATAAGGCTGCAGGACTTATTGTGTTTAAACTGACAGGGAAAAGCCCATCAGTTATTAGTCAGGGCATGCTACATGTGTAGTGAGTGGCTAGACGGCCTAGGAGTTATTTTTATGTTTTGTTTATTTTATTTATCCTGCACCCCGTTTAATAAACCTGGTGAGGAGCCAGAATTGCAGAAAGGACTTGCTGTTTGCCGTTTTATTGTGGAAAAACGTGTCCTTTGGCTACGGCAAAGGACGATCCCAGAGTGAAACCCTTTACACTACCAATCACAGCTCAGCTTTCATTTTAGAAGAGCTCGGTAAGATAGGAAAGCTGAGCTGTGATTGGTTGCTGTGGGAAAATCACTCCGTTTTTGTTACACACAGATTGATAAATCTGGGCCAATGTTTGAAAGGAGATTCCTACCTTTTATATTATGTAGTCATTTTATTAATACAAATCGCCAGCCCAACTCCTTTTAGATTGTGATAGCTCTTACATTTTTAATCCTCCTTTAGATCATTTATTTTCTGAGAAAAATATGAAATAGTTTTTTTTTAATTTTTTTATCCTTTATCCTCTCTCTCTCCTTTGTCAAAAACCTTTATAAAAGTTCTATCAATATCATCCTTTTTAACATCCAAAGCTTTTGTCTAATCAATGGGAATCAGGAGAATCCAATAATTTAAATAACTTTTTTTGATGTTGAAAAAAAGACACCCAGTCTTCTAGTAATATTTTTGCATACTACCACAAAACCAAGTTGATATTAAGTCTAAAAGAATGCCTTTATTTACATTCCATTTAAAAACATGTATCATAAATGTAGATGTTTGCAAAATTACAGACAATAATATGCCAAAACCAGCATCACATATCCAAGTATCTCAGGGTAAATTCAAATAACCAGCTATAATTAGCATTAGTTTAAAGTACAACATGGGTCACATACATCAAATATGCACCAGGAAATAAGGGGTTACCAACACAAATTTGTCCATAAATAGTATTTATTCATCACTATGTGCAAGATGAAGTATAAAAATTACTGTAGTAGTTCTTACCCATGTGCACTGTTAATGCTGTTCCTGGACCCCGAGCGCGCTTTCGCTCCTTCCTCAGGGGCTACTGTGTGTGTCTACTATATATAGGGGAAAGGTGTATCTCTCACTTCCGGAACGCCATTCTGGCTTCCTGGCGCTCTGCATCCTCTTTTGGCTGCCGATCGGAATCACACAGTCCCCTCCCTGCATCTTCACACTGGCCTGCGTAGCCATGTCACAATGACATGGCTACGCATGTGGGATACCGGCCGGTGTTCTACTGACACAGGGAAGCAACGGCGGCGATCCGCATCCTGGTGCGCATGCGTACACTGGAATCGAGCGTCCCATTGCTATAAGGGGGGATTTTTAATAGATAATCTAAAACAGGGCCATACTGTGCATCTCATTACAACATTCCCAAAATTGCTAAGTATTTAAGGTGCAATAGTGTTATGTATTTTACTCACATAAAAATGTCATGATTTTATATACATTATTAAAGTGCAGTTTAATTATAAATAGTGTTAAAAAGTGCAAATTTCATTATGTGTAATATAACATGATTGATGTACATAACATCTTTACATAGAACAATGAGACTTGGCACTCAAATATTGCAATTAAGATGATTTATTTCATATGCAATCCATAAGGTAAATAGATAACGTTTCGGTCAAACACTGACCTTCATCAGATCTAGAATCATATAACATAGATGTCATTAATTATACATATGTCCAAAACTATGTATAGTACAGATGTCATGTAGTAACAATAAGTAGACAGATAGACAGTGCCAGGTTATAAATTGAAGGAAATCGAGTTATGGCATATGAAGCAATGTGACTAAGGTAACATCTGGAATAAGTTGTCAAGGAAAAATGTGGATATTATGACTGTAATAAGTTTTATAGCAGAACTAATGCAAGAAAATGTACCAAATGTGTGATGAATATGTTATAGAAGAGATAGCATGTAGGAAGCAACCAGCAGAAATGCTGGGGACTTGTAACAGTTGTGTGTCTTATTATAATCTGAGTGCAGAATAGAAGGTGTATGATATGGAAGTGAAAAATAGTTTTATGTAACAATGGTATTTGATATCATGTGTCTCTATGAATAAGAAAAAAGAGTATTAATGGGCATACAATGAAAATAAGTGCAAAATGGGCATTAACACATTGTAGGATAATGATGGTAATGTGCAACATTGTATGTATCAGGTGAAATATGAATACCAAGGTAGGTATTATGTATCAGGTAAGATATAGCAAGATAGATATTTCATATGGAACATAGAACACATAGCATGTTAAATAATGTATTCGGTAAGATATATGTATCCAGGTAAGTAATGCATATAGGACATAGGATATACAAGTAACAGATTCTGCAGTCTTAATGCACCTAAGGTCTATGCCGTGCACGTCCTGCGCCGCATAGTAAGGTAACTAATGAAACGATAAACAGAATGATAAACAGAATGATAAACAGAATGATGAACAGAACAATGAACGTCAAGGCTCACCCAGGATTGCTGCGGAGAATGGAGACATCGGCCTGTAGCCGTGAGGTTGGATGCGACAGCCGTCGCTGTATGAGTTGTGGCGGCATGTGTGGCGTGCGGCGTGAAATACGGAGTAACCGGAAGTCCCGACGCAGGTCCTGTGTCGTCACTTCCGGTGTAGGTCCGTACATAAAGTTTAGAAGAAACACATAGTGGGTGAGGACAGACTATAAGAGGGACGTGGCAGGATGTGTGAACTGTACAACTAGAATAATATGGGATATGAGGGAGAAATACCGGTGTGTGAATGGAGTGAGGACCCTGCGTTCCACCATGACGTGATGACGTCATCAGGTGAATGAATGGTGAACATAGAGGAAATGGAGATAAAATCTGGAAACAGAAGAGAGAAAAGGAGAGAGAAATGGAAATACAGAAAAGAGAAGTGGGAAACAATGTTGAACATAGAATAAATACTGAGTATATTAGAGCAAATATGTATATTAAGTCACTGTGGAGTAAGCCATGTATGTATGCAAGATAAGGTTAATGGTATACTAACAAAATATGAGATATGGAATAAAAAGGGGGGGGAAAAGATAGTAGACAAAAAGGCATATCAAAATGAAAAGGAGTCCGTAGGCAATCATACTGGCGTAGGAATAACAAAAAAGGGGAAAAGAAAAGAAAAAGGAAAAAACTGAGGTGGAAAGAAAAAAAAGGGGAATATGAGCTTATGAATAAGAAATAGTAGGTAATAGGAAGAAAACAAGTGGGGAATGTGTATAATAAAACATGGGGAATAAATGGGATGGGTGATGAAGAAAAGGAGGGGGGGGATAGGAATCATAAGAAATTACAGGAGAACCAGAGTACCAGAAACCGCCTAATGGGTAAAAATCAAATAAAGGATACATCCAAATAGAGTACAAAGTCAAATTGTCTCTCCGCAGCAACTCATGGGGCCGGAAAAAAAGGAAAAAACATATGTTAAAATGGAAATCATGTTCAAATTATCTTGTTATAAAGTACAAATATTGAAGTCATGAAAACTGAACGATTTCATATTCCCTGTTAAGGCCACGTGGTTCAAGTGTTTGTAACGTGTGTATCCAATAGGCCTCCCTTCTTTTGAGTAATTTACGTCTATCGCCACCCCTCCTAAGTACAGGTACTTGTTCCAGTACCTGGAACCGTAATTGAGATATGTTGTGGTTTGCTTGGGGGAAATGAAAGGGAATTGGTAGTAGTGTATTTTGTCTTCGTATAGTGGATTTGTGCTGAGATATTCGGTCTCTGATGTGTTGTGTAGTTTCACCTACATAGCCAAGTCCACACGGACATTTGATGAGGTAGACTACATAGGAGGAATCACATGTAAAGAAGTTCTTTATGGGATAAGATTTGCCGGTGAGGGGGTGGTGGCATTTGTCTCCTTTTATAATACTGTTGCATTGAATGCAGTGCAAACATGGGAAGGTGCCTTTTCTAGGTGTTGTTAGTAATCTTTGTTGTGTACGTTTGAGGGACCCAATGTCTGCTCTGACTAGATTGTCCCTGAGATTCCTCTGCCTTTTAAAACAGGGTAAAAATGGTTCTTTGAATTCTTTCACATTTGGGTGCGCCCGCTGGAGAAGGGGCCAATGTTTCTTGATGATCCCATGAACTTTGTACGCAAAGGGATGATATGTGTGTACAAAAGGATTCCTTTTGTACACACATATCATCCCTAAGTGCTTGCAAAAAAGAGGCAAAACTTAGTTGTTCATTTAATCCTTGTGGCGCCAACGTCCCAAGTGTCACTATCTATCTACACTCTTTCCTGGCTAGAATGTTACGCACATCCATGTATCCTTTCAATTCCTCTAATCTTCGGACCCCGTGGATCTCCATTGTGCACAAGTTTGAAGTGTTTTGGAATTGTTTTTAATGTGTTAATGTCTTTTATCTCCTTTGCTGCTAGAATATCCCTAACATGTTCCCGTCTTCTTGTAATTCTCACAATGTAAGGCCTACATATATCTTTACGCAGCCGCACGTGGCATAATAGATCACGTTCCAGCTGCTGCAAGATATATACTGCCTGATTTTGAATGTCAGTCCATCGTCTGCCGATGTGAAATCTAATGACCTCATGATATTTTCACATGCTTTTCATCCTGTCCGAAGGCCCCTAGAGCTAAATGGATTATTACTATTAGATATATAGTGGCTCCTCACTAATAGATCTTTAATGCTTTTCCCTTTCCTTGCTGTCATCATCACCCTGTCGGTGATGAAGGGGGCTATTTGGGGATCCGTTTTCAATATTGCCCAATGCTTTAGCATTATGTCTCTCATTTTTTGCCATTGGCAGTTAGAGGATGATATAAATCGCGTTCTATTATATATGCTTATTGATTTCGATCGATTATTTTAAAAGATCTGTTCTAGGGGTACTTTTTCACTCTTATATGCCTGTTTAATATTCCTCTTACTATAACCTCTCTTCAAAAAGCGATCCTCAATTCCTCACACTGGGCTTCAAACCTGGAGTCCGAAGAACAAATTCTCTGGACTCTCAGGAATTGCCCAGTGGGGACTGCCTTAATTGCTGTCCCTGGATGAGCTGATTCTGCATGTAAAAAAGTGTTGGTAGATGTTTCCTTTCTGAATACAACTGTAGACAGAAGTCCATCTGGACCCCTGTCTATCTGTCTATGTTGATGTCCAGAAAGCCTATTGTCTGAGACCTGTATTTGTATGTGAGTCTAAAATTAATGTTGTTCTTATTAAGCTCCTCTATGAAGGATTCCAGTTGGGACGGGGACCCCTGCCAGATGAACAGCACGTCATCTATATAACGAAATCAACACTGCACTGCATCGCAGTTCCTCGTTTTTGTAAATAAAAGATGTCCTTAACCCCTTAAGGACAATGGACGTACTCCTACGCCCCCGTTTCCGAGTCCTTAAGGACCGAGGACGTAGGAGTACATCCTGTCCTTTCCCGGCCCCCCCCCCGCTAGCCGGAGAGGAGCCGGTGCCCGATGCCTGCTTAAATCGTTCAGCAGGCATCGCGGCATATCGCCCAGGGGGGTCATTATGCCCCCCCATGTCGGCGATGGCCGCAGATCGCTGGACAATTCAGTCCAGTGATCTGCGGCGATTCCGGGTCAATCGGGTCTCCAGTGACCCGGTGACCCGGAATTACTGGCTGATCGGGGCCGTCAGAGACGGCCCCGAACAGCCAGAGCCTGCAGGGGTGAGGTGGCACTGGTGCCACCTCACGATCGCCCTGATTCATCGGCCGGATTCCCGGCCGACCAATCAGGGCGCCTGCTGCGGGTGTCACTCCCGCACCCGCTCCGCCCCTCTTCCGGAGGACGTGAGCGGGTGCGGGACGTGCACCCCTGGTGCTGGGGACCCCGATTCCCGGCGTTAACGTTGGGATCGGGGCCCCAGGAGGGACGACGGCGGCGGCGGCGGGACTGACCTGTGTGGCGATCAAGCAGCAGCAGGAGGTGAGTGACAGCCTCCTGCTGTTGCTTAGCAACAGCTCCCAGCATGCAAAAAGGGCATGCTGGGAGCTGTAGTTATGCAACAGGAGGAGGCAGACCACCACAACTCCCAGCATGCACTTATGGGCATGCTGGGACTTATGGTTTTGCAACAGCTGGAGGCACATTCTTTCTATGGAAAAGTGTACCTTCAGCTGTTGTGTAACTACAACTCCCAGCTTGCACAAACAGCTTAAGTGCATGCTGGGAGTTGTAGTGGTGCATCTGCTGGTTGCATAACTACAACTCCCAGCATGCCCGTTGGCTGTCGGTGACTGCTGAGAGTTGTAGTTTTGCAACAGCTGAAGGCACACTGAGTTAAGTAGCAAACCAGTGTGTCTCCAGCTGTTGCATAACTACAATCCCCAGCATCCCCAGCCAAAGTAGTATGCCTCCCGCTGTTGCATAACTACAACACCCAGCATGCCCTTCCGCTGTCCGTACATGCTGGGGGTTGTAGCTTTTGCAACAGCTGAAGGCACACTGGTTGCAAAATACTGAGTTTGTTGCCAAACTCGGTGTTTCACAACCTGTGTGTCTCCAGCTGTTGCAAAACTACAACTCCCAGCATGCACTGATAGACTGTACATGCTGGGAGTTGTAGTTTTGCAACAGCTGGATGTCCCCCCCCCCCCCACAGGGTACACTCACATGGGCGGAGGATTACAGTAAGTATCCGGCTGCAAGTTTGAGCTGCAGCAAATTTTCTGCTGCAGCTCAAGCTGCCAGCGAGAAACTACTGTGAACCCCCGCCCATGTGACTGTACTCTAAAAACACTACACTACACTAACACACAATAAAATAAAAAGTAAAAAAACACTACATATACACATACCCCTACAATAAAAATGAAAAATGTCTGGTACGCCACCGTTTCCAAAACGGAGCCTCCAGCTGTTGCAAAACTACAACTCCCAGCATGCACTTATAGATCCTACATGCTGGGAGTTGTAGTTTTGCAACAGCTGGATGTTCCCCCCCCCCCCCCCCCAATGTGAGCGTACAGGGTACACTCACATGGGCGGAGGATTACAGTAAGTATCCGGCTGCAAGTTTGAGCTGAGGCAAATTTTCTGCCGCTGCTCAAACTGCCAGCGAGAAACTACTGTGAACCCCCCGCCCGTGCGACTGTACCCTAAAAACACTACACTACACTAACACAAAATAAAATAAAAAGTAAAAAACACTACATATACACATACCCCTACACAGCCCCCCTCCCCTCCCCAATAAAAATGAAAAACGTCTGGTACGCCACTGTTTCCAAAACGGAGCCTCCAGCTGTTGCAAAACAACTACTCCCAGTATTACCAGACAGCCACTGACTGTCCAGGCATGCTGGGACTTTTACAACAGCTGGAGGCACCCTATTTGGGAATCACTGGCGTAGAATACCCCTATGTCCACCCCTATGCAAGTCCCTAATTCAGGCCTCAAATGCGCATGGCGCTCTCACTTTGGAGCCCTGTCGTATTTCAAGGCAACAGTTTAGGGTCACATATGGGGTATCGCCGTACTCGGGAGAAATTGGGCTTCAAATTTTGGGGGGTATTTTCTGCTATTACCCTTTTTAAAAATCAAAAATTTTTGGGAAACCAACATTTTAGGTAAAATTTTTTTTATTTTTTTTTACATATGCAAAAGTTGTGAATCACCTGTGGGGTATTAAGGTTCACATTACCCCTTGTTACGTTCCCCGAGGGGTCTAGTTTCCAAAATGGTATGCCATGTGTTTTTTCTTTTGCTGTCCTGGCACCATAGGGGCTTCCTAAATGCGGCATGCCCCCAGAGCAAAATTTGCTTTCAAAAAGCCAAATGTGACTCCTTCTCTTCTGAGACCTGTAGTGCGCCAGCAGAGCACTTCTCACCCCCATATGGGGTGTTTTCTGAATCGGGAGAAATTGAGCTTCAAATTTTGGGGGGTATTTTCTGCTATTACCCTTTTAAAAAATGTAAAAATTTTGGGAAACCAAGCATTTTAGGTAAAAAAAAATGTTTTTTTTTACATATGCAAAAGTCGTGAAACACCTGTGGGGTATTAAGGTTCACATTACCCCTTGTTACGTTCCACGAGGGGTCTAGTTTCCAAAATGGTATGCCATGTGTTTTTTTTTTGCTGTTCTGGCACCATAGGGGCATCCTAAATGCGGCATGCCCCCAGAGCAAAATTTGCTTTCAAAAAGCCAAATGTGACTCCTTCTCTTCTGAGACCTGTAGTGCGCCAGCAGAGCACTTCACACCCCCATATGGGGTGTTTTCTGAATCGGGAGAAATTGGGCTTCAAATTTTGGGGGGTATTTTCTGCTATTACCCTTTTTAAAAATGTAAAAATTTTGGGAAACCAAGCATTTTAGGTAAAAAAAAAAATTTTTTTTAACATATGCAAAAGTCGTGAAACACCTGTAGGGTATTAAGGTTCACTTTACCCCTTTTTACGTTCCCCAAGGGGTTTGGTTTCCAAAATGGTATGCCATGTGTTTTTTTTTTTGCGGTTCTGGCACCATAGGGGCTTCCTAAATGCGGCATGCCCCCAGAGCAAAATTTGCTTTCAAAAAGCCAAATGTGACTCCTTCTCTTCTGAGACCTGTAGTGCGCCAGCAGAGCACTTTTCACCCCATATGGGGTGTTTTCTGAATCGGGAGAAATTGGGCTTCAAATTTTGGGGGGTATTTTCTGCTATTATCCTTTTTAAAAATGTAAAATTTTTGGGAAACCAAGCATTTTAGGTAAAACATTTTTTTTTTTTTTTTTACATATGCAAAAGTCGTGAATCACCTGTGGGGTATTAAGGTTCACTTTACCCCTTGTTACGTTCCCTGAGGGGTCTAGTTTCCAAAATGGTATGCCATGTGGTTTTTTTTTTTGCTGTCCTGGCACCATAGGGGCTTCCTAAAGGTGACATGCCCCCCAAAACCATTTGACGCTCCTTCCCTTCTGAGCCCTCTACTGCGCCCGCCGAACAATTAACATAGACATATGAGGTATGTGCTTACTCGAGAGAAATTGGGTTTCAAATACCAGTAAAAATTTTCTCCTTTTTACCCCTTGCAAAAATTCTAAAATTGGGTCTACAAGAACATGCGAGTGTAAGAAATGAAGATTGTGAATTTTCTCCTTCACTTTTCTGCTATTCCTGTGAAACACCTAAAGGGTTAATACACTTATTGAATGTCATTTTGAATACTTTGGGGGGTGTAGTTTTTATAATGGGGTCATTTATGGGGTATTTCTAATATGAAGACCCTTCAAATCCACTTCAAACCTGAACTAGTCCATGAAAAATAGCGAGTTTGAAAATTTTGTGAAAAATTTCCAAATTGCTGCTGAACTTTGAAGTCCTCTGGTGTCTTCCAAAAGTAAAAACTCATACATTTTATGATGAAAACATAAAGTAGACATATTGTATATGTGAACCCAAAAATGTTTTATTTTGAATATCCATTTTCCTTACAAGCAGAGAGCTTCAAAGTTAGAAAAATGCAAAATTTTCATTTTTTTCATCAAATTTTGGGATTTTTCACCAAGAAAGGATGCAAGTTACCATAAAATTTTACCACTAAGTTAAAGTAGAATATGTCACGAAAAAACAATCTCGGAATCAGAATGATAACTAAAAGCATTCCAGAGTTATTAATGTTTAAAGTGACAGTGGTCAGAATTGCAAAAAACGCTCTGGTCCTTAAGGTGTAAAATGGCCTGGTCCTTAAGGGGTTAAAGGTAAAGAAAAATTATGTGTTAGAATATAAAGTAACAGGTGCTGTATCAAATGGCAGGTGTCCCGGTCCCAACTGCTTGACTCCAGAAAAAACTCAACTTCTCATGGTCTATACATGTATAAAACCCATCCTCATGGTCTATACATGTATATAGCGATTCAACATCTGCTGTTACTAAGGTCACGTTATGTTCCACAAAGATCCCGTCGACCCTCCTCAAAACATACGTCGTGTCCTTCACATATGAAGGTAGACTCTCGACTACCGGTTTTAAATAGTAGTCAATGAATTTGCATACGGGGTCACATAGACCGTCAATTCCAGACACGATTGGATGACCGTAATGTAATGAGATGCACAGTATGGCACTGTTTTAGATTATTTATTATAAATCCCCCCTTATAACAATAAGGCGCTCAATTCCACGCTGTCATGTGGATCGACGCCGTCGTTTCCCTGTGTCAGTAGAACGCCGGTTAGCGTCCCACGTCATTGTGACGCAGTTACGCAGGCCGACGTGATGACGCAGGGGCGGGACTGTGTGATTCCGATTGGCTGTGGTACACATGTGCCAAAAGCGGATGCAGAGCACCAGGAAACCAGAATGGCGTTCCGGAGGTAAGAGATACAACTTCCCCCTATATATAGTAGACACACACACAGTGACAGTAGCTCCCTGAGGAAGGAGCGAAAGCGCGCTCTGGGTCCAGGAACAGCATTGACAGTGCACATGGGTAAGGACTACTACAGTAATATTTATACTTCATCTTGCACATAGTGATGAATAAATACTATTCATGGGCAAATGTGTGTTGGTAACCCCTATTAGGGAATACTACAGTACCATACCGTGTCCAATTTTGCATATATTTCCTGGTGCATATTTGATGTATGTGACCCAAGTTGTACTTTAAACTAATGCTATTTATAGCTGGTTATTTTAATTTACTCTGAGATACTTGGATATGTGATGCTGGTTTTGGCATAATATTGTCTGTAATTTTGCGAACATCTACATTTATGATACATGTTTTTAAATGGAATACAAATAAAGGCATTCTTTTAGACTTAATATCAACTTGGTTTTGTGGTAGTATACAATAGTTGTGTTATGTTATGCGCTCCGGCCACACACGCTGGCCGTGAGCGCATGGTCCCCTTACCTTCCGCTGCCGACGTGGCTGGGACTCGCATCGCGGGACGCGCCCGCACGCCCTAGTCCGTCACTCTCCTGGTGTTTCTCCTGCCTCTGCCTCTCTGCGTGTCCCCGACCCTAGGGCGCGCGCGCGCTGGAGCTTTAAGATTTAAAGGGCCAGTACGCTCATTAGTGTAATCCACCTGTGGCTCATTTATAAATTCCTCCACCCTCCTCACACCCCTGCCGGATCTTTGTTGCCTTGTGCCTTTGAGAAAGCGTTCCTCTGTATTGCCTTGCCGTGTATCAGATCTCTTGCTCTTGTGACTTGACCTTGCTCCTCTGCTGCCTGCCTACTGAACTCTTGCTTTGACTATGCTACTGTGCTGCCTGCCCTGACCTTCTGCTATCCAGACTACGAGTTGCCTTATCCCTCCTGTGCCTCGCATCTCCACATCTGCCTGTGTGGTCGAAGCCGTGCCAGGGGTAGCGACCTGGGTGCTGCCTGCAGCAGCAAGTCCATCCCACTTTGTGGTGGGATCTGGTGAAAACCAGCGGCACCATAGACTTCGCTCCTTGGTACGGACCGAGTCATCTGCTACACAGGTCCAGCGGATCCACATCCACCGGGGTTCCTGTTATCAGAAACGTGAGTGTTACAAGTTGGTTTATATCAAGTTGCTCTACTATAGTAGATAATGAGAGTCCAATGATATTTCCATAGCACTATGCATATCAATAGGGGCAATAGTCGGCATAGCCGGTTGGAGCTACATAGTATAACATGGATTTATTTTATTTTTATTTTTTTCTAGTAATATTTGTCTAGAATTAGAAAAACTAATTTCAAGCTATGTTCACATGGCGAAAAATTTGTATGCGCTAACTAGATCCACTCGGAAATGCTCTGTCTCCATAGGCAGCAATGCATTTCTGAGTGGATTCTGCTGATAGAATGAACATGTTCATTCTTTTGTCAGGCCCAGATTCAGAATTTTCGCTGTGTGCAATCAGGGATATTTTTTCCAAAATCAGCACAACTCCTGTCCTCAGGTTGTATATGATATTGCAACTTGGCTTCATTCACTTCAAAGGAACTGAGCTATAATATCACACACAACCTAGAGTACAGACGTGGTGCTGTTTTTTTTGAAGAAATTAGCTCTGTTACTTTATCTCTGGATAACCCTTTTAAAGGGGTACTCCTGTGGAAAACAACTTTTTTTTCTAATCAACTGGTGCCAGAAAGATAAACAGATTTGTAAATTACTTCTGTTTACAAATCTTAATCCTTCCAGTATTTATCAGCTGCTGTATACTACAGAGGAAGTTGGGTTGTTCTTTTCAGTCTGACCACAGTGCTCTCTGCTGACACCTCTGTCCACATTAGGAACTGTCCAGAGCAGGAGAGATTCACTATAGGGATTTGTTCCTGCTCTAGACAGTTCCTGATATGGACAGAGGTGTCAGCAGAGAGCACTGTGGTCAGAAAGATAAGAACTATACAACGTCCTCTGTAGTATACAGCAGCTGTTAAGTCCTCTAAGGATTAAGATTTTTAAATATAAGTAATTTACAAATCTGTTTAACTTTTTGTTACCAATTGATTAAAAAAAATTGTTTTCCACCGAAGTACCCCTTTAATGTGACCTATACCTTAAACAATGCTATTGCAAAACAAACTAAAATCTTTGCGGGGAAAAGAAATAATAAACTATAACCTGGTTGCAGTGTGCACGAGTCTAATTGCATGACATATCTTTCCCAACTCTTCCTGGCAAAAGCACTCCAAAGATTGCAGAACATCTCCTGTGCACAGGCCTCTTTAGATCATGTCCCAGATGTTCAATATGATTAAGGTCTGTGCATTCATCTGTTTCTGGTGGAGCCATGCTTTTGTGGATTTGGATGTGTGCTTTGGGTCGTTGTTGTACAGAAAAGTGAACTTCCTCTTCATCTTCAGCTTTCTAACAGATGCCTGAAGATTTGTGCCAATACTTATCAAGTCATCAAAGTATATGCAGGGCTCGACAGGACTCACTGGTCCACCCACACCTATTCCACAGCATACTTAGGTGATCTCCTTCTATACCTGTACATAGCACGGAACAGTCAGAGCAGTCAATAGATTGCTATGAATAGTCCCCTTTGGGACTATTGAAACGTTTTTAAAAAGCAAATAAGCCCCTGCCCTAATAAAATTTAAATCACCCCTTTTCCTCATTCTTACTAATAAAAAATTTTAATAAACATATTTGGTATTGCTGTGTGCGGAAATGTCTGAACTATGTAAATAGAATTTTAATTATGCTGTACGGTAAATAGTGTAAATAAAATACATGGATGAAGGGGAAGGGATGTGATTTTATATTTCTGCATAAGCATTCATGTTATATTGTTCTAGGAATGTATCTAACCCTGTTTTGAAGCTTTCAACTGTTCTTGATGTGACCAGTTCCCAAGGTAGACTATTCCATAAATTCACAGTTCTTATGGTAAAGAAGGCGTGTCGCCCCTTGAGACTAAACCTTTTCTTCTCCAGACAGTGGGCGTGCCCCCTTGTCCTTTGAGGGGGTTTAATCCATTAACCTCTTAAGGACTCGGGGTTTTTCCATTTTTGCATTTTCGTTTTTTCCTCATTACCTTTAAAAAAATCATAACTCTTTCAATTCTGCACCTAAAAATCCATATGATGGCTTATTTTTTGCGCCATCAATTCTACTTTGTAATGACATCAGTCATTTTGCCCAAAAAACTACGGCGAAACGAATAAAAAAATCATTGTGAGACAAAATTGGGAGAAAAAGGCTATTTTGTAACTTTTGGGGGCTTTCGTCTCTACACAGTACATTTTTCGGTAAAAATAACACCTCTATAGACTGTACCATGCTACAAAGCTTGGTGTCCAGAACCACCATCAGGGGGGTACAGCCAGTACCTGCTACGCTAATTGATCTTTTTGAGCCATCCACCACATTGTGTAGAGGAGCCGGAGGGAGGTAATTTGCCCGTGCAGCCACTGTGGCCCTTTAAGACTACACTGATCCCTCAACATACAATGGTAATTCTTTCCAAATGAATCATCGTTACTTGAATCCATCGTATGTTCAGGGATCCGTGCAATAATAAATATAGAAAGTTATAGTCTCTCCGGACCGTCACCGCTGCCCTGGATCGTCGCTCTCCATCGCCGTCATCACATCGCTGTGCACGCCGCTCCTATTGGATGACGTGTGTGGCAACTTGATGAAAACGAAGGAGAGCGACGGCCATGCACCAGAGCATGAAGAGGACGGTCTGGAACGTTGGACAGGTGAGTGACATTTACCGGAGCACATTGGGCAAATTAAACTGCTATCTGGCGGCAGCTGAAGCAGTCTGCGCTGCCGGATAGCCGTTTATGCGATGGCCCCAACATATAAAAGCATGGTATGTTGATGCTACCTTCAACATACGATGGCCTCTGAGAGGCCATCGTATATTGAAATGATCGTATGTCAGGGCCATCATAGGTCAGGGGATCACTGTACCGCAATGGCTGCCTGGGAGAGGAGCATCACTGGGTCCCTGGCAGCAGAACAGAGAAGAAGAGAAGGAGACAAGTCCTTCCCCTCCCCCTCCAAGCTGCTGTGCCCCCCCCCCCCCCCCCCCTTGGTTGGTGAGGTATGTAGACCCTGGTGTCCACACATGGGCATTTTTTAGCCATTAGTTATAGCCCAGCATTAGTAGGTTGTGATAACCATTATGTGATTTCTGTTCTTGTGATGGTATTACTTATTATTTGCTTCCAGCCACTTTTATGCAGGTAGGATTTCTCACTTTGGCTTTCATTCCAAGGACCCTTGCCATACATTCATTGTGCATATCAGGTAGGGGTTGGTGGTTACTAGGATTATAATCCACCACCATGTTTTTCCGTGTTTTTAAGTGTCTGTGCTATTGTTGGTGTGATTTAATAAAGATATATATATATATACATACCTTTTACAGTACATATTGTGGTGTGCATCTCTAGATAGTGGCTAGCTTGTCCTTTTTTGGCTTAAAATAGCGTATATGACGGGCACTGGGCAAATGAATGAAACTGCACCTATTGCTCTCCACCACGTTGGTATCCTGTTCTTACCTATGATAAAGATTCAAAATGCAATATGAACCTCGTCTTAGGCATCTTCATCGTTCTTACATTTTTTGCTCCTGATTCTGGTATACTTCTTTTCTCCTTCCCTTTCTTTATCTTCTAACTCTTTTCCACCTTCACTATTTACCTTCCTATTTGCCAATCATTCCATTCCTTTATAGGAATGGTCTTGTAAGTACTAAAGATGTAGCGAGAAGGCTGGCTCACATTGCATCAAGCACCTTAGGGTATGTTCACACCATACTATTGCTGTCCGTTTCACCCCTTGAGGACCCTGACAATTTTCATTTTCCCATTTTCGTTTTTTCCTCCTCTCCTTCTAAGAGCCATAACAATAAATGTTTCCATCCACAGACCCATACCAGGGCTTGTTTTTTGCGCGACCAATTATACTTTGTAATGACACCTTTCATTTTACCATAAAATGTGCAGTGCACCAACAAAAAAATTAATATTATTTTAGAATAATTGTGGAAAAAAAACATTTTGCAATGTTGGGGGTTTCGTCCTGTTGGTGTCATCTGCAAAAATAGAAACAGAGCTGTTAATCCCATCCTCTATATCATTAATAAATAAATTAAACAAGAGCGGGCCCGTACTGAACCTTGGGGTTCACCACTAATAACTGGGGACCAATCAGAGTAGGAATCATTGAACACCACTCTCTGGGTTGGGTTCTTAAGCCAGTTTTCAATCCAGTTACAATTTTAGATTTTTAAATAGAAGTCATTTACAAATCTGTTTAATTTTCTGGTACCAGTTGATTTAAAAGAAAATGTTTTCCAGTCGAGTGCCCCTTTAAGTCATGCTTGGAGCTGTTGTTTTAAATGGTGAAAACTTCTTTAGCGCTTTCCCATTTCCCATGAAGCGGCATCCGACACGCCCGCTCCATGCAGTTCTATGGGAGAGCCGGAGCGGGAGTTCTATGGGAGAGCCGGAGCGGGAGATCGCGGGGGGACCCAGCGGTCAGATCCCCCTCGATCTAACACTTATCCTCTATCCTTAGGATAGGGGATAAGATGTTACATTCCTGGGTTATCCTTTAACATTTTGGACAGTTTCTAATGTATACCTTCATGCATGTCTTTAGCATAGTACCACACGCCCTAAATCTATATATATTAAAATTATCAGTGGATTTCCCTCGAAAATTTCTACATTCTTTTCCTATTTGTCTTTATGGTGTATTCTCATTTCTGCTTGTATCTCCTCACTCACAGTCTATTTCCAGTTTTCAATCGGTACCTTGCTACCTTAAATGGGTACCTTACAGCCCTAAGGGCTATGCTTTGGATAGGGGATAAGATGTCTGACCGCGGGGGTCCCGCCGCTGGGGACCCCCGCAACCTTGCATTCGGCACCCACCTCTTTGAGCTGCACGCCGTGCTGCCAGCTCACAAACTGCCGGGTGCCGACCAGGCGGCCAGAGTATCGTGACGTCATGACTCCGCCCCTGTGTGATGTCACGCCCCACCCCCGCTATGTAAGTCTATAGGAGGGGGCGTGATGGCCGGAGTACCCCCGTTAAAGTGTACCCATCAGATCCAACAAATCTTTTTTAATATATCACTCAGTACCTAATCCTGACCATGTACATCTGTGTTTCTAGCACCTTTATTTATTTTTTTATTGCACTTTTAAATTTAGCTCACTAGTCTGAATTCCTCTCACAGGGAGGGGGCATGGCCTCACTGTGCAGGTCTCCGCCCTCTCCCTCAGTATGCTGTCTGCTCACATCTCCCCTAGCATTAGCAAAACTACAACTCCCAGCTTGTCCTCACTGACAGTAACGGGACACAAGCTGTGAGTGGGAGGATTTTTCCTCCAGCTGTGAGCCCTGTGCTCACAGCTGTCAATCAAGGAAGTGTGTCCATGATGTAGGTGACGACGCTTGGACACAGCAGTTCCTATTGGTTTTGCATGCTTTACAACATATCAAAAGTTTTTGTATCTGAAAGTGCCCATTTAATAAGTACTTCCTAAGGATTTTTTGGATATAGACATAATTTCCCCCTGATTATCAATAGAGATGAGCGAATCAAAGCTGACGAACCCAAATTCGTTTACGAATTTCATGAAATATTCAATTTGCAACGAATGCTGCGATTCTATCAAGCAAATCGCTTCATTAAACTCCATTTACTGGGGTCCAGGCTCCAGGGCATCTAAAATGGCGGATCCACATGTCAGTACATGGGGAAAGGAATGCTGGGAAGGCGGGAAGTAGGCGGGATGACCCTGAACACATGCAGGATGCAGCCTATCAGCAGTCAGTCACCCCTGTGATGAAGCAGCCCTATATATTCAGCAGCCATTTTGCGGCTCGTCATATCATTCATTACACTGCAAAGAGATAGGACGGACAGCCTGTGTGTGTTACACAGAAAAGTGCATTCCAGCAGCGTTTCACATCCTAGTCACATCAGCGTTCTGGTAGACAGAGAGCAGTGTTTTTTTTCGCTGAAAATAATTTTTACTGCAGCCATTAACCTCCCAGTTACTTTCTTCAGCATTGTATTACAGAGAGGGGCCCGGAGAGATGACGGGGCCGAGACGCAGGACGTGGCAGGATCATCCAGGTACACAGCTGCCTTTAATGTATATAATTATATTATGTACTGTGATTGGTCTCATGTTATACACTCACCTCATTTGAGTGTTGACTGTCCCCGGAAGAAGGACGTAGTCCGAAACGATCGTAGGGGTGACGTCTCCTGGCCACGCTACCTGTTGCTCTGTCACATGTGGGTATTGTGTCAGTGTGTACCACTGCATATTTGCATGTGTATGCCTCCTATATATTTTATTGTTGATGTGCACTGCACTTTACTATTGCTGACATATTTTGCTGCTATAACACTTTGTCTCATTGTATTGTATTTTTATTTTCATAAGAGAATTACAAAACTTCTTTGTTACAATATAAACATACAATTTTAACCCTTCCCCTACCCTCCTAGCACCCTTCCCATCCCTACCCCGTCAGCCTGGCACACTAAATGCTTCATCCATTCCTATCCAATCCTCATCTATTTTCTTACTCTTTTTTGAATTTTTATAATACATTTTTCATACGTTCTTACTTTCCTTGCCAGCTCAAGCCATTCTTGTTTATTTGGAGCCTTGGGGGACATCAACGTTCTAAGAATTATAATTTTCGCTAATCCAAACAATTTTAATATTATTTTTTTAAATTTAAGCCCATCCAAATTCAAACCTAGCATCCCAGTTCTGAGTTCATACCCTATCTTTACTTGGAATCTATCGTTAACAGTATCCATCACCTCTCTCCAAAATTCTAGAACTTTGTAGCAGTTCCATGCCATATGTAGCCATTTAGCGTCATCACTATTACATTTGGGGCATTTTTAATCTTCCCTAAATTTTACCTTGTGCATAAGTCTTGGAGTATATTGTGTACGATGTAACATCATAAAATGTGATAGTCTGTGATTCCCACTGATTGAAGCAAACTTTAAATTATTAAAAATAATTCTCCATTCTTCTTCATTAATATTGTATTGTATAAATAGACAATATAGAGGGTGCGCATTGTTTGTGTATGCAATATCCACCATTACATGTAGTATATGGCATTACCATATTAGTATCTTTATATAACCTTGCCAGGAGTCGTCCTTTTGTCAGTAGCCATTCTTCGGAATTTTTTAATTTTTGTTTTTAATTAATAAAGGAATATTTGTCATTATTTTCGTCTGCTGCAGCGTTCTTTTCTAGGTTTTTATTACAGAGAGGGACAGATAGCTGTGTGTTGCCTCACACATTTCAACAAGCTGCCTCAACTTCATAAACCTTAGCAGAGGAGGCAGGAATAATTTTGTTTGTTCCACAACAAATCATCTGCTGGTTATACTAGTCTGTAGAGAGTACAATACCTAGCAGTCCATTCCTAATAGTCTTTGACAACGTGCAATTTTGTGTTTAGTACACATCTTGTTTGTGCTGCAGCACTGTTGTGTACTGCTGGTGTTGTGCAAAAATAGGTGTTTTTTAAGCGTACTGTACCGCATTTTTCTGCCTCATAATTGCATACCACATACGTACATCTAAGTAGTGTACTATTTTGTACCTGTTAATCTGTCAAGGGCCTAGATACTGTGAAAGTGCAGGCAAAAGTAATTACCGGCTTGTGTTTTACTAAAATAAGTTTTTAAGTGTACAGTAGCACATTTTTCTGCCCTCATAAGTGAATAGCACAAACCTACATCTAAGTGGTGTATTACTTTGTGCCTGTTAATCTGTCAAGGGCCTACATACTGTGAAAGTACAGCCAAAAGTAATCACCGGCTGGTGTTTCACTCAAATAATTTTTGAAGTGTACAGTAGTGCATTTTTCTGCCCTCATAAGTGCATACCACATACGTACATCTAAGTAGTGTACTATTTTGTACCTGTTAATCTGTCAAGGGCCTAGATACTGTGAGAGTACAGCCGAAAGTACTCACCGGCTGGTGTGTTACAAAAATATGGAGTTTTTAAGCGTACTGTGGCACATTTTCTGCTCTCATAAGTGCATACCACATACGTTCATCTAAGTAGTGTATTATTTTGTACCTGTTAATCTGTCAAGGGCCTAGATACGGTGAAAGTCCAGGCAAAAGTAATCACCGGCTGGTGTTTTACTCAAATACATTTTTTTTTAAAGCGTACTGTACCGCATTTTTCTGCCCTCATAAGTGGATACCACATACCTACATCTAAGTGGTACATTATTTTGTGCCTGTTAATCTGTCAAGGGCCTACATACTGTGAAAGGACAGCCAAAAGAAATTACCGGCTGATGTTTTACTAAAATACATTTTGTTAAGCGTACTGTACCACATTTTTCTGCCCGCATAAGTGCATACCACATACCTACATCTAAGTAGTGTACTATTTTGTACCTGTTAATCTGTGAAGGGCCTAGATACTGTGAAAGTCCAGGCAAAAGTAATCACCGTCTGGTGTTTTACTAAAATACGTTTTGTTAAGCGTACTGTACCGCATTTTCTGCCTTCATAACCACATACGTACATCTAAGTAGTGTACTTTTTTGTACCTGTTAATATGTCAAGGACCTAGATACTGTGAAAGTCCAGGCAAAAGTAATCACCGGCTGGTGTTTTACTAAAATACGTTTTTTTAAGCGTACTGTACCGCATTTTTCTGCCCTCATAAGTGCATACTACATACCTACTATTTTGTGCCTGTTAATCTGTCAAGGGCCTACACACTGTGAAAGGACCGCCAAAAGTAATCACCGGCTGGTGTTTTACTCAAATAATTTTTGAAGCGTACAGTAGCGCATTTTTCTGCCCTCATAAGTGCATACCACATACCTACATCTAAGAAGTGTACTATTTTGTACCTGTTAATCTGTCAAGAGCCTAGATACTGTGAAAGTCCAGGCAAACGTAATCACTGGCTGGTGTTTTACTAAAATATGTTTTGTTAAGCGTACTGTACCACATTTTTCTGCCCTCATGAGTGCATACCACATACGTACATCTAAGTAGTGTACTTTTTTGTACCTGTTAATATGTCAAGGGCCTACATACTGTGAAAGGAAAGCCAAAAGTAATCACCGGCTGGTGTTTTACTCCAAAATGTTTATTAAGCGTACTGTAGTGCATTTTTCTGCCCTCATAAGTGCATACCACATACCTATATCTAAGTAGTGTGTCTAAGTAGTGTACTAATTTAAACCTGCTAATCTGTCAAAGGCCTAGATACTGTGAAAGTCCAGGCAAAAGTACTCAACGGCTGGTGTTTTACTCAAATAATTTTTGAAGCGTACAGTAGCGCATTTTTCTGCCCTCATAAGTGCATACCACATACCTACATCTAAGTAGTGTATTATTTTGTACCTGCTAATCTGTCAAGGGCCTAAATACTGTGAAGGTCCAGGCAAAAGTACACACCGCCTGCTGTTAAACGTAATGAAGCGTATTGTACTCACCTCATATACGCACTAAGTATGTCGGGCAGAGAAGTGCCAGGACATGCACAGCGGAGTGTCAGAGGCCTAAATTCATCAGGCAGAGGTCGCAGCAGACTAGGGGTGAGTGGTAGCAGGAGTCGCAGCGAGAGGCCTGAGCTCCCAGTATCAGCTAGCGGTCCTGTCTCGACCAGCAACCCATCTGCCGTCATCGATTGGTTAACACGGTCATCCACTTCATCACAAGTGACATCTGATACCCCCAGTCAACAGTCGGTGGGTTCGGAGGGGCGGAGCCTAGCCGCGGACTGGTATGGACGTCTGAGCCTGCAGCTCTCCCGTCCGACTGAGAGAAAGCACCTATAACTCCATCCATTTCTAGCCTGCGATGGTCAAATACGGCAAACAAGCCACTGCTGACCCTGGTGACTCACCCAGACCTGGAAGAGGACAGACAGAGATGGCCAAATTCTTTAAAAAGAAAGGAGGCATCTCTCCCGCCAGGCAGCCCAAGATGGCGCCGGACGCGAGCAGCCAGAGAGACTCCATGGAGGAAGCGGAACAAGACACCGACACAGAGGGAGCCTCTCCTGCGATGGTGACCCAGCAATTCTTAAAGTCCTTCATGAAGAAGGCCCTCGCCCAGGCAGTGAAGCCGGTCCTGGCGGAGCTTGCTGATATCAAGGCGGAAGTACTATCGATCGGCCACAGAACGGAGGCGCTGGAGACGGCCTGCTCCTCACTCGCCTCGCACTCCTCGGCCCTTGCAGACCGCACGGAACAACTGGAGATGCACATCAACTCCGCATATGCCTTAATAGAAGACCAGGAGAATCGGAGTCGCAGGAAGAACATAAGATTTAAAGGTATCCCCGAGACCTGGGCTAACGAGGCGCTCCGTAAAGTCGCGCTTGACATCTTTGCGACTCTCCTGGGGAGAGAGCGGGCAGACCACGTCGTGATAGAGAGGATCCACAGGGCCCTGCGACCGAAGCCAAGACCAGCAGACCCACCAAGGGATGTCGTTTGTGGCCTCTTGTCCTACGTGGACACTGCGGCCATCCTCCAAGCTGCCAGGGTACAACACCCAGTGAAATACGAAGGAGAAGAGATTGCCCTTTACCAAGATATTGCTCCCTCAACCCTTGCAAAGCGGAGATTGCTAAAACCGCTCCTTGAGAGTTTGAGAGCCCGGGGCCTCCAATATGCGTGGCTCTTTCCATTTGGGCTATCTATTAATCACAATGGCCGTAGACTCATAGTACGAACCCCGGCAGACCTGCAGGGGATATGGGCCGTCCTGGACATTCCGCCTGTCGAGGTTCCCTCCTGACTCCCGATCTCTGACCTGCGCCCTCTCCCGGACCTGCCGCGACCAGAGGACTGGAAGGTGGTCTCCCGCACTAAAGCAGGAAAATTAAAGAAGACCCCGCAGAAGGAGACCCCTCCACCACGTTGAATCCTGCCGAGGGGTCTTGGTTTCTCTCTACCCCACAAGCCGACGCGAACCTCGAGAATCTCTGTTGGACGTGTCTCATGCGGCTGGTGCCGCTAAGGTTTGCTTACCTTGCCACCCCCCCCCCCCCTTCACCTGGGGAGGACTGTTTGCTGTTTACCTGTTGGTTGAACTGGTTATACCCCATTACCCACCGGAGCTGCCCCTATGCATATGACAGCACTTGTCTGGTTGCTTCAGCCATCACCCACACCCCCTTTTAGCCCATAATAGCATATCCTTCACCCCGCTACCTGAACCCCCTCCCCTTTTCCTGTTCGGTGATCTCATGCAGGACATTCAGAAGATGGACAGAGACATTGAAACTTACCACCGATACGGATGCCTACTTGCCTCTCCTTCAGAGACCCCCCCCCACACCCACCCTCGACCACCATTTTCACTCCTCACCCTAGATGGGGCCTATTTCCACTTATGATGTATAAGTATCTTATATTTGTATTTATAAGTGTGTATCTGGTGTGCCAAGTTCCTCTACTACCCCCCCCCCCTCCCCAACTCTCTTTACCCACCAGATCTGAGATTCGAAATGTTAGCCTTCAGCCTCTGCGGCCGCAGACTTGTCCGCTGTCCGGTAGATCGGCTGTTTAGACTGAAATGCACGCAATGTCGCCTGATACTTCAGTTGATTGCTACCAGCTCTATTATCATATTGTCAAGTGTTGTGAAATATACATGCCCCCCCCCCCCCACCCTAGCTCCCACCACCCTCTCTCCCCTCCTCCCCCCCCCCCCTTTTCCCTTTCTATCGCTACTTTTATAGCAGGATAGCTCTGTGCACCACACCAGATTCTTTGGTTGTTCCTGCACTCGAGCACCGAGTTGATTGCCACTAACTTTCATATTGCTATACATCGCATTAGATACCTTTCCTCCCCCCCCCCTTTTTTTTCCTCTCCCATGTCACCCCTCCCCCCCCCCCTCCCCTTCCTCTACACGTCTTAAGATTGGTTGCTTGTTATACATGCTCGAACTGCAGGTTACCATCGAGCTCTCAGACGACACTCAGAGATTATTGGTATACTATTGCTTATTCCATGTACTGTATTAGGTTCGAGGTGTTTTCTAATGCTTTATGTCTCAACCCCCCCCCACCCCCCCTTTTCCCCACCTTTTCCCTACCTCCCCTATCTCTCCTTCCTCCTTCCCTCCGACCCTAACCTAATCTCCCCCCCCCCTCTCTCTCTCCCAACCAGTCCCAATATCCCATTGTCCTACGGTGCAGCTCGACTACACCCCTCATAGACCCCTCCTCTGGAGCCCTATATTTCCCATTACCCCTTGATACCTGACTTTTACCTGAAGCAACCTCCCATCGCCTTCCCCATCCAGATTTATTATAGCCCGTGGACTCGGCAATACAGTCTGACATACACTATGGATCGGGTATCCCAGTTTTGAACAACGACCGTGTTTGACCACTAAGTGCCTTAAGGTGCACATCTCTCTAGTCTAT
Organism: Hyla sarda; assembly: GCF_029499605.1. Lineage (NCBI taxonomy): Eukaryota > Metazoa > Chordata > Amphibia > Anura > Hylidae > Hyla > Hyla sarda. The sequence goes on from NC_079193.1 coordinate 291,091,869, forward strand.
CACAGACTAGGCGTACCTGTTGCCACCCCCTGAGATTAGGTAACTCACCGTATCTCAGTTACTTACTTCTCTTCACCCCACTCACACGAGTGGGATCTTTCTCTTCCTTTACTCCCTCTCCCCCTTTTATCCTCCCCCCCCTTTTCTTCACTCCCCCCCTCCTTTCCCCCCCCCCCTTTCTGACCCTTTGCTGCTCCTCTCCCCCTCTCTACCCCTGACCCTCTGCCTGCTCCCCTTTGTTCACCACCCCCCCCCACCCCAATCCCTCCTGTCGACGTGTAATGGTTGATGTCACGCCAGTCTCCTATAATGTCAGAGGCTTGAATTCCCCTGAAAAACGCCACCATGTTGTGGATCAGCTTAGAAGACTAAAGGCCTCCATAGCTTTTCTACAAGAGACCCACATTAGAAGGGATAAACCCCCCAAGCTCCCCACTAAATATTTTAACCAGTGGTTTCATTCCTGCCACGGGACCTCGGCGTCTAAAGGGGTGTCAATTGCTATTCACAAATCCCTGCCGGTTAAGGTGCTTCATCAGCATACAGACTCGGAGGGTAGACTCCTCTTTCTGCGTATCCAGATACATCAGTCTAAGTACACGCTTGCTAACATCTATGCCCCCAACCACGCTCAGGTCCCCTGGTTGATTCAAACCTTAGCTGACCTTAAACTGTACGCAGAGGGGCCAATCATCCTGGGGTCGGATCTTAATGTAGCTTTGAACCCCTGCTTGGACTCATCGTCTGGTGTGTCCCACATTTCACAGAGACTGCTGGCTAGACTGCTCACTAAACTGTCTGATTTATCCCTTTTAGATCCCTGGAGAACTCGGAACCCTTCCGTCAAAGATTTTTCGTATTACTCGGCTACGCACAGGACATACCAAAGACTGGATTACCTGCTCATCCACACCTCTCTCCTGCCGACTGTGATGTCCACAGGTATTGAACCGATCACGATATCAGACCATGCCCCTATCTTTCTAACTATATCTCTCACTAACAGCACTCCTCCCACTTTCACCTGGAGACTGAACGAAAGGATCCTTGAGCACCCACTAGCTTTCCCTGACATTCTAAAACATTTGCAGATGTATTTTACTGAAAATGCAGGATCTGGACCTCCACCGCCGATGGTGTGGGAGGCCCACAAGGCCTACATACGAGGCATCCTCATCTCCTGGGGATCCAAACTAAACAAAGATTACAGGAAAAGGTTAGACAAATTATTACACGACATCTCCACTCTTGAGAGGGTTCATAAACGCTCCCAGCTAGAGGCCACTTTGACAGAACTCAGGGCGTTGAGGGAGGAGCTTACTAAACACCTATATGAGTGCTCCTCTAAGGCATACCTGCACCACAGACATAAATTATACGCACACGGAGACAAAGGAGGCCGCCTAATGTCCACACTCATCTAAAAGGCTAGAACCAAGCAACACATACATGAAATAAAAGATAGGAATGGCTTAACACAAACATCCACTCCCCTCATTGCGAAGGCTTTCCACAGCTTTTATGAATCCCTGTATAACCTTCAACCCCCTCAGGGGGCAGACGTTGACCAGACCCTCTCGGAAGCTCGGTCTCGCTTCCTGGCTGAATTGGACTTGCCCACCTTGCCCTCAGCAATGTCTTCTACCCTCTTAGACCCTATTACCCCCGAAGAAGTTAGGAAGGTGATACTATCTTTTCCCCCGGGAAGAAGCCCTGGACCCGATGGTCTGTCGTTAATATACTATAAGAAATTCATCGATACCTTACTCCCACATCTCACTGACACATGCAACTCACTCCTGGGAGGGGGATCTTGGCCAAAACAGTCGCAAGAGGCCCACATCACACTTATCGCTAAGGAGGGCAAAGACCCGAGCGATTGTGGTAGCTACAGACCCATATCGCTCCTCAACATAGATCTGAAGATATGGGCTAAATTACTTTCTATGCGCATTAAAAAGCTTCTCCCACACTTGATTGCACCAGACCAGTCCGGCTTTGTCCCAGGCCGCGAAGGTAGGTCTAACACTTTCAAGCTCTTGGCCTCCATACAACATGCTCATGACGAACGTATACCTCTGGTCCTTCTCGGTGTAGATGCCGAGAAGGCTTTTGACAGAGTTAGCTGGTCGTTTATGAAGGATGTTCTCCGGAAATTTGGCTTCCCCCCACCCTTTATTGCTGCTATCTTTTCCCTGTACTCTAGCCCCTACGCCTCTCTAATGGTCAATGACACGTTGTCCCTACCCTTTCACATCACCAACGGCACCAGGCAGGGGTGTCCCCTGTCCCCTACTTTGTTTATTTTAGTTATGGAATCCCTTCTTCAAAAAATAAGACAGCATGAGGGGGTGAGGGGTGTACTTACACCTGATGGTGAACTAAAAACCCTAGCATTCGCAGATGACTTACTCTTCCTCCTAACCTGTCCAGAGGAGGGTCTCCCCTGACTGGTCTCGCTATTTACAGAATTTGGTCGCATATCTAACTACAAAATCAATATAACTAAATCGGAACTCTTAAATATTTCTCTCCCAGCAGCAAGAGTCAAAGACCTCAAACTGCTCTCCCCATTCCCGTGGGCGCCTTCCTCCCTGAAGTGTTTAGGTGTTCGCGTAACTCCTACACTAGCTGAACTGTACAATGCTAACTTTAAACCTCTAATGGAGGATATCCAAGCCCTATTGAAGGAATATGACTTTCCCCTCATCTCCTGGATAGGAAGGAGAAATGTCCTCCAGACTTATGTTGTTCCCAAAATAACATATAAACTCCAAATGATTCCGATAGCCCTTCCCCCAGCCTTCTTCTCTGCGATCAGGAAGTTGCTCTCCTCATACTTATGGAAGCACAAAACACCTAGATTAGCACACTCTCTCTTGTCCAAACCATCTGTTAAAGGAGGAATAGGGATTCCCGATATTTAAGCTATTTACAAAACAATACAGCTTAGAAGATGGATTCACTCCCAACCGCATCTCCGGACTTCCTCCGACTCACATCACTTTTCTGAGTGGGAGTGGGCCCGTTGGGTTTGTGGAGACGACTTCATCAAAGCGCTATGGGTCACCAAACACAAACATCTCTCTCGGTCATCCTACTCCCACCTATTTCTTGGTCTTTCATCTGTTTGGCACTCTCTAGCTCCAGCTCTCTCCCCTCCTGTCTCTCCTATTCTCCCCGCTGGTCTGATACCGTTGATTGGAGGTTGTAACTACTCGACATATTCCTCTCTATGGGGGAAATTAAATTCCTACACAGTCGAACAAGTCTTTGTGGACGGAAGGGTTCCGACAACAGATGAATTTAGATCACTCCTACCCTCTTGCCGTCTCTCCTTCCTTCACCTAGAACACATGAAACATTGCTGTACGCTCTTCTTGCGAACAGTGGGAAGGCTTAGGGAGCCCACTGAATTCGAGAGATCTCTCACTGCTCAATCAGCGAGACTACACAAATTATCTTCTATTAGGAAACTACTAGCTGATACTTTGACGACCACTAAACCAACCTACCTCATCTCGTGGGAGAGAGAGCTGAACATTTCTCTCTCCACCGAGGAGACCGAATACATTCTCACTCATTCCCAAGGCTTCTCCAGATGTATTAGACTGAGAGAAATGCATTACAAATTGCTGTCTAGATGGCATAGGACTCCTGAGTTCTTGCACCTTCATGGTCTCTCCTCCTCCGGGCTTTGCTGGAGATGTGAGAAACACACGGGCACCCACACCCACATATGGTGGACTTGCGCCACCATAGCTGGGTATTGGCTGGAGATTGAGGGAGAAATCAATGCTATTTTGCATACCTCGCTTACACTTAACCCAGAGATGGTTATCCTAGGTAGACCATCCGATTTGTACCGTCCTCACAGAGACCTCTTGTTAACTCACCTGCTAGCGGCCGCAAAGTCCTTGATACCTTTAAAGTGGTTGAGTCCTACCCCACCTTCCCTGAACGAGTGGAAGGCTAAGGTCCATCAGATCTGTCAATTTGAGGAGATGTCCCATAGAGCGAACAGAACGCATGATAAATATCTACGGATTTGGTCTCCGTGGCTACTACACCAGGTCAACCATTGATGTCGTCCTTTCCCCCCCCCCCTCCCCTCCTATACTTCCCTCTTCCTACCCCCCCCTCCCTCTGCCCTTTATCTCTGTCTCTTCTTTCTCTTCCCCAGTTTACCCACTTTGTTTATGCATGATACCTCCTGAGGTTCAATTGTTACCTCCACGATATATTGCATATGTTTTCATGCACAGCTATCAATGTTATGGAATGTTTCCTCAAAATTGTAATTTGGAACTTCTATGTTTTAAGATTTGGAAAGCAATAAAAAGTTTATTGAGAAAAAAAAAAAAAAAACAGTCGGTGGGTTCCTCAGACGCAACCCTCAGTTGGCATGGCCCAGGAGCAGTCCCTTTCCTCCCATTCCCTCTGTCCTGTGCTGTTCCTTCCCCTACAGAAGTATCTTATGCTGTGGGTCCAGCTCCACTATTCACTGAGGACGATCTAATAGAGGACAGTCAGCAGCTACTGCCCAGCCAACAAGTGGAGGAGACATCCACCGCTTCCTCTGCTAGTAGTGATGAGGAGAGTAATGTGGGAGGCGGTGTTGCCAGGGTTCAGGGTCCTGAAGCAGACACTGTTGAGGAACCTGAGGAGGACATCAGTGACGTGCAGACACTTGTTGATGATGAAGCCGATCACAATTGGGAGACGGTTGCAGAAGGGGCTTCATTATAATCAGGAGAAGAGATTTGCAGGTTACCCGTGAGGCAGCAACTGAGCCAGCAGAGTGGTTGGCAGTCAGCATGGTGGAAGAAGTGAAAATTCTGGAGCCAATTGTGCCCGGGGGGAGACTACCTGCTTCGCGGCAGCCTACCTTCCCGGGAGGTAGTGGAACAGGGGTTCCTGGAGACGGCAGCAGTAGAAGTCAATTAGTGTTCATGGGAAAATCAGCTACTCGGCGGTGTGGTAGTTTTTCACATGTAACATATGTCAGCAGAAGGTTAAGCGTGGCCAGGGTCCCAATGTTGGCACCACGGCCCTGCATGAACATATACTTCGCCACCATAAAGTGGCCTGGGAGAACCGTGGCTCCAATGTAGTGGTCCAGCCTGCTGCATCACCAAGTGGCACGCCGCTCCCTCTTTCAGCCAGCCAAGGCTCCACCACCTCAGCCGAAGGGAGCTGTGTGTCATACCCTCCTTCTGTCGCTCCAGATGCTCCTGCTCCTCCTACTTTAAGTCAGCCATTCCGCCAACAATCCATTGGCGAAGTCATGTCCAAGAGACAATAGTATGCGCCCACTCATCCAATGGCACAGAAGCTGAATGTGCTCCTGTCCAAGTTGCTGGTGCTGCAGTCCCTCCCTTTTCAAGTGTTGGACTCTGCTCCTTTCAGAGAACTGATGGCTTGTACTGAGGCAAGGTAGAGAGTGCCAAGCCGTCATTTCGTTGCGAAGAAGGCAGTACCAGCCCTGCACAATTTTGTGGAAGAGAAGGTGGGTCAGTCCTTGAGCCTGTTGGTGTGTACCAAAGTGCACGGTAGCGCCAACGTCTGGGGCTGTTACTACGGTCAGGGACAATACATGTCCTTTACGGCTCACTGGGTGAATGTGGTTCCTGCACAGCCACAACACCAACTTGGACAGGTCACACCGCTTCCTCCTCCACGCTCTCAGGCCATTGGTCCTGTGACAGTGTGCGACTCCATCTCATCATCCTCCACCGTATCCTCAGCCTCCACTGCCCAGACAAGTCTCAGTGGCCCTTCAGCATACCATGTGTGCAGGGCATAGCGGTGTCACGCTGTCCTTGGTTTGCCTTGGCGAAAAGAATCACACAGGGGAGGAACTGCTAAAAGTCTTTTGTAAAGAAATCAGAGCATGGCTTACGCCACAAAAACTGGAAATGGGAACTGGAAAACGGGAAGAACATCTTGCATGTGCTGCGACTGGGAAGGCTGAGCCATGCGCCCTGCATGGCAGATGTGTTCAATCTGGTTGTAAAGCAGTTCCTGAAGTGTTCCCCCATTTGCAAGACATCCTAACTAGTGTTGCTCGCAAATATTCGCAATTCAAATTTTAATCGCGAATATCACATATTCGCGAATTCGCGAATATGACGAATATAGCACTATATATTCGTAATTACACATATGCAAAATTTTATGCGCATATGCGAAAATATATGCGCATATCCGCGAATATTGAGTCCTCCCTTATTTAACCCCTTCATGACCCAGCCCATTTTCACCTTCATGACCTGGGCATTTTTTGAAAATCTGACCACTGTCACTTTAAACATTAATAACTTTGGAATGCTTTTACTTATCATTCTGATTCCGAAATTGTTTTTTCGTGACATATTCTACTTTATGTTATCGGTAAAATTTCACTGATATTTGTATCCTTTCTTGGAAAAGAATCTAAAAATTTCATGAAAATTTTGAAAATTTAGCATTTTTCTAACTTTGAAAGTCTCTGCTTGAAAGGAAAATGGATATTCCAAATAAATTACATATTGATTCACATATACAATATGTCTACTTTGTGTTTGCATTAAAAAATTGACAAGTTTTTACTTTTGGAAGACACCAGAGGGCTTCAAAGTTCCGCAGCAATTTTCCAATTTTTCACAAGATTTTCAAAATCGTAATTTTTCAGGGCCCAGTTCAGGTTGGAAGTGGATTTTAAGGATCTTCATATTAGAAATACCCCATAAATGACCCCATTATAAAAACTGCACCCCCAAAGTATTCAAAATGACATTCAGTAAGTGTTTTAACCCTTTAGGTGTTTCACAGGAATAGCAGCAAAGTGAAGGAGAAAATTCTAAATCTTCATTTTTTACACTCGCATTTTCTTGTAGACCCAATTTTTGAATTTTTACAAGGGGTAAAAGGAGAGAAATCCCCCTAAAATTGGTAACCCAGTTTCTCTTGAGTAAGGAAATACCTCATATGCGTATGTAAAGTGTTCGGCGGGCGCAGTAGAGGGCTCAGAAGGGAAGGATCGACAATGGGATTTTGGAGAGTGAGTTTTTCTGAAAGGGTTTTTGGGGGGCATGTCCCATTTAGGAAGCCCCTATGGTGCCAGAACAGTGGACCCCCCCCACATGTGACCCCATTTTGGAAACTATACCCCTCATGGAATTTAATAAGGGGTGCAGTGAGCATTTACACCCCACTGGCATTTGACAGATATTTGAAACAGTGGACTGTGCAAATCAAAAATTTTATTTTTCATTTTCACAGACCACTGTTCCAAAAATCTGTCATACACCAGTGGGGTGTAAATGCTCACTGCACCCCTTATTACATTACATGAGGGGTGTAGTTTCCAAAATGGGGTCACATGTGGATATTTATTGTTTTGCGTTTGTCAGAACTGCTGTAACAATCAGCCACCCCTGTGCAAATCGCCTCAAATGTACATGGTGCACTCTCCCTTCTGGGCCTTGTTGTGCACCCCCAGAGCACTTTGCGCCCACATATGGGGTATCTCCGTACTCAGGAGAAATTGCGTTACAAATTTAGAGGGTCTTTTTTCCCTTTTACCTCTTGTGAAAATGAAAAGTATAGGGCAACACCAGCATGTCAGTGTAAAAAATTAATTTTTTTACACTAACATGCTGGTGTAGACCCCAACTTCACCTTTCCATAAGGGGTTAAAGAAGAAAAAGCCCCCCAAAATTTGTAAGGCAATTTCTCCCGAGTACGGCGATACCCCATATGTGTCCCAAAACTGTTGCCCTGAAATACGACAGGGCTCCAAAGTGAGAGAGCGCCATGCGCATTTGAGGCCTGAATTAGGGATTTGCATAGGGGTGGACATAGGGGTATTCTACGCCAGTTATTCCCAAACAGGGTGCCTCCAGCTGTTGCAAAACTCCCAGCATGCCTGGACAGTCAATGGCTGTCCGGCAATACTGGGAGTTATTATTTTGCAACAGCTGGAGGCTCCGTTTTGGAAACAGTAGCGTACCAGACGTTTTTCATTTTTTGGGGGGAGGGGGGCTGTGTAGGGGTATGTGTATATGTAGTGTTTTTTACTTTTTATTTTAGGTTAGTGTCAGTGTAGTGTAGTGTTTTTAGGGTACAGTCATATGGGCAGAGGTTCACAGCAAGTTTGCGGCTGGAAGTTTGAGCTGCAGCGCAAAATTTGCGCCATCTCAAACTTGCAGCACTCACTGTAAACCTCCGCCCATGTGAGTGTACCCTGTACATTCACATTGGGGGGAGGGGGCAAACATCCAGCTGTTGCAAACTCTGAGCATGCCCTTTGGCTGTCCGTGCATGCTGAGAGTTGTAGTTTTGCAACAGCTGGAGGAACACTGGTTTGGAAACACTAAGTTAAGTAATAAACTTTCAAGTGTTTTGCAACCAAATTTAGTGTTTCCAAACCAGTGTGCCTCCAGCTGTTGCAAAACTACAACTCCCAGCATGCATGGTCTGTCAGTGCATGCTGGGAGTTATAGTTTTGCAACAATTGCAACAGCTGGAGGCACTGAGGTAGGAAACAGACAATGTTTCCCAACTAGTGTGCCTCCAGTTGTTGCAAAACTACAACTCCCAGCATGCCCAGACTGCCAAGGCATGCTGGAAGTTGTACTTCGGCAATATCTGAAGGATCAGATGTTGCCGAACCACAACTTCCAGCATGCTTGGGCAGTCTGGGCATGCTGGGAGTTGTAGTATTGCAACATCTGGAGGTGCACAGTTTGGAGACCACTGTATAATGGTCTCCAATCTGTGCTCTTCCAGATGTTAGAGAACTACAACTCCCAGCATGCCTGGACAGACTGAGCATGCTGAGATTTGTAGTTTTGCAACATCTGGAAGAGCACAGATTGGAGACCATTATACAGTGGTCTCCAAACTGTGGACCTCCAGATGTTGCAAAACTACAACTCCCAGCATGCCCAGAAAGCCAAAGGCTGTCTGGGCATGCTGGGAGTTGCAGTTTTGAAACTCTCAGAGGCAGCAGTGAGATTGCTTTACGGCGATCTCACTGCTGCCAATGAAGATGCCGCACTGCTGCCGGAAACTCACCTCCGGGACGCAGCGCAGCCGGGACCGCACGGAGGACGCCGGGACCGCACGGAGGACGCCGGGACCGCTCGGGACACCGCTCCGACGGGTAAGTGACGCCGGGGGACGGGTCAGGGACACTTAGCAGAGCGGTGTGTGTCCCGATCCCCGTGATCGGGACTCACACACCGCGCTGCTAAGTATTCTGATAGCTAAACGCTGCTATCAGCTAGTCAGATTTGACCAGCTGATAGCAGCGATCGCTGGGGGGGGGGTGGGGGACGAAACCCCCCGTGGTCGCACGGTAAGATGGCTGGCTATCAGTGATAGCCACCATCTTTCCGGGCGCTGCGGGATGCGCGAGTAGCGGCAGTAATGTCCATGACGTACCTGTATGACATGGGTCGGGAACACCTTGCCACCCATGACGTACAGGTATGTCATAGGTCGGGAAGGGGTTAATGGTATAGGGAACTATGACTGGTGCATTAACTCTGTGATTTTTTGCCCATTTAACCCATTGTGGTCTATGGGGATCTTATGGCATGTAAAACAGAAAGCTAAGCAGGACTGTCTTGGCAGCACAGTGGATGGGCGACCACCATGGGTTTGAGTCCTGGGGTGGGACAGAGTTTTACAGTGTTGTGATTAAACTTTACTTTCCTGGAAAAGCTGCTGAGTTGCCCATAGCAACCAATCAGATCGCTTCTTTCATTTTTCACAAGGCCTCTGCAAAATGAAAGAAGCAATCTGATTGGTTGCTATGGGCAACTCAGCAGCCTTTCCAGGAAAGTAAAGTTAAACCACAGCCCTGTAACACTCTGTCCCACCCCAGGACTCAAACCCATGGTGGTCTCCCATCCCACTGTTCTGCCAAGATGGTCCTGCTTAGCTTACTGTTTTATATGGTGTAAGATCCCCATAAAGCACAATGAGCCTATTGGTTTCAATGGGCAAAAAATCACAGAGTTAATGCACCAGTCATAGTTCCCTATACCATTAAAAAAGGGAAGACTCAATATTCGCGAATATGGCAATATGCGGAAAACCAGTGTAGAGGAAGAGTTGTGCAGTTGCCCATAGCAACCAAGCAGATTGCTTCCTTCATTTTTTGAAAAGGCCTCTGAAAAATGAAAGAAACTATCTGATTGGTTGCTATGGGCAACTCAGAAACTTTTCCTCTGGACAGGTTTTGATAAATCTCCCTCTATGGGGGAGATTCATCAAAACCAGTGTAGAGGAAGAGTTGTGCAGTTGCCCATAGCAACCAATCAGATTGCTTCTTTCATTTTTGAATAGGCCTCTGAAAAATGAAGGAAGTAGTCTGGTTGCTATGGGCAACTCAGAAACTTTTCCAGGAAAAGTTTCTGAGTTGCCCATAGAAACCAATCAGATCGCTTCTTTCATTTTGCAGAGGCCTTGTAAAAAATGAAAGAAGCAATCTGATTGGTTGCTATGGGCAACTCAGCAGCATTTCCAGGAAATTAAAGTTAAGCCACAACACTGTAAAACTTGGTCCCACCCCAGGACTCTAACCCATAGTGGTATCCCATCCACTGTGCTGCCAAGATGGTCCTGCTTAGCATACTGTTTTACATGGCTTGAGATCCCCAAATACCACAATTGGCCTATTGGTTTCAATGGGCAAAAAAATCACAGAGTTTATGCACTAGCCACAGTTCCCTATACCATTAAAGAAGGGAGGGCTCAATATTCGCGAATATGCACATATATTTTCGCATATGCGCAAAAAACTAATGTAACGAATATGCAAATTTCACGAATATATGACAAATATTCGTCCATATATTCGCGAAATATTGTGAATTCGAATATGGCCTATGCCGCTCATCACTAATCCTAACAATGGGAAGGAAACTTTGCATACACTTCAGCCACTCATACAACGCAAAGCACACCCTCCTTGAGCTCCAGTGTCAGAACAGTATCCCCTAACATAGTCTGAGTTGTGATGTTGTCACACGTTGGAATTCCCCCCTCCATATGTTGGACCGACTGTACGAACAGAGAAAAGCCATCACTGATTTCTTGAGGATCCAAGCGGATGGGGTACCCCCCCTGTGTAACTTCAATGTAAACCAGTGGCAGCTCATACATGACACCTGCCGTTTGCTCAGGCCCTTTGAGGAAGCCACATTATTAGTAAACCACAAAAAGAACCCCTGGGTGGGTTAGCAAAAACATTATCTATGTGGCCGTCTGCTCATGCCCGAGAATCTATGTGGGTAAAACAACTCAAGAATTTAAGAGACGAATTTCCCAGCATCTAAGCTGCATAAGAACAGCAAAGGACACCCCTATATCTCGTCATATGCAGGCTTGTCATAACAGCAGTTTGAAAGACATACGCTTTGTAGGTCTCTGTCAGTTACGTCTAGGTCCCAGGCGGGGTAATATAGACTCATTACTACTGAAAGAAGAGGCGAGATGGATACATAGACTTAAAAGTATGGCCCCTTTGGGTCTAAATGAAGGGTTTTCCTTCGCCGCTTTTCTAGATCCGCAATAAGTTATTATGGTTTAAGGCAAATTTGAGATGACAATAAAACACCCCTCATGTACACTATGTCCACTCTGTTAATATGATGGAAGGTCCCATGGAAACAGGGACTTTGAATGAAGTAGGAACTCTTTAGAACTCTACTCTAAAATTGTTTGCCACTGGTCATTTATCTCCCCAGCACTAAAATTCGATTGAACAACATAGATAATACTTACCTTTATGTTTATGTATGGTCATCCCATCATTTTTAAGATCGCATGATGTCGTTAACTAACTATAGGATCATAACCTATTGATTGTGTAATTAACTATATATAGGAATATTCAATGCAGTTAGTGACTTAAAATACCAGTTGACCATATGGTGGTCTCATCCTGTGGGACAAATATCCTCCGGTAATATTTGATACATATGAGTCAGAGTAACTGTATATCTATGCTCCGGAACAGTAACATACATAGAAAATGAATGGACTGTAGATTTCTAAGTCCCAGCGCATGCGCTGTATCTGTCATTGAGTTACACACTGGAAGCGAGCGGAATATTTTCTAAGTCCCCGCGCCTGCGCACCAAATGGGAGGCGATGTTTAAGTCCGGGCGCATGCGCGGCAACAGGACAAGCGATCAACCGATCATGTGACTACACACATGATCGGGACATCATAACAATGGCGCATCGTGATGATAGTAGTTCACGTCATCAGATACGAACAGGTAAACATCAACCTGGTTGGCCACATTCCACACAGGTAAGTGAGGTGGAAAGCACCCATTGGATATAAGGAAAAGAATCAGGGATTGGCCCGGTAGAGTGTCGGGGAGTGATGAGGTAATTAACCTAGGATATAAAAGACAGAGTGAGACACGTGGACGGGTGTTTGCCGCATATTCCTCCTGAGGATGGCGCAGGTGCGCCGAAACTAGTAGAGGAGGCAAATTTCAGATTTTAATCAATTTCACAGATTCCATTTGTTTGGGTACTGCAGACCCATAAGACAGGAAACTACTGGGTTAATCCCAGAATTCATTACTTATCTGGAACTGTGAAATTTGGGGTTTTAATCACTTGTCATCATTTTATATGATAATACAATAAAAGTTATATTTTATTTTGGGGGGTTCACCCTATAGGGATTTGTGCTCTGGGCTTAGGCCCCGGGTTTGTGTGATATACATTATTAGTAAATCGCCAGGATTATGGGATAAACGACATCACTCCCCTGCTTCATTTCTTACAACACGTGTTGGAAACGATGGCTGGTCAGGGCACTGGAGACAAGGCGCCTACATCTCACGGCCACATGAGCCCTGTGGGGGCTGAACTGGAGGAGGGGGAGGAGGATGAGGGGCACAGTGGAGCACAGTTTAGGTTTCGCCAAATGAGCGTTTTTTCTAGTAATCTGACATGAGAGGAGGAGCAGGAGCAGCTAGAGGGTTATGAGGAAGGCGAGACAGAGGACCCAGACACACACCGTGGCAGTATGCAGTGGAGATGGAGGCAGGGAGTTCCTCCGAGTCACTTGCATAAATAGCACGATGCATGCTCACTTGCTTGCGTAGTGACAGCCGAATTGTCACCATTCGGCTGTCACTATGGCCATTCAGCCACTTTATGGTCTCCTCATGCTTCTGCCAACTCCAGGCTGTGCCATTCAGCCGCTATATGGTCTCCTCATGCTTCTGCCAACTCCAGGCTGTGCCATTCAGCCACTATATGGTCTCCTCATGCTTCAGCCACCTCCAGGATGTGCCCTTCAGCCACTAAATGCTCTCTTCATGCTGCCACAAACTCCAGGCTGTTTCATTCAGCCACTATATGGTCTCCTCATGCTTCAGCTACCTCCGGGCTGTGCCATGCAGATACTATATGGTCTCCTCATGCTTCTGCCAAATCCAGGCTGTGCCATTCAGACACTATATGTTCTCCTCATGCTGCCAACTCCTCCATGCTGTGTCATTCAGCCACTATATGGTCTCCTCATGCTTCAGCTACCTCCAGGCTGTGCAGGGCTGCCATCAGAAATTTCGGGGCCCCTTACACAGCTCAAGGCCTGCCCCCCCTGTGGCCTGCCCCCACTTTTATTTTATCTTCTAGATATATATATTTCTAATTATATTAGAGCATACATTGGAGGGGGTGTGCCAGCAGCGGCTTCCTGCGGGGTACAGACTCCAGCTTCCAGCAAACTGCCTGGGCCCCATGCAGGAGATCACAAGGGGCCCAATGTTCGAACCCCCGCGATCTATAACTTATCCCCTATACATGGATAGGGGATACGTTATTTTTCATCAGACTACTCCTTTAACATAGGGGCCCTGATGCTAGAAACCGCAGGGCCCTGATGCAAAAAATTACCTCAGCTCCCCCCTCCCTTCCAAGGCCCAGGCATTTTAGAATAAGCAGCTCATTTTTTTGGTGGGGGTCCGACTGCTGAGACCCCCACCGATCACCTCGGTTGAAGTGGTTCTCCAGCTGTTGGAAAGCTAAAACTCCCATCATGTCTGGAGAGCCTCAGGCATTATGGGAATTGTAGTTTTGTAACAGCTGGAGAGACACAGATTGGACACAGTTTTACCCATCATCACTGCAGAACTTACAAGTGACTACAGCTCTGATGGGACAATCAGGAGAATACACAATGATATCAGTGACCTGAGTGACGTCTTCTGACTTGAGTGATATCTTCTCTGTTATCTTTTCTTCTTCATCTGGTCCAGAGACCAGGTCTTCCTCCAGCTCCATCTTCTCTGCAGAGTCTGACATCCAGACATCATTGGCTCCTCACTGTCAGCAGATCCTCATCCTCTGCATGAAGACAGTAATCATTATAACCCTGCCAGAAAGTGTACCCTAAATAAAATACTGCCCCACACTGTACCCTAAATATAATTCTGCCCCACACTGTACCCTAAAGAAAAAACTGCCCCACACTGTACCCTGAATATAATACTGCTATACACTGTATCCACTAAATATAATCCTGCAACACACTGTACCCTGAATATAATAACTGCTATACACTGTACCCTCAATATAATCCTGCCACACTGTACCCTGAATATAATACTGCCCCACACTGTACCCTGAATATAATACTGCCACACACTGTACCCTGAATATAATACTGCCACACACTGTACCCTCTGAATATAATCCTGACACACACTGTACCCTGAAGATAATACTGCTATACACTGTATCCACTAAATATAATCCTGCAACACACTGTACCCTGAATATAATAACTGCTATACACTGTACCCTCAATATAATCCTGCCACACTGTACCCTGAATATAATACTGCCCCACACTGTACCCTGAATATAATACTGCCACACACTGTACCCTGAATATAATACTGCCACACACTGTACCCTCTGAATATAATCCTGACACACACTGTACCCTGAAGATAATACTGCTATACACTGTACCCACTAAATATAATCCTGCCACACACTGTACTCTGAATTTAATACTGCTATACACTGTACCCACTAAATATAATCCTGCCACACACTGTACTCTGAATATAATACTGCCACACATGCATACACATCATATATACATATACACCCCCTCTTATCCTCTTTGTCCTCATCATTCCTAATCACACCCATAACCCCCCCCCACCAAACCTCTCATAACCCTCCCCTGCACCTCTCATCACTACTATAACCCCCCTCACCTCTCCTCATCACTACTATAACCCCCCTCACCTCTCCTCATCACTACTATAACCCCCCTCACATCTCCTCATCACTACTATAACCCCCCTCACATCTCCTCATCACTACTATAACCAACCCTCACCTCTCCTCATCACTACTGTAACCCCCCTCACCTCTCCTCATCACTACTATAACACCCCCTCACCTCTCCTCATCACTACTATAACCCCCCCTCACCTCTCCTCATCACTACTATAACCCCCTGCACCTCTCATCACCCCCATAACCCCCTGCACCTCTCATCACCCCCATAACCCCCTGCACCTCTCATCACCCCCATAACACCCCCCTGCACCTCTCATCACCCCCATAACCCCCTGCACCTCTCATCACCCCATACCCCCCCTCTCATCACCCCATAACCCCCCTCATCACCCCCATAACCCCCTGCACCTCTCATCTCCCCCATACCCCCCTCTCATCACCCTCTAACTCCTCCCCCTCATTACCCCCATAACCCCCCTCTCATCACCTCCACAACCCCCTGCACCTCTCATCACCCCATAACACCCCCTGCACCTCTCATCACCCCCATAACACCCCTCTGCACCTCTCATCACCCCCATAACCCCCCTGCACCTCTCATCACCCCCATAATATCCCTCTGCACCTCTCATCACCCCCATAACACCCCTCTGCACCTCTCATCACCCCCATAACCCCCCTGCACCTCTCATCACCCCCATCACCCTCCTGCACCTCTCATCACCCCCATAACCCCCGCACCTCTCATCACCTCCATAACACCCCCCTGCACCTCTCATCACCCCCATAACCCCCATGCACCTCTTATCACCCCCATAACACCCCCCTGCACCTCTCATCACCCCCATAACCCCCCTGCATCTCTCATCACCCCCATATCCTCCCCATGCACTTCTCATCACTCCATAACACCCCTGCACCTCTCATCACACCCATAACCCCCCTGCACCTCTCATCACCCCCATAACCCCCCGCACCTCTCATCACCCCATAACACCCCCTGCACCTCTCATCACCCCCATAACACCCCCCTGCACCTCTCATCACCCCCATAACACCCCCCTGCACCTCTCATCACCCCCATAACCCCCCTGCATCTCTCATCACCCCCATATCCTCCCCATGCATCTCTCATCCCCCCTTTAACACCCCAAGCACCTCTTCCCTGCACCTCTCATCACCATTGTAGTCTGCAAACAATGCCGACCCCCCCAACACACACCCCTACGGCCACTGCCCGGCCCCCTTCCCCCCACGCCCGCCCATGCCCGCCCGTTCACCTACCCTGCCGGGGATCGGTGCAGCTGCTGCTCCTGTCAGTGTCACTGCACGGGGAGGATCCGTCATGAGGATGCTTTAACTGGACTGGAGATCTAGCAGGGACAGGTCAGGTGACCGGAGTAGACGTGCTTGCTTGCGTGGGGCAGATCGACTCCCATCAGCCCCTGGCCTGTCCGGCCCTGCCGTACTTCTTAAGGGGCCCACACCCTAGAAAGTGCAGGCCATAGTCCTGTGGGCGCCCCGGACTATGAGGCCCGGTCATAGTTCTGGGGGCACCCAGCCAGGGGTCAGTGAGTGACAGTTGCAGTCACTTACTGACAAGCTGGGGGAAAAAAAGTCCAGGGACGTCCGGGCCTCCCTGAAGCTCCGGGCCCCATGCAAGTGTATGGGTTGTACCCCCCTGATGGCGGCCCTGAGGCTGTGCCATCCAGACCCTATATGGTCTTTTCATGCTTCTGACAAATACAGGTTGTGCCATTCAGACACTATATGGTCTCCTCATGCTGCCAACACCTCCAGGCTGTATCATTCAGCCACTATATGGTCTCCTCATGCTGCCAACACCTCCACGCTGTGTCATTCAGCCACTATATGGTCTCCTCATGCTTCAGCCACCTCCAGGCTGTGTCATTCAGCCAATATTTGGTTTACTGATGCTGCTGGGCCTGGGCCTAAAACATTTTATGGTATCAGTAGCTACCATAAATCTTCAATTTAAATTTCAAAATTCATCTTTTAATCTTAGGTATTGTGAAGCCCTAGTGTCAATCATGCTGCTGCCAGCTCCAGGATGTGTCAATCAGCAACTATATGGTCTCCTCATGCTTCAGCCACATTATGGTCTCCTCATGCTTCAGCCACATCCAAGCTGTGTCATTCAGCCACTATATGGTCTCCTCATGCTTCAGCCACATCCAAGCTATGTCATTCAGCCACTATATGGTCTCCTCATGCAGCAAACACCTCCATGCTGTGTCATTCAGCCACTATATGGTCTCCTCATGCTTTATCCACATCCAAGCTGTGTCATTCAGCCACTATATGGTCTCCCAATGCTGCCAACACCTCCATGCTGTGTCATTTAGCCACTGTATTGTTTCCTCATGCTGCCAACACCTCCACGCTGTGTCATTTAGCCACTATATGGTCATCTCATGCTGCCAACACCTCCACGCTGTGTCATTCAGCCACTCTATGGTCTCCTCATGCTGCCAACACCTCCACGCTGTGTCTTTTAGCCACTATATGGTTTCTTCATGCTGCCAACACCTCCACACGTTGTCATTTAGCCAATATATGGTCTCCTCATACTAATGCCACCTCCAGGCTCTGCGGCAGTGATTCTAAAAGCGATGCCTGTAATTTGCATGTCATACTGAATAACAGTATTATTTCACTACCCCAGCACAATCCATACGCGTGTTAGAACAAAGCAAGGTGTTCTACACCACTATTGAGGCTCTCTGTAGTCCAGAAATAGCCATTTTTAATATAGATTTGCCGCGAATAAATTCGGATGGAACCAATTTTTTTCCAAAAATTTGCCTAATCGGCCGAATCAAATGTTTTTTAAAGTTCGCTCATCTCTAATTATCAACTATATCATACTTTAAAAGCCTAAACAAGTTGGTATAGTCATACATTTTGTTAGGAAATTGTTACTAAAGCAAGTTCGATATATTTTTCAAGAGCAAGTTATTGGATTTGCTAGAGTATGAAAAGTTTTATTTTATGTCACCTTTCATACAAAATACAATAAAATACTCTTCAGTATACCTTATGAATTGGAGGCATACAGAGGTGCAGTAAGGCCCTATAAAAGACTATGGGTGCTCTTTTACAACTGTTTTATAGAGTCATAATGGTTTCATGCATGAGTCCTTAAAGATCAATAATCTTGGAGAAATCATAAAGCTGTCTCTTATCTGCTTGTAAAGAGCATTGTCAGACTGCATTGTCTGAGTTATGTGTATAAAGAAATACTTCCTCTGCTGGAGAGGACCAGGTCATGATATAAAATATGTAGTAAAAATCACACACAAATTCCATCTTCAACCACATACTGAAAAAAAAATATGTGTATTAGTTGTAATGGTTAGTGTGAAGACGTTCCAAGTATAAATGCAGCTCAGGAAGGAACAACTCCTGTCTCAGCTGCTTTCATTCATATTTCTTTCCTCAATTTCAGCAGTTCTACAGCTTTAAATATTTATACATTAATACAACATTAATAGCTATTAGATATGTTAGTAAATTCTGCTGTTTATGGGCCGAATTCTATTGGAATTTTTTTTACTAATGCTATGAATATAACAAATGCTTTCTAATACATTTTAGTAAATATTTGGATATTAAGCGTGTAACAAAACAAAAAAGGAAAGTGGTCAGTTCCTGCTCTGAGCGCTCTTCCTGGTAGCAGGCTGAAGAGACGAGCGGTGGGAGACCAGAAGAAGAACACGAGCTGACGCAGAACCAGTGGAGACGGGGCAGTAAGTACAGTGTTTTTTTGTTTTTTTATTTTACTATGACCCCAGAACTCTATTTCATTTTCTTTTTTTCTTTTTTAAACAGCAGAATAACTCGGTAACTGTGAATCTGGATATATCCGTCAGAAGAATGTGCTAGTTCTCGTATTGTGACAGATGTATCCATCATAATCACCTCATAGGTATGGCTTAGCAGGAGCAGGAGCTCAACCCTAATACACAGTGTAGTCTACCCCTAGTCGCCTTCCTGCCCAGCGCCATTTTAGAGAAGCCCGCTATAAAAGACGCCACACGGAGCAACCTCTCCAGTCTGCAGAGAGAGCCGGAGAATACAGACATGGCGGAGAGCAGCGTTCCACGTGGTCAAGTTGGCAAAATGGCGCCGGAAACATGGAAATTTGTGGCAGTCGCAGCCCAACTTTTTCAAGAACTTGCTGACGTCTGCAGCGGTTGTCATTTGACGAAGAGGGGGCCTGCAATCTTCCCCCACTGCCTGATGATGATGATGATTGTCCAGAGACGCCTCCAGCGAACAGTGCAGAGACACCTGGAGGTGCGTCACCGGTGAGATTGTCCCCTCACCACAGGACCTGGGGCTCGTGGGCCGAGATCCTGCCGGAGGAGTCTGCTGTGAGTACCCCACCAGAGGCGGCCTATTCTTCCTCCTCCAGCCCTGAGGTCATTCCTCGATCAAGCTTGCCAAGTGCATGACCATGCTCACCAAAATTGCCACAATGGGTGTTCGGAGATGAGCCGGAGCTGATCGAGTACATGCACAGAGTACTTCAACCGTTACCTGGGAAGACACTCCCATCAATCCCAACTGCAGAACAGGAAAAGGCCCGTCAAGAAGCCGAGCTGGCCGAATTGATGGAAAAGTTAAAGGCCCGATACAAAGAACTCTATGCTCCAAAGCACGTACATTTGCCTTACGAAGAAAGAGTGCGGTATCAAGAAAATACCAAGGAAATGGAGGCATTGTACATCCGTAAATGGGATCACCCCCGAGAAGGGGAGGAGCCATTAGAAAGGAGAAGAGCAACTGTGGCCAAGTTCGACAAGGTCAGAGGTTATGGGACACTCCTTGACTGCCACACTGGGCAGACCATCCTCGTAAACCGGCGAGCATTGCAAAGACCATATCTCCATAAGAAGTTCAACACCTTGGAGGTGGGTGAAATTGTGGAGTACACCCCCCCGTCCAGAGCCTTCGTGGAGAAGCGGTCACTAGACCAACAGCCCCAACACAGCTTCCTTTCAAATATTTCCCATCCACGGATTGGGAGTCTGATCCTTTCAACTTCAGGCCGAAAAGGTCTGCTCCTAAAGCCTCCTCCAGCGTACCCAAGGAGGAGGAGCCTAAAGAGTCAAGTTCATCATCTTCTACGTACAGCAAAGAACCAAGTTCTTCATCTTCTTCATACCGTCGAGAGTCAAGTTCTGCACAGGGTGAAGAAAACAGGCCAAAGTTGCGGCCACCCAAGTAGGTACCTAGACCCTCTCGGAGCAGTGAGAGTTTGTCTAACCCTGGGGTACCCACAGATGTACCAAGGCCCTCTCGGAGCAATGAGAGTTTGCCAGTTCCTAAGGTACCAACGAAAGGGTCATGGGTTGCTCCTAATTTGGAGATGGTGCTCAAGCCCTATAGCCCCACTGTGATCCCGGCTAGTAAGCCTATAACCCCTTCTCAAGCTGCCTTCCACAACTCCATTCTCACCAATGTGGTGTGGCAAAGCTATGTCAAGTCTGATCCTGCCCTTGATGTTGGCAGATATAGGGGAACCAAGAGAGGCACTACAAGAGTGAAGAAGAATATCTTCTTAAGAGACTCTAAAGTAATGTCGTTTTTCTGTCTAACCATGTTGTCTTACAGGAACCAAGTTCAAGAAAAGTGCCTAGCAGGACTGTGCTAAGTTTGTTTCAGTTTAAAGTTCAGCAACGTAACCACTAAGCTTGTGCCTGACTATTAAGTCAAGAGACTCCTAGCCTGTAGGAAATTCATCAAGGACTGTACCCGGCTGAGTTGTGGTTAAGGCCGTGTTCATTTTTCTTTGGACTTCTAGTGTAGGTGGACTGCTGATCCTTACACGCCAATTTGTATATTGTCTTGGACTCCTAGTGTAGGTGGACTGTTGATCCTTAAACGCCTGCTTCATGTATAAACCACCAACTTCATAAGAACTCTTATGACAAATGTTGCACTTATCGGGTGAATGCACCTGAAATATGTTGGAGTGTTGATAAATATATAGTAAATTTGTATATGGTTCCGTACACAGAAAGATGTCTCTGTGTCTGTGTACATAAATAGTAAGTGTTACGCCGAGCGCTCCGGGTCCCCGCTCCTCCCCGGAGCGCTCGCTACACTTCCCTCACTGCAGCGCCCCGGTCGGTTCCACGGACCCGGGGCGCTGCGTTACCACCTCCGGCCGGGATGCGATTCGCGATGCGGGTAGCGCCCGCTCGCGATGCGCACCCCGGCTCCCGTACCTTACTCGCTCCCCGTCAGTTCTGTCCCGGCGCGCGCGGCCCCGCTCCCTAGGGCGCGCGCGCGCCGGGTCTTTGCGATTTAAAGGGCCACTGCACCGCTGATTGGTGCAGTGGTTCCAATTAGTGTTTACACCTGTGCACTTCCCTATATCACCTCACTTCCCCTTCACTCCCTCGCCGGATCTTGTTGCCCTAGTGCCAGTGAAAGCGTTCCTTGTGTGTTCCTTGCCTGTGATTCCAGACCTTCTGCCGTTGCCCCTGACTACGATCCTTGCTGCCTGCCCCGACCTTCTGCTACGTCCGACCTTGCTTCTGTCTACTCCCTTGTACCGCGCCTATCTTCAGCAGCCAGAGAGGTTGAGCCGTTGCTAGGGGATACGACCTGGTCACTACCGCCGCAGCAAGACCATCCCGCTTTGCGGCGGGCTCTGGTGAAAACCAGTAGTGACTTAGAACCGATCCTCTAGCACGGTCCACGCCAATCCCTCTCTGGCACAGAGGATCCACTACCTGCCAGCCGGCATCGTGACAGTAGATCCGGCCATGGATCCCGCTGAAGTTCCTCTGCCAGTTGTCGCTGACCTCACCACGGTGGTCGCCCAGCAGTCACAACAGATTGCGCAACAAGGCCAACAGCTGTCTCAACTGACTGTTATGCTACAACAGTTACTACCACAGCTCCAGCAATCATCTCCTCCGCCAGCTCCTGTACCTCCTCCGCAGCGAGTGGCCGCTTCTGGAATACGACTATCCTTGCCGGATAAATTTGATGGGGACTCTAAGTTTTGCCGTGGCTTTCTTTCCCAATGTTCATTACACTTGGAGATGATGTCGGACCAGTTCCCCACTGAAAGGTCTAAGGTGGCTTTCGTAGTCAGCCTGCTGTCTGGAAAAGCCCTGGCTTGGGCCACACCGCTCTGGGACCGCAATGACCCCGTCACTGCCTCTGTACACTCCCTCTTCTCGGAAATTCGAAGTGTCTTTGAGGAACCTGCCCGAGCCTCTTCTGCTGAGACTGCCCTGTTGAACCTGGTCCAGGGTAATTCTTCCGTTGGCGAGTATGCCGTACAGTTCCGTACCCTTGCTTCAGAATTATCCTGGAATAATGAGGCACTCTGCGCGACCTTTAAAAAAGGCCTATCCAGCAACATTAAAGATGTTCTGGCCGCACGAGAAATCCCTGCTAACCTACATGAACTCATCCATCTTGCCACTCGCATTGACATGCGTTTTTCCGAACGGCGTCAGGAGCTCCGCCAGGATATGGACTCTGTTCGCACGAGGCGTTTCTTCTCCCCGGCTCCTCTCTCCTCTGGTCCCCTGCAATCTGTTCCTGTGCCTCCCGCCGTGGAGGCTATGCAGGTCGACCGGTCTCGCCTGACACCCCAAGAGAGGACACGACGCCGCATGGAGAATCTCTGCCTGTACTGTGCTAGTACCGAACACTTCCTGAAGGATTGTCCTATCCGTCCTCCCCGCCTGGAAAGACGTCCGCTGACTCCGCACAAAGGTGAGACAGTCCTTGATGTCTACTCTGCTTCTCCACGTCTTACTGTGCCTGTGCGGATGTCTGCCTCTGCCTTCTCCTTCTCTGCTGTGGCCTTCTTGGACTCTGGATCTGCAGGAAATTTCATCTTAGCCTCTCTCGTCAACAAGTTCAACATCCCGGTGACCAGTCTCGCCAGACCCCTCTACATCAATTGTGTAAACAATGAAAGATTGGACTGTACTTTACGTTTTCGCACGGAGCCCCTTCTAATGTGCATCGGATCTCATCACGAGAGGATTGAACTGTTGGTCCTCCCCAATTGCACTTCTGAAATCCTTCTTGGACTTCCCTGGCTTCAACTCCATTCCCCAATCCTGGATTGGTCCACTGGGGAGATCAAGAGTTGGGGGCCCTCTTGTTCCAAGGACTGCTTAAAACCGGTTCCCAGTAAACCTTGCCGTGTCCCTGTGCTTCCTCATGTAACCGGTCTCCCTAAGGCCTATATGGACTTTGCGGACGTTTTTTGCAAAAAACAAGCTGAGACTCTACCTCCTCACAGGCCTTATGATTGTCCCATTGACCTCCTCCCGGGCACTACTCCACCCCGGGGCAGAATCTATCCTCTGTCCGTCCCAGAGACTCTTGCCATGTCTGAATACGTCCAAGAAAATTTAAAAAAGGGCTTTATCCGTAAATCCTCCTCTCCTGCCGGAGCCGGATTTTTCTTTGTGTCCAAAAAAGATGGCTCTCTACGTCCTTGCATTGACTACCGCGGTCTTAATAAAATCACGGTTAAGAACCGCTACCCCCTACCCCTCATCTCTGAACTCTTTGATCGTCTCCAAGGTGCCCATATTTTTACCAAACTGGACTTAAGAGGTGCTTATAATCTCATCCGCATCAGAGAGGGGGATGAATGGAAAACGGCATTTAACACCAGAGATGGACACTTTGAGTATCTGGTCATGCCCTTTGGTCTATGCAACGCCCCTGCCGTCTTCCAAGACTTTGTTAATGAAATTTTTCGTGATCTACTATACTCCTGTGTTGTTGTATATCTGGACGATATCCTGATTTTTTCTGCCAATCTAGAAGAACACCGCCAGCATGTCCGTATGGTTCTTCAGAGACTTCGTGATAATCAACTCTATGCCAAAATAGAGAAATGTCTGTTTGAATGCCAATCTCTTCCTTTTCTAGGATACTTGGTCTCTGGCCAGGGACTACAAATGGACCCAGATAAACTCTCTGCCGTCTTAGATTGGCCACGCCCCTCCGGACTCCGTGCCATCCAACGTTTTTTGGGGTTCGCCAATTATTACAGGCAATTTATTCCACATTTTTCTACCATTGTGGCTCCTATTGTGGCTTTAACAAAAAAAAATGCCGATCCCAAGTCCTGGCCTCCTCAAGCGGAAGACGCCTTTAAACGACTCAAGTCTGCCTTTTCTTCGGCTCCCGTGCTCTCCAGACCTGACCCATCTAAACCCTTCCTATTGGAGGTTGATGCCTCCTCAGTGGGAGCTGGAGCTGTCCTTCTACAAAAAAACTCTTCCGGGCATGCTGTTACTTGTGGTTTTTTTTCCAGGACCTTCTCTCCGGCGGAGAGGAACTACTCCATCGGGGATCGAGAGCTTCTAGCCATTAAATTAGCACTTGAGGAATGGAGGCATCTGCTGGAGGGATCAAGATTTCCAGTTATTATTTACACCGATCACAAGAACCTCTCCTACCTCCAGTCTGCCCAACGGCTGAATCCTCGTCAGGCCAGGTGGTCTCTGTTCTTTGCCCGATTTAATTTTGAAATTCACTTTCGGCCTGCTGATAAAAACATTAGGGCCGATGCTCTCTCTCGTTCCTCAGATGCCTCTGAAATTGAACTCTCTCCTCAACACATCATTCCTCCTGACTGCCTGATTTCCACTTCTCCAGCCTCCATCAGGCAAACTCCTCCAGGAAAGACCTTTGTTTCTCCACGCCAACGCCTTGGGATCCTCAAATGGGGTCACTCCTCCCATCTCGCAGGTCATGCGGGCATCAAGAAATCTGTGCAACTCATCTCTCGCTTCTATTGGTGGCCGACTCTAGAGACTGATGTGGTGGACTTTGTGCGAGCCTGCACTATCTGTGCCCGGGATAAGACTCCTCGCCAGAAGCCCGCTGGTTTTCTTCATCCTCTACCTGTCCCCGAACAACCTTGGTCTCTGATTGGTATGGATTTTATTACTGACTTACCCCCATCCCATGGCAACACTGTTATTTGGGTGGTCGTTGATCGATTCTCCAAAATGGCACATTTCATCCCTCTTCCTGGCCTTCCTTCAGCGCCTCAGTTGGCTAAACAATTTTTTGTACACATTTTTCGTCTTCACGGGTTGCCTACACAGATCGTCTCGGATAGAGGCGTCCAATTTGTGTCTAAATTCTGGAGGGCTCTCTGTAAACAACTCAAGATTAAATTAAATTTTTCTTCTGCATACCATCCTCAATCCAATGGACAGGTAGAGAGAATTAACCAGATCTTGGGTGACTATTTACGACATTTTGTTTCCTCCCGCCAGGATGACTGGGCAGATCTTCTACCTTGGGCCGAATTCTCGTATAATTTCAGAATCTCTGAATCTTCCTCCAAATCTCCGTTTTTCGTGGTGTACGGCCGTCACCCTCTTCCCCCCCTCCCTACCCCCTTGCCCTCTGGTCTGCCCGCTGTGGATGAAATTTCTCGTGATCTTTCCACCATATGGAAAGAGACCCAAAATTCTCTCTTACAGGCTTCTTCTCGCATGAAGAGATTCGCAGATAAGAAAAGAAGAGCTCCTCCCATTTTTTCCCCTGGAGACAAGGTATGGCTCTCCGCTAAATATGTCCGTTTCCGTGTCCCGAGCTATAAGTTGGGACCACGCTATCTTGGTCCTTTTAAAGTTTTGTGTCAAATTAATCCTGTCTCTTACAAACTTCTTCTTCCTCCTTCTCTTCGTATCCCTAATGCCTTTCACGTCTCTCTTCTTAAACCTCTCATCCTCAACCGTTTTTCTCCTAAATCTGTTCCTCCCACTCCTGTTTCCGGCTCCTCGGACATCTTCTCTGTCAAAGAGATTTTGGCCTCTAAAAAGGTCAGGGGAAGAACTTTTTTTTTAGTGGATTGGGAGGGTTGTGGTCCAGAAGAGAGGTCCTGGGAACCTGAGGACAATATCCTGGACAAAAGTCTGATCCTCAGGTTCTCAGGCCCAAAGAAGAGGGGGAGACCCAAGGGGGGGGGTACTGTTACGCCGAGCGCTCCGGGTCCCCGCTCCTCCCCGGAGCGCTCGCTACACTTCCCTCACTGCAGCGCCCCGGTCGGTTCCACGGACCCGGGGCGCTGCGTTACCACCTCCGGCCGGGATGCGATTCGCGATGCGGGTAGCGCCCGCTCGCGATGCGCACCCCGGCTCCCGTACCTTACTCGCTCCCCGTCAGTTCTGTCCCGGCGCGCGCGGCCCCGCTCCCTAGGGCGCGCGCGCGCCGGGTCTTTGCGATTTAAAGGGCCACTGCACCGCTGATTGGTGCAGTGGTTCCAATTAGTGTTTACACCTGTGCACTTCCCTATATCACCTCACTTCCCCTTCACTCCCTCGCCGGATCTTGTTGCCCTAGTGCCAGTGAAAGCGTTCCTTGTGTGTTCCTTGCCTGTGATTCCAGACCTTCTGCCGTTGCCCCTGACTACGATCCTTGCTGCCTGCCCCGACCTTCTGCTACGTCCGACCTTGCTTCTGTCTACTCCCTTGTACCGCGCCTATCTTCAGCAGCCAGAGAGGTTGAGCCGTTGCTAGGGGATACGACCTGGTCACTACCGCCGCAGCAAGACCATCCCGCTTTGCGGCGGGCTCTGGTGAAAACCAGTAGTGACTTAGAACCGATCCTCTAGCACGGTCCACGCCAATCCCTCTCTGGCACAGAGGATCCACTACCTGCCAGCCGGCATCGTGACAGTAAGTAAGGTTTGTACATAGAAAATATAGTCAAATGTCTATGTACATTAAAATAGCTCAGAGTTGTACATGGAAAATATCGACGTACAGCACGTGTACACTCCACACTAAAAATATGTATACATTTTTGTACATACAAATGTATCATAAATCAAAGGTGTTTAGTAGTAACTCAATAGGGGACACCTCGGCTCCTCCGAGGGTAGTATTATTGCTGTTGCCCATCTCTAGCCCCTGTCTTAACCAAAAATGATAGGGAGGATTCCCTTTCAAATAGTACTTGCACTTTTCAGTACCCTAGATTACTCACTTAATGTACTACCTCAAAATTTCTCCAGTACATAAATCAAATAAATATCTCACTTCAGAAAACACTTAAGAAATTGTAGCATATTTATACCCAATTCCTGCCACTGTTAGGTACACTTCTCTTTTTTATTCATTGCGTGTGTGAGATGCTCTGCCTGGCCAGTAGATGCTCTTGCAAGTACAAAAATAAACACGTAATACTTAGAATGACCTGGATAGGTTGTTTTGAAAGTGCTCTAGGGGTAAGTAGCGTGTAGTCGATAGACCCTAGCAGCCACCCTTACTGTGACCTAGCTTTCGGCTAGCCAGTATTCCCTTTGTGTACTAACTAACAAGTAACTTATTGTTTGGCATATAGAATGTGTGAGATCATAACAAAATGTCTAGTCAGCTTGATGCAAAAGGTAAATAGAGCTGTACTAATATCTAGTTAGCCTTATGTATAGAGGTATATGCTAATGTTCAGTTTAGCCTCATCAGAATGTATAGAGAGCTAATAAAAATGTCTTAGGCAGCTAGCTAATTGTCTAGAGAGACCTAATTGCCTAGTAAGCCTCAAAATGTATCATATGTTTTATAGAGTTGTATAGGAAGCTAGAAACTAAAGGATAGATAGCTTTCTTTAAATGTCTAAACAGCATCCAAATGTCTAGATAGCATTCAAATGTCTAGATAGCATTCAAAATGTCTAGGTAGCATTCAAGTGTCTAGATAGCATCAAAATGTGTTTACTCTATTTAGGATGTATAGCAAATGTACAGATCATCCTGTTCTATAGCATCCTGTTTTAGTCCTAGTCCCTCTGTTTCAGGGGACAGACGTCGAGGCTGACTTATCTTTAGTAAGGGGGTTTGCGGTGTCCCAGTACCGCATTCTATACGGTACTTTGTTTATTTATGGGTCCCCATAGCCAGAGTCCCTAGGACGTAGGGATTCCTATTAATCTAGTCTACCCCTAGTCGCCTCTATTTTAAAGTATAATTAGTAATTTATGCATAGATAATATGAATAGTGTAGTATAAATGGTTAATTACTTGTTTCCATGGTGTCGCAGGACCTTCGGGTCATGTGATGCGTTCCAAGCCTCACTCTGGATGCGTTCCAGGCCTCACTTTGGTATCTCTAGCCTCGTTTTGGTTTTATAATGTATATAGATCCTGTGACGTAAGCAATCCCATCACACCATGTAAGGTGAATGGCAGACGTTAGGACCAATCAGATTCGCCACGCCCCCTGCCCATATAAGGGAGCGGCGGCCATGTTTCTCTCTCTTACCTCGTGGGCTGTCAAGCAAGCAAGACCTGTACAGCAGTAATCGCAGTGAGTTAGGCCCGAGCCTTGCGGCAACGGTTGAACAATTATAATTATAGAGTGTATCACCTCCCAAACACTCTGCAGCATCTCCGGACCTAATACCTCCCCTAAATCCGAACGGATCTGCAAATTTCTTCCTAAATTACGAGACTTATTGTCTAGCTCAAGGTCCGCAACCACTGCCAGTCGCTAAGTAACCAAAGGACTGTTTGTACGAGACTGTTACTGTGCCGTGAATATTGCAAGCACTTCAGTAAATGTTATTCAAGTTCAAGTTCAAATCTCCTTGTGGACCTTCAGTTATTTTATGCACCTATCGTTACTGGGAAGGGCGGCGATAGGCCGGAACACTGATTCAGCATACCAGCCCTCAGCCTGGCGTCACGAGTGACAGGGTTAATATTAACCCCTCATATACCGTTACCATACCACCACTACCATACACCCCCCCCCCCCCCCCCAAGGGCTACCACAACAGCAAGGCACCTGCGATAACTGGTAATGAAAAAAATTATAGCTCAGTTCATCGGCCGGCATTTAACATTGTAGTGTAAGTGAAGCATTTTTCTACACCATTTTTTTGTGTGCTGGTAATGTATAGGAGCACCAGATTTATTAAATGGTCACAGAGCATTTCATAAATTTTGTGCAGGTCACATTTTCAGAAATTTTTCTCTTCACATACACCAGAAAGCTAAGCTAAGTCGTGGCTGGTGTAGTTTTAGAGACTTTTCTATGGCTTTTCACAAAAAGGCGCAGTTCATAAAACCCTTCCATATCATGTGTAATGCCAAAATCAGTGGATTGAAACTCAAAATCTGCAGAAATGTGTAAACCAAAAGGCGCAAAAAAAGGCGCAAATAAACCCTGCTTGCGCCTTTTCTAGCCACAAAAAACAATCTAAAAACAATGATAAATGTCAGCTATCGTGTCTTCATGTAGCACCAGGCACTTAGAATCTAGTCCGAAGGCACGGATATGGGGAACCGCCCTTCCCCGATGAATGCAGACATGTGAAAGAATGAAAATTCAGCTCCCAGAAAAAACAAAAAATGTAAACGTAACATTTACTTAGTGCACATTAAAAATGGTATTCCCAAACAACGGAAAGTGACATGTAACTCAATATAAATTTTTATTGAGTGACATGTCACTTTCTGTTGTTTCGGAATACCATATTTAATGTGCACTAAGTAAACGTTAAGTTTTAATTTTTTGTTTTTTTCTGGGAGCTGGATTTTCGTTCCTCCGACAACTGCCTGGATTGAAGTTATCTATCAATAGCGACTTCAGCATCTTAGAGTAGACCTGTTTTCAGGTATAAAGTGAGGGCATGGCTATATAGGGCTTTTGACCCTAAATCTGTATATACCTGCCATTAGTTAATTGACCCCTTTAGCTCCAAGATATCTAATTTTAAAAGATATGGAAATTAGGCTTTGGAGTCCCTGGAGTGTTCCCTACAGGCACTAGAGCCCATCACCGTTTGGCCCCTTCTCCAGTGTGCTGGTCACTTCCTTCTAACCACCCGATTGACAGCCACTAGGCTGCAATGTAATCTCTGCCTCTCCCCTGTAATCTGGCAGCCAAGGGGAACACCCAGTGGGCTCCAAAGCTTAATATTTAAAATCTGGTGCTGGAGGGTTTAGAAATCTTAACAGAGGCCTCAAAGTCTGCCATCTATATCTGCCTATTAGAGCAAGGCAAAAAGATTTCCTTTGAGTGTTACACTGAGACAAAAATGGCTTTGTATTGCAGAGATTTGTACTAGGGATCAAAAGATTGATCTAGCAGTGTGCCAGGGATCTCAAGTTCCCCAGGAGGCCAAAAACTAGTAAAATTATATTCAAAAACTTTATTTAAAACAAAAATCCTGTCAAAAAAAACCTCTATAGTATAAAATAAAATATTATTGTATTTTTGTAAAAATGGTTCTCCATTATAAATATGTAAAATATATGTACCCCAAAACGATAGCATTAAAAACTACATCTCATTCTACATAAAAAACCAATCCAACAAAAATCATTCCTTTTATGGTCTTCAAAGAGGACCTGTGACCAACCCGAATTAAATAGTTTAGGACTACCTGATCATAGACTTTTTTTTTTTTACAGCTTCTTGTAGAGATGAGCGAATCGAAGCTGATGAACCCGAATTCATTGCGAATTTCATGAAATATTCGATTTTCAACCAATGCGAATATATTGCCGCGATTCTATTGCACAAATCGCTTAATTAAGCTCCATTTCCTGTGGTCCAGGCTCCAGGGCATCTAAAATGGCGGTACATGGGGCAAGGAATGCTGGGAAGGCGTGAAGGCAAGGCGGGAAGGGAAATAGGTGGAATGACCTTGAATCACATGCAGGATGCAGCTTATCAGCAGTTAGTCACCCCTGTGATGTCACAGCCCTATATAATCGACAGCCATTTTGCGGCTCATCATATTCATTACACTGCATAGAGACATCGCTGAGTGTGTATGTGTTACATTGAAAAGCTCATTCCAGCAGCGTTTCACATCCTAGTCACATCAGAGTTCTGGTGAACAGAAAGCAGTGTTTTTTTTCACTGAAAAGGATTTTTACTGCAGCCATTAACCTCCCAGTTACTTTCTTCATCATTTTATTACAGAGAGGGGCAGATGGCGGTGTGTTGCCTCATACATTTCAACAAGCTGCCTCAACTTCATAAACCTTAGCAGAGGAGGCAGGAAGAATTCTGTGTCTTTGTTCCACAACAACTCATCTGCTGGTTATACTAGTCTGTAGATGGTATAATACCCAGCAGCCCATTCCTAATAGTCTTTGACAGAGGGAAATTTTGTGTTTAGTACACAGCTCTGTTTGTGCTGCAGCACTGTTGTGTATTGCTGGTGTTGTGCAAAAATAAGTTTTTTCTTAAGCGTACTGTACCGCATTTTTCTGCCCTCATAATTGCATTCCACATACGTACATCTAAGTAGTGTACTATTTTGTACCTGTTAATCTGTCAAGGGCCTACATACTGAGAAAGGACAGCCAAAAGTAATCACCAGCTGGTGTTTTACTAAAATACTATTTTTTAAGCGTACTGTGCCGCATTTTCCTGCCCTCATAAGTGCATACCACATACCTACATCTAAGTGGTGTACTATTTTGTGCCTGTTAATCTGTCAAGGGCCTACATACTGTGAAAGGAAAGCCAAAAGTAATCACCAGCTGGTGTTTTACTCCAGTACGTTTATAAGGCGTACAGTAGCGCATTTTCTGCCCTCATAAGTGCATACCACATACCTACATCTAAGTAGTGTACTATTTTGTACCTGTTAATCTGTCAAGGGCCTAGACACTGTGAAATTCCAGGCAAAAGTACTCACCGGCTGGTGTTGTACTCAGATACTTTTTTAAAGTGTACTGTAGCGCATTTTTCTGCCTTCATAAGTGCATACCACATCACGGGGGAGATTTATCAAAGGATTTAGACTGGTTTTTCTTGTCTAAATTTGTCGCACAGAATGTCGCAGTCTAAATATGTGCGACTTTTCTGCGACTTTTGCTCTAGAGGATTTTTAGAACATGATGCATGCAAGTCTATTTTAGACTGAAATGCATTGAAAAATGCATTGGTGCTGAATTTATCAAAAGCGACTTTTCAGCGACAAGTCGCATAGGCTGAAAGTACGCCAAAATGTCAGACCATGATGGAGCAGGTTTGAATATAGACTAAAGCATAGATCCCGAAGTCTGTGCACAGAATTTATCAAGAGCCCTGCGCCATTTGATAAATTAGGTGCACAATAGACCAGACTAACCCTCTGTAGTTTGGTCTATATTGATGCGGGACATAGACAACTTTGATAAATATCCCCCCACATACCTACATCTAAGTAATGTTCTATTTTAAACCTGTTAATCTGTCAAGGGCCTACATACTGTGAAAGGACAGCCAAAAGTAATCACCGGCTGGTGGTTTACTCCAATACGTTTATTAAGCGTACAGTAGCGCATTTGTCTGCCCTCATAAGTGTATACCACATACCTAGATCTAAGTAGTGTACTATGTTGTACCTGTTAATTTGTTTAAGGCATAGATACTGTGAAAGTCCAGGCCAAAGTAATCACCAGCTGGTGTTTTACTAAAATAATTTTTTTTAAACGTACTGTACTGCATTTTTCTGCCCTCATAAGTGCATACCAGATACCTACATCTAAGTGGTGTACTATTTTGTGCCTGTTAATTTGTCAAGGGCCTAGACACTGTGAAAGTCCAGGCAAAGGTACTCACTGGCTGGTGTTCCAGAGAAATACTGTTTTAAGCGTAGTGAAGCGTATTGTACTCCCCTCATATACGCACTGTTTGTCAGGCAGAGAAGTGCCAGGACGTGCACAGAGGAGTGGCAGAGGTCTAAATTCCTCAGGCAGAGGTCGCAGCAGATTAGGGGCGAGTGGCAGATGGAGTCGCAGCAAGAGGCCTTAGCTCTCGGTATCAGCTAGCGGTCATGTCTCGACCAGCAACCCATCTGCTGTCATCGATTGGTTAACACGGTCACCCACTTCATCACAAGTGACATCTGATACCCCCAGTCAACTGTCAGTCGGTTCCTCAGACACAACCTTCAGTTGGCATGGCCCGGGAGCAGTCCTTGTCCTCGCATTGCCTCTGTCATATGCTGTTCCCTCCCCTACAGAAGTATCTTATGCTGTGGGTTCAGCTCCACTATTCACTGAGGACAATCTAATAGAGGACACTCAGCAGCTACTGGCCAACCAACAAGTGGAGGAGACATTTCCAAGGTGGCAGCATGGTTGGCAGTCAGCATGGTGGCAGAAATGGAAATTCTGCAGCCAAATGTGCCCGGGGGAGACCACCTGCTTCGTGGCAGCCTACCTTCCCGGGAGGTAGTGGCACAGGGGTTCCTGGAGACGGCGGCAGTAGAAGCCAATTAGTGTGGACTGTTGGTGAGAAAATCAGCTACTCGGCGGTGTGGCAGTTTTCCATCAAGCATCTGGAGGAGGTTCACATAGCCACATGCAAGATATGTCGGCAGAAGCTGAAGCGTGGCCAGGGTCCCAATGTTGGCACCAAGGCCTTGCTTCAACATATGCTTTGCCACCATAAAGCGGCTTGGGAGAACCATGGCTCTGATGTAGTGGTCCAGCCTGCTGCATCACCCAGTGGCACGCCGCTCCCTCTTTCAGCCAGCCAAGGCTCCACCACCTCAGCCGAAGGGAGCTGTGTGTCTGAACATATATATGTATTTTCATCAGTAATCAAAATCATAATGGTCATCCTTATCAATTTCCCACTAAAAACATTATTTGTTGTCATCTTTCCCTATAATATATTCCGCCTAATATTCTCATATTCAATAGTCCCACTTTGTACCCAGACTGATCCTTCACCTGGGACTCATATATTAGCCCTACTCTCCTGGAGCTACTAATAAGCACCAACACTACTATATGTCAGTGAATGCAATCTACATTTAACCCAATGGGAAAACAATGGTTTAAAAACAGCACCTTTAAACTGACAAAAACAGTACAGTATGTTCTACATTGCCTGACAAGTAGTTAAAGCAAAAATTATGCAAAACAGAAAAGTGACTTAACAGTATCTGTGAGCCAAAGAGATAAGGTATACTGAGGAGAGAGAAAAAACAAAACAAACAGAAGAAAAAAATAATGAAAGAACTAGGAAATGGTGCTCTTAACAGAGAAAACCGAGAGAAAGAGAGAGAGAAAGAAAAAGAAAACAAGGGTTACCAGCCCTCGAGATTGAAAAAAAAACACCCCCGAAGAGACTGTAGTGTATCTCTTTTGATTGTTCCCGTATGAACAGGCGTTCAGTGCTGCAGCTGTGTATGTGGGCTGCTATCTCCCCCCACACACACACACACTACATCTCCCTGAAAATAACATAAGCAGGTTACATAGATTACATACATAATTTTCATTAATCCAGCCATTTTACATTTACTAAACGTATTATTGCATATATTGATTACCTTTTATCCCATGAAATTATCTATTTTTTCACTTATTAAACCATTATTTATTTAAAAAAAAGGATTTATATATATCAGGAACATGGTGTAGGAACCCTCTTGCAGTGCGAGGCGTGTATCCATGTTGATTTTCTTTCCAGCTTCACCGATGCGGGTGTAATATGCAAACCCTTCTGACTAGGGGTGGTATCCAAAATGATTTATTATTATTATACCGATCACTTCTATTAGGTGTTTAGAAAGGATCTTTCACCATACGTTCTAATTGATATAATTTTCATCCACATTGTAAAATGATCACAATCAAATAAGAACTAGTACATTAATAGATATATGTGAGGCCTCTAACTTTAAGTAATAGGAAAGAGAAGATGATTGTGACCTATGCCCCTTGGTATGAAGACTTTTGACCAACTTGGGCATAGAGTCCATGGACATAAAGTGGTTAAGTTTCGTTTTAACAAAATATAAGGAAAAATAAGAGGATAATTTGACCTCGTAACAACTAACAACATCGTATTGTTTATAGCTAACGTCTGACTATGAAGGGAATTGTAGCTAGGACCTTAAGAGAATACCCAAACAAAGCTGATATTTTGTTTGAGAACACTCTGCTGTTGTGTAGAAATGTGCATGAGAACAGAGGTTATTGTGTGCAGTATCGCAGGTCTATTAAAATGGCTGCTGTTATGTTAACTTAAGAACATGCCATGTTAGGCCTGAAAAAGTGGAATATTTATGAACGATAGAATAAACTATGTGCAACTCTAAAACTCTATTAAATGTAAGAATTACATGCGTTATGGGTGATACATTGTACAGCTGATTACATACAGAGTTTGAATATAAAATACATATTTGCGTAATGCACCATTTCATATCCAATTAAACAACTGATCATTTTGGTATTTAGGATTAAGTTTTGAATGCATCTGCTTAAACATGGCTGTCAGGATCAAAATGGAGACTCATGTCTCTCCACTTCATTCTGATCCAATCAGAATGCACAACATATTTAACCCCCACCACCACCACCACCTTCATTTCCGTGAGTCAACAGGAAATTGACTCAACCGAAGAAGAAAAGGTAAAGTGCTCCCCATTATCATATATTGGAGAACATACCTTTAATTTAAAATAAATGGACCACAAATTGTGTGTACTTTTAAAGCACGTACCCAATGTGCAGATATAATTATGCAACTTCACTTTCTGTGCATTAATGTGGATATTAGTTGTAGACCATTAGTGAATATGTGTACTAATGATAGCAACAATTATTTACATGATCACGGTAAGAAAAACGTCTCGATTATTGATTTTTAATAAATGTCATTGTGAAGGCTCTCAGCTACTAGTCCGGCACTTGGCAACTCAGATGTACTAAGCTTCTACTTTTCACTTTAGTTACAATTCAGTTGTTATTATTATTATTATTATCATTATTATTATCATTATTATTATTAAAAAGTACATTTGACCTTGATTTGGTACATTCTGCTATGTGATGCTGAGAAGACTTTCACAGTGAGCTGAAAAAGAAAATGTTTACATGAAGCTGTGTCTATGCCCCCCTTCCTTCTTTGCTTTCTAGATTATAGAGGGCTCTTAGGAGCCCTCTTAGGCTATAGAGGGCTCCTAAGTGTTCAAGTATGCTCTGCCTCTTCTTTATACTATAGGGCTGGTCTCAGGTACCTGTTTGAGAGTTCATAAAAAGAGTGAACCTACCGTGTATTTCGCCCCATAGGACGCACCGGCATATAAGACACACCATATTTTAAAGGTGCAAAATCTAGAAAAAAAAGATTCTGCACCCAACAGTGACCTTCAACCTGCAGACCTCCAGATGTTGCAAAACTACAACTCCCAGCATGCCCGGACAGTCGTTGGCAGTCCGGGCATGCTGGGAGTTGTAGTTTTGCAACATCTGGAGGTCCGCAGGTTGAAGACCACTGGTATAGGAGGTAGTAATCACGTGTCCCCGCCGCTCCGGACCCATCACCGCTGCCCTGGATGTCGCTCCATCAATTTTGCAGCGTCCCCGTGGTGTCCCCGACACTCCGGATGTCTTCATCCCCAGGATCCACGCTCTCCGTCGCCGTCACACGTCGCTACGCACGCAGCTCCTATTGGATGACGTGCCAACGTGCACGTTGACGTGATGACGTCAAAGGAGAGCGCCGGCCATGCAGGGGATCCCGGCATGGAGCAGACACCGAGGCGGCAGGTAAGGTCCCTCCCGGTGTCCTGTAAGCTGTTCGGGACGCTGTGATTTCATCGCGGCGGTCCCGAACAGCCCGACTGAACAGCCGGGTTAGTGTTATTTTCGCTTCAGACGCGGTGGTCAGCTTTGATCGCCGCATCTGAATGGTTAATACAGGGCATCACCGTGATCGGTGATGTCCTGTATTAGCCGCGGGTCCCGGCCGTTGATAGCCGCAGGGACCGCCGCGATAGGTGTGTATTCGCCGTATAAGACGCACCAACATCCCCCCACCCCCTTTTTGGGGAAGAAAAAGTGCGTCTTACATGGCGAAAAATATGGTACTTTGGACTTGGTTCTGAAACATAGACAAAATTAGAAACACCTCCCCCTTTTGGGGGTAAGTATATCTTCTACGTGCAACTTTTGAATCATGCACAAAAATATTAAACTTTGCAAGAACATGTGATTACACTAGCATTGGATAGCAAAATAGCAATCAATTCAAATAAGATTGAATAAGATTTTTTACTTTATCAGGAATTATTTAGAAAGAATATATATTTTTAAATGTTCCTCTATTAACCTACCTCACACTCTCATATTCACTGTATCCATGGGTACGGAATCAGTACAGTCAGACAAGGACATACTTATATTGGCCCACCTTAGGCAGTTAGATGAAGTCTACTCATAGTCTCTGAAACAGGTAAGATGATTCTAGTGTGTTGGTCAGGTACCTTTATTGTTTTACCTAGGTCATAACAGATGCAGATAATAAAGTCTGCACAAACCCTCTTTTTGCATTCCAAACAGTCCAATACAAAGATTACCCAGCACTGTGACCATAACAAGGGACCAAACATGTAACTCCTGCAGCTGACAGACCGTTCCGGTGCTCACATCAAAGGTAAAATATATGTCCAAATGGAGAAATGCAAAAGAATGGAGCACTCACCAGGTCCTTTAGAGAGAAAACTTCTTTATTTCATCCAGACACAGTTGGCATTCTCGTGGAGTGCTGGAGAACAGACAGGAACAAGGGGGGTGTTCCTGTCCACTCTCCCGCACTCCACGAGAACGCCAACTATGTCTGGGTGAAATAAAGATGTTTTCTCCATAAAGGACCTGGTGAGTGCTCCATTCTTTTGCATTTCTCCATTTGGACATACCTCTTTTTGCATTGTTGAATCCTGAGGCCCAATGTATGGACATTACTACACACATAGCTCCCTCCTGCTCAGCATGTGAGGCCAAGTATGTTACCATGGGTACAAGACTGCTGGCACACACAGTTTCTTACCAACTCTCCAGATGCCATCTTTGCCCTGTACCACCTCTTTTTTTTCTTCCATTGGTCTCTCTCAGCATGCATTGCCGATTCCTGCAAGAGACCTAACCAGAAAAAAATCCAAACTCCCGGACACGTCCACGCCTCTCAAAAAAGAGTGAGCGGACAAAAGAAACACAAAACCAGCAGAATATTTACTCTAATATTCTAACTCTAAGCTGCCACCATGGCACGTTCACTCTCGGCTCCCTTATGAGCCAGTGACACAACTTAAATACACACTGTTTGTAGGTCCCTGTGTCTTTCCTGCACACATGACCTTGGCTGGGAAGGTATAGGGGTACTCTGCTTCCATGCTCACTTTCACACACACCCACCACAATAGGCCCTAAAAATGAGCTACACACCCCCCAAAACCAGTCCACATGACCACACACCAATACGCTGCCACCATCTATCAGTAGGCCGATAGAACGCCTCCGTTCATACACAGATTCTTACACTCTGCACTTTGACACCAAAACTATGGTAACGGCATGATCTACACTTATACACTAATAAGCTGTGGGGCTATAGGTTTGGTAGAGCATACAAGGCTACGCATTAAAGTTATGGCTTTAATGTACATAAAGGGTACAGTACTTAATTACAAAAAGGGTTAAAGAAACAGACATACAAAATGTGCAAAACAGTTATACAAAATAAAAGGGGAATAAAAATCAGAAGAGTTCCATACTTAACGTCGTTGAGTAAAGTCCTAATCCGTCCTGGGGCCAAGGAAGAAAATAGCGGCACAAGTCCATTCAGAATGGTCCCCAAACTAGATGGGGTTGGCCCACCACTTTAATGGGTGCAGCAGAGGCTTGGGTTAGAAGGGAGGTCTCCAGTTTCTTCTTAGATGAGCCCACATCATCCCACCTCCCAAATGTCCCAACCTCCTCTCAAACACAGATTGATAGTCCATAAATCATAACTCCCATCGTACACAACAGATGTGACATAGATGGCAGTACCCTTATTGATATGGTGACATTATAACGCACATTTGATAGGATACATGAAGGGGTTATACATTGGTATATGATACATGCAGCTTATGGATACATACAGCTTAATCTATGGGTACAATGGGGTCATGTTTGGATTCTACATAAAGCCTAATATTCGGGGATCATGATTCATGGGGATATATAACTATGGCTACTAAGGGGAGCCCTGAAAAACATATTTCTACAACTGGGACATTTTTCACTATGTGTAAAAGGTAAACCTTTTGCTCAAGTTTGCACCAAACTGGCAGGATATGCATGATTAACCCAATCAGCAAACTAGCTGTCTTGAGGCTCCTCACAGCTAGGTGCCAAGGGATATGTTAAGTAACCAACAACAGGGAGATAACCAAATGGAGGCAAGATCAAACAGAACAGGGGGTATACAGCCAAAGGAAAATAATCAGTGGTCAAGAGGATATATACATTTCATACAGGGTCCCAGAAAGTAAGGAGACAGAGATCCACCGTATTTTCCCCAAAAAATAATATCCTCAGCCTACATTCATCACACTCCCCATCCACCCGTACACTCTGTACCATAACTGTGGGAGGACAGGAGCACTGCAGCCTTGGCAGCCTCCTTCACCACTCAGTCCCCTTGGCTTCTGAGGTTGCTTCCTTCATGTTGGTTTTATCTTCATGATGGCCACCTTATCTGGCAGCTCTAGGACTTTGAACACTTGAATTACAAACTACAGATTGGTTTGCCCAAGGATTCAAGAAAATCTTTACTCCAATAGGCCCATATTTGTGGGTGGTAATAAAAGTGTACCTGTACTCATTGTGTCATACCTTCAGATATCTTACACATCTCAGTGAATACCTTCAACTCTACTTTCTGAATCACCAGCTCAGATCGAGTGGGTTATTGCAGTAGAACTTCATTCTGCATGTGGTCATCATATATCCTGTCTTATGTATTACATCTTTACATTACTTGGAACAAGCTTACCTTTATAACTCAATATTAACCATGGATTCTCTGATATTTTTATCATAGCTCTTGAATTCTTAACCTCATAAATTCAAAACAATTTAATCATAATCTGAGAGTAGCAAAGCTACTTTAGATTACACCTTTAGATTACACTAAATTATCATTATAAAGTTATCCACTCAAAATTGATATTATTCAAATACATGCAATATAGAATGTGTAGGTATCTCACATTGTGTATGCAGGTACTATAAGCATACTCAACTTTAAACAGTAAATATATATATATATATATATATATATATATTTCCTTCAAGTCTAATGTGATTTTTAAGTTATCAGGACAGGAGGCTGTCATTCTCCCTATAGGCTCCACCTTTCTCCTCCCACTCCTCTATGTCATCGGTCTCCGTCCCTTTGAGTCTGGCTTTTTGTTCTCCCTCAGGTTTAGTCAGTCTTCAACGACTCTTGAACGTCTAGTATCTGACTGGATTTCCATGTTATTTTAGATCAAGAGACATGCAAGACACATGTAACAATACCGACATTTACAAAATGTAAAAGAATAAAAAATATAGAGAGCTCTTTCAAAAAAAAAATGTCACCTTCAATAATTCTATAAACTATTAGTTGATTTTAACTACTTAGGTAATATTTATCAATTAAATAGTGATTACTTTTTTATTTATTTTATCTCTTATTTTATTTTTCTTGGCCAAACTTCTTCTCTTGTTACTCATGTAATATAATCAGACAATTAATCACATTTCCTGATACACTTCATTTTTTGGCATCTATCCTGTGCCACTGTGAAAACAAAACTTATTAGGAAATTTATGAAATATCATCAAATACGTTCAATTAATACTACGTGGATTATATTATGTTCTACACCAATCTAAAAAGGATCCATTACAACACAAACAGCTTCACAGAGTAAACATTCACTGGTCATTTTCCATATATTCCTGATTCATTAATACACATCACACATATACAACATCTTTATATCATAAGAACCATCCTATGAACGTCATCACATGACTACATACACACAGCTTTCCTAGAGACCTACCACACCCTCTGTATGCCATAGCACTTAACACTCCTCATCATCATCATCTTCACTTTTATTCCTACCATTGGGAAAAAAAACCTCCATTCATTCATCTCCATTCATTGATCCAGGGGACCCCTGTGGTCTTCCCTGACACCTTCAGTACATACCTGAACAAAGTATTTACACTTTTTATATTTCCAACAAACTTTTTGGACTCTTCTACATTATTATACCATAGTATCACTTGCATAAACACTCTCACCTTTTCTAATCCTACCTTCCTCTGCACCTTCTGCAACATACTGTTTCTCATCCTCTTAAACATGCCTCCTTTGCATTTCCCTTTGCCTTTCAGCTTATATATATAACACTGTTGTATATGTATACTTCTGTCCATCAACCATCAGTATATTCCAAACTTTCAACTGCCTTAATATCCACTTGCTTTTCCTTTTCTCATCACATGCTTTTCCATCAAAACGTTGAGTCTCTATTTTGTTTATCTCTCTAATCCTATCAAGCTACTTACAACAATCCGCTCCTACCTCACCTGTCCCACCACTTGCACACACCATCAACTCCCGGACCAAACCCACCAACTTCCTCAACACAATGCACACAGCCATTTGTCCACTCAAACTACCATATCCAAAACCCTCTAGGAACATTCTTTAGGAGAGAATGAGACAACTAATCCTACTTAACAACTTAGTTTACAACACAGACACAATTTTGAAACTTCTATACACTTCCCATCTTTGCACATCATACATCCTTCTCTTGGCACAACTCAGTCAGCCATTTCTTCAGAGATAAAACATTAGGGTTCAATTAACTGACACATCTAAATGCAGTTCTACCTTTTCATCTAAGTCTGGCTTTTTAAACAATGATTGCAGACTGTTCACATCATTCAAAGTTTAACAATTTCAAAGTTAAAATTTTTTTGGGGAGTAGTGAGGACCGTGTGATTATCCTATTAACAAGATCTCTCCGTACAGAGATTGGTACTGTATACTGTGTACTGTATACTACCTAGTACTCAGCACCAAACAAAAGGGTGCATATAGGTACAACCAAAATTTGTCTCCTGATATTAATCTTCTGGTACAAAAGATACTGGCTTATACATAATATCAGCAGTACACTAAAAAGTTATCAGGGATACAGAAAAAGATACTGGAACAATACAATAAAAGAGATAGAGTTATCTCTAACTCTGATACAGCACAAAATCTACATGCAGTACGATACACACAAGATATCCTTTGATACAGATACTGGACTGGTACAACACAAAAGATATCAGATAACTCTGATACAACACAAAATCTACCAGCAGTACGATATCCACACGATATCTACAAAAGTTATCCTCTGATACAAATACTTGTAACACTCACATTTCTGAAGAAAGGAACCCGGGTGGATCCGCAGAACCTGTGGGGCAGATGACTCGGACCATACCAGGGAGCGGAGTCTAAAGTGCTGCTGGTTTTCACCAGAGCCCGCCACAAAGCGGGATGGACTTGCTGCTGCAGGCGGCACCCAGGTCGCTACCCCTGGCACGGCTCGACCACACAGGCGGCTGAGGAGATGCGAGGCACAGGAGAGATAAGGCAGCTCGTAGTCTGGATAGCAGAAGGTCAGGGCAGGCACCACAGTAGCATAGTCAAAGCGAAGCAGGAGTTCA
Organism: Hyla sarda; assembly: GCF_029499605.1. NCBI lineage: Eukaryota > Metazoa > Chordata > Amphibia > Anura > Hylidae > Hyla > Hyla sarda. The sequence goes on from NC_079193.1 coordinate 291,134,713, forward strand.
GTAGGCAGGTGGCAGAGGAGCAAGGTCAAGTCACAAGAGCAAAAGACTGAAACACGGCAAGGGCAATACAGAGGAACACTTTCTCAAAGGCACAAGGCAATAAAGATCCGGCAGGGAACTGAGGAGGGTGGAGGAACTTATAAATGAGCCACAGGTGGATTACACTAATGAGCGTACTGGCCCTTTAAATCTTAAAGCTCTGGCACACGCGCAAGCCCTAGGGGACAGGGACACGTGTGCCGGAGCAGAGAGGCAGAGGCAGGAGAAACACCCAGAGAGTGACGGACTGGGGATCGCATGCAGGCGCGTCCCACGATGCGAGTCTTAGCCCCGTCGGCAGCAGAAGGTAAGGGGACCATGCGCTCACGGCCAGCATGTGTGGCTGGAGCGCATAACGTAACAATACTGAACTGGCGCCAGCAGTACGATACACACAAAAGTTACTTGACTGATACAATATAAAAAGATATCAGCCTTAGCTTTAACTCTGATACAGCACAAAGCTATCAGAAGTACATATTTACACAAAAGTTATCAGGGACACAGATCACTATTTACCAGAGATTTAAAAAAAAATCAAAATCTACGGCACTTTTAATTCCCTTGACCGTATCCGTAGATCAAGAAAAAAATCAAAAAACAAAATCCAAGCAAAACGTTTTTCCGAATCGAAAATGTCTATTAGATTTCTTAAAGCTCAAAAATTTTACAGAAATCTTATTAAGAAGTGCATTTTCAATGTTAAAGTTGACAAAAAGAACATTTTACTGGTTTTCTCACAACTTCTCCCGATATGCTAAAATTTGGACTTAGATTTAACAACAGCAGTCAGTCACCTGTGACCAGAACTCCTCTGTGAAATTAAAACCACACAGGGGGGAGATTCCCTGTCGCTAAAGGCTTGTCCTAGAGGGTCGACAAAAACCATCTCCCAGGCTCCCATAAAACTGCCCAAAGGACACAGAAAAATGTGCGTGACTGCCGCTGTATATTGCTGAGTGCCGACACAAGAAATAAACAAATGTTGGTATATATCTCCTTCTTAGCATACTGGCTAAGGAGCTGTCCCAAGGAGTTCTGTTTATTATGCAGAAGTGCATTGGTTTTTACATTTGACAAAAAGGGGAGGTTAGTTATCACATCAAAATCATCATGTTATATTTGGATTGGTTATTTGAGTATTGCATCTGTATACATTAGCATATTTAAGCATTCATTTCTCTCTTGGACATAGTTCACTTATGTTGCCCTCTCACTCTTCTACCGGAAAATTCCGGATTTCTCTGTCCTTCTGCACAGTCTATATCTCTTCAAATATTTTGTCTCCAACTTTCAACTCCTCTTCTTATCTTGCGTCATTTGGCCTTGCCCCAAGGTCTTCATCTTCTTGGTCACAAGCAAATAGCAAGCTAATATATATCTCATAAGGAAAATAATGTTTATTTTGCAGAATGTTAGCATATATATCTATTTTTAATATATATATATATATATATATATATATATATATATATATATATATATATACAGTGATCCCTCAACATACAATGGTAATTCGTTCCAAACGAGCCATTGTTTGTCGAATCCATCGTATGTTGAGGGATTCGTGCAATGTAAAGTATAGGAAGCTGTACTCACCTGTCCCCGCCGCTCGCTATGGTGTCCCCGCCGCTCGCGATGGTGACCCCGGGCCTCCGCTGGGCTCTCCTGGTCTTCTCCGGTCCTCCGCTGTCTTCTCCAGTCCTCTGCTGTCTTCCGCAAGGCCTTACTGGGCCTGCGTAGCGACGTCATTACACCGCTGCTTACGCCATTCCTATTGGATGACGTGCGCAGCAGCATATTGACGTCATCGGAGAGGGCCGAGAAGACACCGGAAGACCAGCGCTGGACCCGGAGGGCACCCCGGAGCATCATGGAGGGGTAAGTAATACTTACCGCACCACACGGGGAACATTAAGCTGCTATCCGGCAGCAGCTTAAGCATTTTGCACTGCCGGATAGCACTTAATGCGATGGCCCCGACATAAAAAAGCATTGTATGTCGATGCTGACATCGGCATGTGATGGCCTCTGAGAGGCCATCGTATGTCGATTTGATCATATGTCGGGGCCATCGTAGGTCGGGGGGTCACTGTATTGATCAGTAATCAAAATCATAATGGTCATCCTTATCAGTGCCATTCAGACACTTTATGATCTCCCCATGATGTCACAAACTCCAGGCCGTCTTTCAGCCGCTATATGGTCTTCTCATACTGATGCCACCTCCAGGCTGTTTTATTCAGCCACTATATGGTCTCCTCATGTATCAGCCACCTCCAGGCTGTGCCATTCAGCCACTATATAGTCTCTTCATGCTGCCACTAACTCCAGGCTATTCCATTCAGCCATTATATGGTCTCCTCATGCTTCAGACACCTCCAGGCTGTGCCATTCAGCCACTATATGGTATTTTCATGCTGCCACAAACTCCAGGCTGTGCCATTCAGCTACTATATGGTCTACTCATGATTCAGCCAAATCCAGGCTGTGCCATTCAGACACTATATGATCTCCTCCTACTGATGCCACCTCCATGCTCTGTCAATGTCCTGCCATGTGACATGTGACTCCTTGTTAGATTTGGACCTTTGTACCCACACGCCGGGGCCCGGGACACTAAAACATGGGAGTTAAAAGTTCAATTTCAAAAGCCTCAATTTCAAAATCTTACATTTCTATTTAAAATAAAATTTTAATTTCAATGGTCTCTTCATGCTTTTGCCAACTCCAGGCTGTGCCATTCAGCCAATATATGGTTTACTGATGCTGCTGGGCCTGGGTCTGGGCCTAAAAATTTTGTTATGGTACCACTATCTACCCAAAATCTAAATTTAAATTTCAGAATTCATCTTTTAATTTTAGGGATTGTGAAGCCCTAGTGTCTACTCATGCTGCTGCCAACTCCAGGCTGTGCCATTCAGCCACTATATGGTCTCCTCATGCTTCAGCCAACTCCAGGCTGTGCCATTCAGACACTATATGGTCTCCTCATGCTTCAGCCAACTCCAAGTTGTGCAATTCAGCCAATATCTGGTTTACTGATGCTGCTATGCCAGGGTCAGGGACTAAAAATGTTGTTATGGTAGCACTAGCTACCCAAAATCTTTAATTTAAATTTCAGAATTCATCTTTTAATCTTAGGGATTGTGAAGCCCTAGTGTCTACTCATGCTGCTGCCAACTCCATGCTGTGCCATTATGACACTATATGGTCTCCTCAGGCTTCAGCCAACTCCAGGCTGTGCTATTCAGCCAATATATGGTTTACTGATGCTGCTGGGCCTGGGTCTGGCCCTAAAAATGTTGTTATGGTAGCACTAGCTACCGTAAATTTCAATTTCAATATCAAAGTTAATCTTTTAATCTTAGGGATTGTGAAGCCCTAGTGTCTACTCATGCTGCTGCCAACTCCCAGCCGTGCCATTCAGACACTATATGGTCTCCTCATGCTTCAGCCAACTCAAGGCTGTGCCATTCAGCCAATCTATGGTTTACAGATGCTGCTGGGCCTGGGACTAAAAATTTAGCTATGGCAGCACTAGCTACCCTAAATATTGATTTTAAATTTCAAAATTAATCTTTTATTCTTAGCGATTGTGAAGCCCTAGTGTCTACTCATGCTGCTGCCAACTCCAGGCTGTGCCATTCAGCCACTACATGGTCTCCGCATGCTTCAGCCACATCCAAGCTGTGTCATTCAGCCACTATATGGTCTCCTCACGCTGCCAAAACCTCCGAGCTGTGTCATTTAGCCACTGTATGGTCTCCTCATGCTGCCAACACCTCTACACTGTGTCATTCAGCCACCATATGGTCTCCTCATGCTGCTAACACCTCCACGCTGTGTCATTCAGCCATTATGTGTTTCCTCATGCTTCAGCATCATCCAAACTGTGTCATTCAGCCACTATATGGTCTTTTCATGCTTCCAACACCTCCAAGTTGTGTCATTTAGCCACTGTATGGTCTCCACATGCTGCCAACACCTCCACGCTGTGTCATTTAGCCACTATATGGTCTCCTCATGCTGCCAACACCTCCACACTGTGTCATTCAGCCACTATATGGTCTCCTCATGTCGCTATCACCTCCACGCTGTGTCATTCAGCCACTATATGGTCTCCTTATGCTGCCAACACCTCCACGCTGTGTCATTCAGCCACTATATGGTCTCCTCATACTGATGTCACCTCCAGGATCTGTCATTGTGCCACTCTGTGGCAGTGATTCTAATAGTGAAGCCTGTAATCTGCATGTCATAATGAATAACAGTATTATTTCACTACCCCAGCAAACTGCTTTGTTCTAACCCGCATATGTAAAGTGTTCTACACCCCTATTGAGGCTCTCTGTAGTCCAAAAATAGCCGTTTTTACTATAGATTTGCCGCAAATAAATTTGTTTTAAAACAAATTTTTTCGAAAAATTCGGCGAATCGGCCGAATCTAATTTTTCAAAAGTTCGCTCATGTCTAGTTTATTGATACACCCTTCCATTCCTGAGATATGAGGGTTTATAGTTTGTCTGATAATTCAGAGAATCAGCTAGATGGGTGTGAACTTAAAAAATGGGAGTAAATATCAGGTGATGAGTGGGATCATATAGTCAGGGGGTATGAATGTTTTATACTGGAGGCGTGCATGCCTAATACACACCACCTGACTATATAATACCACCAATCACCCATAGCGGACTTGTGGGAATAGACACCAGCATGAACAGCTCAATGGGTGACAGCTGTTTTACGCGTTAGACACGCTACATCTGACCTCCTTTTTCCAGATTAAACGTGGAAATTAGTTGTTCATAACCGCTTCTATTTACACAAGTCCGCCATGGAAGCACTGTTTGTAATGTCCGAATAAAGCAACTTTTTCCACTTTAACTGCGTCTTCTTTAAGGTCTTCTTTAAATGAAAGGATGAAATATTGTTAAAAATTACTTTGTCATTAAGGCCTAAACAGACCTGGCCAGTAAGGAGTTAAGGTAATGGAAGCCATATAGTTTCTATATAAAGGAACATTTTCTGTATTGAACCTACTAGGAAGACATTTACTGGAATGCAAAAAAGGAAATGCAGTTTTGAGGAAGGCATAAAGCTTTTTTATCTTAATTTCAATATAATAATATTCTTGTGAACAACATTTCCTCATTTCACATTTTTTTCCACATTTTATCTCCCAAGTCCTTTGAGAAGAAACCTCAAAGGATACGATTATCCGTAGGAGGCACTATATGTTTATGATGCTTAATAAGAATATTTTATGTATATGCTCTGAAGCCCAACATCCTATTGCTTTAGGCTGATACCTTCCTTGATGGAGCAGTCAGCTGGATTCCTCTAAGGCAGAAGAGTCATTTGAAGCTTTTTATGCCAGAACCTACAATGTTAATATATCAAACTGTCAGGATATATAAATGCAAACATTGCATTACATCCTCAGGCTCTTGGCCAGGAGGCTGAACCAACTGCTTTTTGCAACTTGGATATTGGAATCTTGAAGCTTTGAGCACATACTATCACATACAATTATCTGTTTTAGAGCCATTAGATAAATAGACCCTCTGAGCGCTCAGTAAAGTTGTTACTCTGACAGTGTGCCTTAGTTCAGACGTACACTGCAGGTTATATGGAGTACCAATTAAAGGCAAATAGAATTGTTTTGCTCAGGGGAGCCCTTCAAAATATTGCAATTGGATTAATCAGCTGAATTACCAAACAGTTAAATGTGTTAAAATGTAATAGCCAAATACACAAGATAGATTGTTCTCATGTCAAGGCAAGTCATTAAATGGCAGGATATTACTGTACTGATCAGATCACGGCGGTTCTAGGGTATATTTAGACTAGTTAAAGGGGAACATTTTTAAGCACTAGTAAGCACTAGGCATCAGAAAGTTGAGACATTTTGCAACAGTTTACCATGTAGCCTGGTCTTAGCACAAATGAGCACCGCCTTCTGTGTGTACCAAATTTATAGAAATAAATGTAGAAACAAATAGATGTAAATTGTAGCTGAGCTGGCTTAGATTTCTAAGGCTGGGTTCACACTGTTGAATTTCTGGACAGAATTTCTGCCAGAGATCAAGCCGGCAGCACTAGGACTGCGCGGACTGCATTGCTGTCCCCATAGATGTCAATGCATTTCTGAACAGATCTCCCAAAAGATCCACCCAGAAATGCATTGCCTTCTATGGGGAAGGCAATGCAGTCCGTGCGGTCTTAGTGCTGCCGGCTAAATCTCCGGCAGAAATTCTGCTAAGAGATTCTGTAGTGTGAACCCAGCCTAAGGGTCTATTCACACGGCAGAATTTACGCTTGCTGAATTCTGCCTCATATTAAAGCCCATAGACTGCTATGGGATTCCTCACTCCCATTCACACTTCTGAATTTCCGCTTTCAGAAATTCAGAGGTTTGAATGGGAGTGCGGAAACCCATAGGAGTCTATGGGCTTTAATTTGAGGAGGAATTCCACAAGCGGAAGTTCTGGCGTGTGAATAGACCCTAAGGCTGCTGCACTGGAAGCTGAATTGATTGAGACCTGTGCCCCTCAATAAAGCAAGCACAGCTAATACAAGGCCAGCGTATGAAACAGCGGTCTCAGTAAATCCCCACCTAAGTGCTATAAAGCTGTGTACATAATAATTACGGCAGCTTGTGTGCCAGTTTTCTGGTGTGAACAAAAAAAATTACAAATTCTTGCACAAGCCTCATTTTGTTCAAATTGATGTCACTTTTGCACCTTCTCCAACAAAGGGAAATGCCTTTGGTATAACAAGGGGCTTGATTTTAGTGTAGTGAGCTTTTAGATACAGTTACTGTATTCTATGCAACTTTTTAGCACCACATTTTTGCGCAACTTCACATAAAAAGTCACAACAAAGAAAGTGATTTGAATAAATAAATGCAATTTTAATAAACGTCACACGTGAATATGATAGATGTTTACGCAATTGAAATTGGCATAAAGGAGAATATACAAGTTTAAAAAGGGTGAGTGAAAAAGGGTGAGTGAGAGTGAATCAGTTCCAAATACATTTTCCCCTCAGTAGTATTATATGGGTTTTCCAACATTTTTTTTTTTTTATGTCTATCAGTAGGAGATAAGTTGGTGTCTGACTCCTGGCACCTCCACTGATCAGCTGACTGAAGGGGCCATAGTTCATCTCCTACCAAATACAGCTGTACATTCCATAGCTGCTGTACTTGGTATTGTAGCTGTGGTAATAACTTATAACAATAGAATCAGCTGTAATACCTTGTACAGCCACTACTGAATGTAGAGGGAATGAAGAAGCTGCAGCCTGTACATGAGTACTTAAAACTTTTTTTAAAAAAGCTCCTTGAAATATTTGTTTTGTGTATGGCAATGTATTCCAGAAATAGGCTGGGTTCTCACAGCGGAATTTCCATTTAAAATTTGCGGGAATATTCTGCTTGGACATTCTGCTTCATTCTTTGTGCAGATTACGCGAGCACTGCACAGCCGTCAATGAGACGCTCAGTGCCCCGCGGCCCTAGCCGAAGTGTTTTCAGCGGCGGCCGCCAGACGCAATCTCCGCACGCTGAATTCAGCGAGCGGTGATTCCGCAGTGTGAACGCACCCTAATGCAACTGAAAAACTGAGCACTGGCCAGAGCGAGGAAACACTCTGCTCCCTGCCCGGCCACACAGCACTTCCCCTATGATGAAGTTGCTGTGATGAAGTAGCACTTACTATATCATTTGGTCCTGGCCTGAGAGCAGCTGAGCAGCGCAGTTCATGGGACAGGTGAGTATTCTCAGAGGTAGAGACATGTCATCCAACCTGTAGCTCTCCAGTTGTTGCAAAACTACAGCTCTCAATATGCACTTCTGTCGGTGACCTTATTATACTCAGGGTAAAGTATATTTAGGGGCACAGCATTCCATTCAGAGGCACAGTGTGTGTTGCGGTATAATATTTAGGGCAGAATGTATGGCAATTTCCAGGTCATACTAGGATATGTAGATTTACGTCCTCCTACACTTCAGTAGCTCATTTTACTAGGATGATAATAATGTTCTGCAACAGGCAGTCCCTTTATTTTGCATGGCAGTGCGGACATTAGTTGTAAACCGGCTGGGGATTCAGCTCAGACCTTCACCTGATGGCTTACCTGGATAGGAAAACCCTTACTAAAGTAATTGAGCCCCCTTGTTCTAATACAGAACCCAGACCACTTAAAGACAGATCCAGACTAGCCCCCGAATAAATACAGACTATATACCGTCAACAAAATACAGACCTTAAAACACATCTGCTAAATAAATACAGACTCCATACCTGACCCCCTAAACTAATGCAGACCTAGATCAGACACCTTACAGTGCCTTGCAAAAGTATTCACCCCCCCCCCCCTGACTTTTTTCGTATTTCTAAACATTGGTTTTATTTATATATTTTTCTCATTTCATTTCACCAACTTAGACTAATGTGTTCTGATCCATCACATAAAATTAAGATTAACAAAACATTGAATTTAAGGCTGCAATGTACTTTTTGGTGCATTGCAGTCTTAACCCCTTAAGGACCGGGGGGTTTTCCGTTTTTGCATTTTCGTTTTTTGCTCCTTGCATTTAAAAAATCATAACTCTTTCAATTTTGCACCTAAAAATCCTTATGATGGCTTATTTTTTGCGCCACCAATTCTACTTTGTAATGACAACAGTCATTGGGCCCAAAAATCTACGGTGAAGCGGAAAAAAAAATCATTGTGAGACTAAATTGAAAAAAAAACGCTGTTTTGTAATTTTGGGGGCTTCCATTTCTACGTAGTACATTTTTCGGTAAAAATGACACCTGATATTTATTCTGTAGGTCCATACGGTTAAAATGCTACCCTACTTATATAGGTTTGATTTTGTCGTACTTCTGGAAAAAAATCATAACTTTATGCAGGAAAATTAATAAGTTTAAAATTGTCATTTCTGACCCCTATAACTTTTTTATTTTTCCGTGTATGGGGCGGTATGAGAGCTAATTTTTTTCGCCGTGATCTGAAGTTTTTAACGGTACCATTTTTGCATTGATAGGACTTTTCATTATATAAAAAGTAACCACAAATGCACTATTTTGCACTTTGGAATTTTTTTACGCGCACGCCATTGACCGTGCGGTTTAATTAATTATATATTTTTATAATTCGGACATTTCCGCACGCGGCGATACCATATATGTTTATTTTTATTTTTATTTACACTGGGTTTTTTTTATGGGAAAAGGGGGGTGATTCAAACTTTTAATAGGGAAGGGGTTAAATGATATTTATTCACTTTTTTTTTCACTTTTTTTTTTGCAGTGTTATAGGTCCCATAGGGACCTATAACACTGTACACACTGATCTTTCACATTGATCACTGGTTTCTCATAAGAAACCAGTGATCGATGATTCTGCCGCTTGACTGCTCATGCCTGGATCTCAGGCACTGAGCAGTCATTCGGCGATCGGACAGCGAGGAGGCAGGTAGGGACCCTCCTGCTGTCCTGTAAGCTGTTCGGGATGCCGCGATTTCGCCGCAGCTATCCCGAACATCCCACTGAGCTAACCGGCATGGTTTCACTTTAGACGCGGCGTTCAACTTTGAACGCCGCGTCTAAAGGGTTAATAGCGCGCGGCACAGCGATCAATGCCGCGCGCTATTAGCCACGGGTCCCGGATGTTGTTTTTAACCATGGCCCTGCGTTATAGATCGGGAGCGGACACATGACGTTCCAGTACGTTATGTGTCCTTAAGGGGTTAAGTTCAATGTTTTGTTAATCTGAATTTTAGGTGATGGATCAGAACACAATAGTCTAAGTTGGTGAAGTGAAATGAGAAAAATATATAAATAAAACTAGTGTTTAGAAATAGAAAACAGAAAATTGGCATGTGCGTATGTATTCACCCCCTTTGTTAGGAAGTCCATAAAAAGCTCTGGTGCAACCAATTAACTTCAGAAGTCACATAATTAGGGAAATGATGTCCACTTGTGTGCAAACTAAGTGTCACATGATCTGTCACTCATTACAAATACAGTGATCCCCAACATACGATGGTAATTCGTTCCAAATGAACCATCGTTACTTGAATCCATCGTATGTTGAGGAATCCATGCAACAGTAAAATAGAATGTTATACTCATGTGTCCCCGCAGCTCCGGACCATCACCGCTGCCCTGGATTGTCGCTCCCCATCGCCGTCATCACGTCCCAGGGGTGTTCCCGCCGCTCCAGACTGTCACCGCTGCCCTGGATCGTCACTCCCCATCGCCGTCATCATGTCCCCGTGGTGTCCCCGCCGCTCCAGACTGTCACCGCTGCCTGGGATCGCCGCTCTTCATCGCCGTCATCACGTCGCAGCACACGCTGCTCCTATTGGATGACGCGATTGCAAGCGCGGCAAAATGATGACGACGAAGGAGGCTATGCAGCGGAGCCTGAAGCGGATGGTACGGAGCGGCGGGGACAGGTGAGTGACACCTGAGCACACAGGGCACGATAAACGGCTATCCGGTGGCAGCTGAAGCAGTCTGTGCTGCCAGATAGCCATTTATACGATGGCCATCGTAGGTTTGGCGATCACTGTACACGCCTTTTTTGAAAGGCCCCAGAGGCTGCAACACCTAAGCAAGAAGCATCAGTAACCAAACACTGCCATGAAGACCAAGAAACTCTCCAAACAATTAAGGGACAATGTTGTTGAGAAGTACAAGTCAGGGTTAGGTTTAGAGATGAGCGAACTTACAGTAAATTCGATTCGTCACGAACTTCTCGGCTCGGCGGTCGCTAACTTTTCCTGCATAAATTAGTTCAGCTTTCCGGTGCTCCGGTGGGCTGGAAAAGGTGGATACAGTCCTAGGAAAGAGTCTCCTAGGACTGTATCCACCTTTTCCAGCCCACGGGAGCACCTGAAAGCTGAACTAATTTATGCAGGAAAAGTCATCAACTGCCGAGCCGAGAAGTTCGTGACAAATCGAATTTACTGTAAGTTCGCTCATCTCTAGTTAGGTTATTAAAAAAATATCAAATCTTTGGTCATCCCCAGGAGCACCATCAAATCTATCATAACAAAATTGAAAGAACATGGCAGCAAACCTGCCAAGAGACGGCCGCCCACCAAAACTCATATACTGGGCAAGGAGGGCATTAATCAGAGAGGCAGCACAGAGACATAAGGTAACCCTGGAGGAGCTGCATAATTCCCCAGCAGAGACTGGAGTATCTGTACATAGGACGACAATAAGGCGTACGCTCCATAGAGTTGGGCTTTATGGTAGAGTGACCAGACAAAAGCCATTACTTTCAGCTAAAAACAAAAAGGCACTTTTTGAGTTTACAAAAAGGCATGTGGGAGAGTCCCAAAATATATGAAGGAAGGTAGTCTGGTCTGATGAGATTAAAAGTGAACTTTTCAGCCATCAAAGAAAATGCTATGTCTGCCGCAAACCCAAAACATCACATCACCCAAAGAACACTACAGTGAAACATGGTGGTGGCAGCATCATGCTGTGGGGATGTTTTTCAGCAGCTGGGACTGGGAAACTGGTCAGAGTTGAGGGAAAGATGGATGGTGCCAAATACAGAGATATTGTTGAGCAAAACCTGTACGATTTTGTGTATGATTTGAGGCTAGGATGGAGGTTCACCTTCCAGCAGGACAATGACCCCAAACACAATACTAAAGCAACACTTGAGTGGTTTAAGGGGAAACATGTAATTGTGTTGGAATGGCCAAGTCAAAGCCCAGATCTCATCCCAATCGAAAATCTGTGGTCAGACTGAAAGATTGCTGTTCATAAGTGCAAACCATCCAACGTGAAGGAGCTGGAGCAGTTGTGCAAGGAGGAATGGGCAAAAATCCCAGTGGTAAGATGTGGCAGCTCATAGAAACTCATCCAAAGCGACTTGGAACTGTGATTGCCCCAAAAGGTGGTTCTACAAAGTATTGACTTTAGGGGGGGGGGGGGTGAATCGTTATGCACATTGACTTTTCTGTTATTTTGTCCTATTTGTTGTTTGCTTCACAATAAATAAATAAGAAATCTTCAAAGTCGTGGGTATGTTCTGTAATTCAAATAATCAAAATCCTCAAACAATCCATGTTGACTCCAGGTTGTGAGGCACCAAAGTATGGAAAAAGTCAAGGGGGGGAGGTTGGTGAATACTTTTGCAAGGCACTGTCAATGCAGATCCCTACACCAGACCCCTTAAACTAACACAGATTCCAGACCTTGAGCACTTATAGTCAAACATAGTAATGAAATAGCAGTTGGAAACTGCATTAAAAAAGCATACGTTTTTATAGTGAATCAGAGGAGTGTGTTTACTGCGCATGCAGCATGTGAGCACTAACACTCCAACTGATGAAAACTTTTGACATGTCTGTGTGAGGGTGCATGCACACCACGTTTTCAGGTTACAGCTGCCGGATCTGGCTGGGGGAGGGAAAACCGTGCGCTCCCATACCCAAGCTGGACCAGCGCTGAAATCCATTGACTTTAATGAATTTCAGTGCTGGTCCGGCTGAGCTACGGGAGCGCACGGTTTTCCCCTCCCCCTGCCAGATCCGGCAGCCGTAGCCTGAAAACATTGTGTGCATGCACCCTTACTTGTCAAAAGTTGTTTTTTGACTACAGTAACACTTTAAACCCTCCAATTGTTTGTTCATACTGAATGTCAGACAATTCAAGAAAAAAAATGTCCTGTAGTAATAGCTAGGCTGGTTGTGATATCACTAGAAGGATTGAATTTCTACCAATCAGAAGGCAGCAATGCTGAGCAATTATGTAAGGTATATTTAGCAACCACTGAGATATTTTTTCTTACTTTACATAGTTACATAGTTAGTATGGATGAAAAAAAAAAACATGTGTTTGGAGAGGAAGGGATGTGATTCTATATTTCTACATATGTAATAGGCTATTTCACACATCAGGAATGTCCACATGGAAAATCTCTGTGTGGACATTCCACAGACTGCGGACGCCGGCAAACATGCCTGTGCTAGGACCGCATAGACGGCAATGCATTCAATGCAGATTCCGCAGAAAGAATGGTCAGGTTCATACTTTCTGCGGACATGGAATTTGGAATTTACATGCAGGAAACATCTGGCACGAAAATTCTGTCGTGTGCACAGCGCATCAGAATCCTGTTGAATGCAATGGGACTCTGCTGCTGTAGAATCTTCTGTGAAATTCCATACGGAAATTTTAGAGGTGTGAACATGGCCTTAATGTTATTTTGTTCTAAGAATGTTATCTTAGCCTGTTTTGAAGCCCTCAAATGTTGACTTGTCATAAAACTGATTGGCTGATTGGCTGACTTGGCGCCAGTGTGAATGGACAGGAGCGGATACAGCAGGGGGAGCTGACTGTAAGAGGAAGGAGGGAAACCCTAGCAGCAGCATCATCTGTAGGGTGCTTTAATGACTGACTCGCTGTCACCATGTACAGCAAGTGAGGACACAGTTACTCTGAGAGCTGAGGACAAAGCACATAGGCCCTGATTTACTATTGTAAATCCGACATGCACCAGAATTTGCGCCAGAATTGAAAAAAGTCTGACTAACTCTCCATTTTACTGAGAAAACCGAAAAAGGGGCGTGGCCTCAAAGGGAACGTGGCAGTCGAAAAGGGGGCATGTCCCCGACATTTTCACAAAAACCCAACATATTTACTAATGTTTCCACAGAAAATGAGGTGAATTTGAGCTGAGGAAACCCCGACAGATCAGAGCATGTGTGAAAAAGCAAAATGTATGGAAACCTTAGTAAATATCGTGGAAAAAAAAAAAACTAGGGAATTAAAACCCACAAAGAAACCTACACTCCACTCTTAGTAAATCAGGGCCATACAGTCACAATGTCAAGAAAAGGTTTAAGACTATGCGATAAAATTGATGGATCTAGATGATGAACAGTTAGGGATTCCAGAACATCTTGTGTTATTAAGATGCCATCTTGGGAATTTGCACGTGTTTGTGGAGATCTTGGCCAGATTGGAGATGCCTTGTGGTCTCCTGTGCGAAAGATGGAGTCAAATTATCTGCAAGTGGAGAACTGGGAACAGGGAATGTAAAGCTGTCAAATACGCTGTTACCATGCAAATGAATGAGCCAGTACAGCTGACATTTGCTTTAAAGGGGTACTCCACCCCTAGACAGATGTCTGATCGCAGAGGTCTCGCCGCTGGGGACCCCCGCAATATAGCATGCGGCACCCACTTGTTTCTTGTCCGGAAGCGCTGGAGGGTCTGGGTCCTGACCACGGGAACGGAAGTCCGTGACATCACGACTCCGCCCCCGTGTGACGTCACGCCCACGTCCCCTCAATGCAAGTCTATGGGAGGGCGCATGACGGCCGTCGCGCCCCCGCGATCAGACATCTTATCCCATATCCTTTGGAAGGGGATAAGATGTCTAGGGGTAGAGTACCCCTTTAAGATATCTAAATGTCATCACTAACGCCACACCCCTGTCCACTAGTGGTGGAATACAAAATTGCAGATATGGGTCATACTACCTCTATTCAAGTAAAGGAGGCCTGCTGCAGTTTCCTGTTAAGCTAGGTGACCAGGAATATAAGTAACATGTAACATCAAATTGTGTATCTGACTGCCATGTTACTTTGCGTTAAAAAGATATATGTAGTACTTTGATAAAGACAAGGACAGATCCAAGTTATTACAATGTTTGGCATTATGTCTTAAGAGTAAGACATGTACATTTGTGTGTGGGACTTGCAAGGCTCATCAATTCCATCTCTATATAACTATTACATGTAAGTATCAGATCTCACGGCACATTCTGCCAGTTCTAATAATTACTTTTTGCTTTACGCATTTTGCTCAGGAAACATCTTGTTTTTGTCAGGCTCTGCTCAGAATGATATGAATGCAATTAATTTGGCTGCCATTTTAATCTTACAAACCGGTGGTGACTTTTATAGTTAGAATCAACTCTTGTGAAGCTGACATTAATCAGATAGAGCGACAGAGAGGAGACCTGACTTCTCTGCGCCTGGACAAAGAGTCCCTTTGGCTACTGGTAGAAAGTGGAAAAGGTTCCGGCAATCACTGGAACCTCCAAGATGGTCACATTCTATTTTTGTGCACATCAGCGGCCGTAGCTAGGATGAGGTTTTTGTTTATCTGGCAATAAAACTCTTCAATCTACTAAAAGCAAAGACTAATTGTCAAATGTAAGATATTAAATTTGCCTGGATTTTTCTAAATGTGTAAGGAACTGAAGGGATAACTTGCACTAAGAGCTTTTGTTTGGTCTTGTTGCTTTGGTTACGCCTGTCTGCTGAGACTGGTCAACTGACCTTGACTGAACACCTAGTCTGGACCTATATAAGCTGGCAGTCTCTTCTGCAAGGGGGTCTGTGGGAATGGGTATTTTCCCTTGATCCCGATGTTCTGGAGTTGTCCTCAGTGGACACTTTATTTGTGGGATTGGGTCTCTTGTACGCTGAATCAGACCATGCTATGTATGCTGAATCTCAGTTACGTACATTAAAGCAAGGGCACAGACCTGTTGAGGAGTATAGTGCAGACTTCAGAAAGTGCTGTGCGGCTTACAGATGGAACACCCCAGCTTTGTTTTAGACTGGGGTTATCTGACGTCCTAAAGGATACAGTCATGGCCATAAATGTTGGCACCCCTGAAGAAAATGAAGTATTTCTCACAGAAAAGGATTGCAGTAACACATGTTTTGCTGTACACATATTTATTCCCTTTGTGTGTATTGGAACTAAACCAAAAATGGAAAGGAAAAATAGCGTATTGGACATAATGTCACACCAAACTCCAAGAATGGGCTGGACAAAATTATTGACACCCATAACTTAATATTTGGTTGCACACCCTTAATTGAAATCAGTCGCTTCCTATAACCATCAATAAGCTTCTTACACCTCTCAGCCAGAATGTTGGACCAATCTTCCTTTGCAAACTGCTCCAGGACTCTCTTATTGGAAGGGTGCCTTTTCCCAACAACAATTTTAAGATCTCTCTACAGGTGTTCAATGAGGTTTTAGATCTGGACTCATTGCTGGCCACTTCAGAACTCTCCAGCGCTTTGTTGCCATCCATGTCTGGGTGCTTTTTGACATATGTTTGGGGTCATTCTTCCTCTGGAAGACCCAAGATGTCTGATGCAAAACCAGCTTTGTGACACTGGGCTGTACAGTGCGACCCAAAATCTGTTGATAATCCTCAGATTTCATAATGCCTTGCACACATTCAGGGCAGCCAGTGCCAGAGGCAGCAATACAACCCCAAAACATCATTGAACCTCCACCATATTTCACTGTAGGTACTGTGTTATTTTCTTTGTAGGCCTCATTCCATTTTTGGAAAACAGTAGAATGATGTGCTTTACCAAAAAGCTCTATCTTATTCTCATCTGTCCATACAACGTTTTCCCAGAAGGATTTTGGTTTACTCAAGTTCATTTTGGCAAAATGTAGTTTCGCTTTTTTATGTCTCTGTGCCAGCAGACCCTCCTGGGTCTCCTGCCATAGCGATTCATTTCATTTAAATGTCGACGGATAGTTCACGCTGACACTGATGCTCCCTGAGCCTGCAGGGCAGCTTGAATATCTTTGGAACTTGTTTGGGACTGCTTATCCACCATCCGGACTATCCTACGTTGACACTTTTCATAAATTTTTCTCTTCCATTCACGCCAAGGAATATTGGCTACAGGGCCATGGGTTGCCAACCTCTTGATAATGTTGCGCACTGTGGACAAAGGCAAATCTAGATCTCTGGAGATGGACTTGTAACCCTGAAATTGTTGATATTTTTCCACAATTTTGGTTCTCAAGTCCTCAGACAGTTCTTTGCTCCACTTTCTGTTGTCCATGCTTAGTGTGGCACACACAGACACACAATGAAAAGACTAAGTGAACTTCTCTCCTTTTTATCTGCTTTCAGGTGTGATTATTATATTGCCCACACCTGTTACTTGCCCCAGGTGGGTTTAAAGGAGCATCACATGCTTGAAACATGCTTATTTTTCAACAATTTTGAAAGGGTGCCAATAATTTTATCTAGCCCATTTTTGGAGTTTGGTGTGACATTATATCAAATTTGCTCTTTTTCCTCCTTTTTTTTTCCTCCTTTTTTTTCCATTTAGTTCCCATACACACAAAGGGAATGAACATGTGTATAGCAAAACATGTGTTACTGCAATCTTTTTTTAAGAGAAATACTTAATTTTCTTGAAAAATGTCAGGGGTGCCAACATTTACGGCCATGACTGTATGTTAATGATCTACCCCTCTCCTGACACCTTAGACCAAGCTGTGACTTTAGAAGTTCGTTTAGATGGACGCTTACATGAACGTAGACAGGAATGTTGTTCTTCCTCTGTCTCTCTTTTTGCCTGTCTCCTCTTCAGTTCCTAAACATCAATCTGTGCCTGAGGAGGAACCTATGCAGATAGGGTCCATCCGCACTCCAGAAGAGCTCAGAAGATTTTGCCAACTCTACAGCTTGTGTTTCTACTGTGGGGAGGAAACACATTGCATTAGGTCCTGTGCCAAGCGTCGGCATCCAAGTGATCATCATGGCGGCCACTTGGGTGCACAGGTATTTTCCGATTCCCAAAAATGTAAACCTGTCAATTTGTCTCTGGGAGAAATTAATCTGCCTGTTGTTTCTACCAATATTTCCTCTGGAGGTATTGAGAAGCCAGCTAAAATTGTTCATGTTGAGCCTGAGTCTGAAAGGAGTGAAGATGAGGACACCAGTGAATAGTGTGATTTGGAGGATAAGGATACAGATGAGGACATTGCTGGTCCATCTTTATCCAAGTCAAGACCTTTATACTCTCAGGTGCTTAAGGGTTCGGTGGCACCTCCTAAAGGGGGGGGGGTACTGTAAGGAACCGAAGGGTTAACTTGCACTGAGAGCTTTTGTTTGGTCTTGTTGCTGACCTTGATTGAACACCTGGTCTGGACCTATTTAAGTTGGCAGTCTACTCCCAGTCTTTGCTTGCTAAAGAGTCCTGTTTGTCTCCTAGCTATCTTTCCACTTTATCTGTTATATCTGGCATTTTGACCCTTTGGCTCTGCTCTCTGACTATTTTCTTCGGTATTAGCGATTGTGTACTCTGACAACTCCGGGCTTTTGACGCGGATAGTGGACTTTGATTTATTGTGTGAGTGTGTTAGTTTTGCTTTGTTAGTCTGTCTGTTTCCCACTGTTCCTTGACCTAAGTCTGTATTATTGTATTTTATTATTTTGACATATTACGTTCCTCACTTGTCTAGGAAGGGACTGTCTTCATCATTACGGACCTGTAGCCTAGGGCAGGTACGTAAGTAGGCAGGGACAGAGGAGTATGTGAGAATAGTGTGCACTCCTTCCCTGCCCATATGTGACAAAATGATTGAAAAGCTTTTAGCATCAAATAAAATTATTGATCTATCACATATGTCTACATTAGGGTTGGGCAGATGCTACAAAAGTTTGGTTCGTGATCAACAGGTTCTATGCAAACCGGCAGTGAAATAAACCATGAAACAAGTGTATAACATTGCCTAAGAGCTCTAAGGTTCTGTATAACACAGCTAGGGTCACATAAGAATGTATTTAAGTAGTTTTAAAGTGGTTTTAAAGCTAAGTAAATGTCAAAGTTATAGCGACTTGTGGTAACCCTGGTAACTAACAACTTGTTTACAAGCAAAAACCATACAAAATCCTCCAGTGCAGTTTAACACTAAAATAAAGATGCAGAAAGCATAATTTTTTGTTGGTGGATTCCTGCGGGTATTAAAATGCACACAGAGGCATGGGAAGACAAAGTTTGTTTCTAAGTGTTCCAAAAGTTCTCTCTTTTGGCAGTTGCAACAGGGTTGGCGACGGTGTCTGAAAATAGTGAAGAAACAGTAAGCAGTGAAGATATAGCTTATGGAAATATTTTAGGAGTTGCAACAGGATTGATGTCACAAAATAACATAGTTCATAAGGTTGAAAAAAAAAAAAAAAGAAAGAGCTTTTGTATGAAAAGCCGAAAAAATTATCCCTTTTTTTGAGGATTATGGGTTGTGTATGTGTAGGCCTGGTTGGGGGGAAGCAGCAGCAAGGGTGGTGGAATAGTGGTAGTTATAATAGCCAGGAAAAAGCAGGCATGTGTAGACTAGTGCTAGTTGTAGCCAGCAGACAGCAGGCATTAGTGGACTAGTGGTACTTTTTTCTTAAGCTTACAGATGCAACAGCATCGCAGTCACCTGCTCCTGAGCTGATCAGACCAACAGGCTTAAGTCTTGTACTTTTGACCAATGTTCTGGCCCTACCTCCTCTCCACTCTTCATTGCTTACATCATTATCTTCAAACTCCCCTTCATTATTCCCTACCACTCCTCTCAGTATGAATTTCTATTGTCTGATCATGGGCTCCTTGCGTCCCTCCTCAGCATATTCACCAAGATGCCTTATAATCTCACCACCAGACCCACCGCCACCAGTTCAACTAGTGCAATGCTCGGCCACTACTTTCACCTCCCCCACCTCTACTGTATGTTTGATTAAACTCAGAAAAAACATGTAACTTGACCTTATATGGCTATGCCGCTTGCACTCTCAATGCTTTCAATGCATATTTATGTTAAACCCAGGTAGAAATACTATGGGGGAGATTTATCAAACCTGTGCAGAGGAAGAGTAGTGGAGTTGCCCATAGCAAACAATCAGATTGTTTTTATCATTTTAAAGAGGACTGTAAAAAATGAAAGAAGGGATCTCATTGGTAGCTATGGCAACAGCACCACTCTTCCTCTGCACTAATTTTGATAAATCTCCCCCTATATGTTTGATTAAACCCAGAAAATACCTGCAACTTCGTCTTAGATGGCTATTCAGCATTCACTTTCAAGGCTTTTAATGCAAATGCTATACAGCTCCCATACAGCTATAAAGCACATAATGCAAAGCAATGATTGGCAAACCTGGGGTCATGTGTTCTTGCTACTAGCTGTAAGGTATGCTGGGCTACCCTGACATCATCTCTGTGTTCCCAGTACTTCCTTCATTCATTCAGGCCCCAAAATGCCATGTGTTCCTTATTCTTTGTTTTATTATCATTACCACTGTTGCAAGGCTTGCACAAGCCAAGCCTGGCAAAGTTCAAAAGTTCAGCAAACCGCTGACACCCCAAAGTTTTGAGAAAAACCCAGTTCGCCAGGCCTAGCTCACTTATCTCTAGCCTCCATTCTTGGAGGCCTGTTTGAGGCCTCCTCCTGGTCCATCAGGTCACTTGCTGACAGAGTCTAACCTATCTTGTACTTACAAAGCTGTCAATTCCTCATGTAATACATTTCACCAATTAGAAACAATTTTATCTATCAAAAATAAAAGAAACCCACAGCTAAAGCATCACAGTGTAAACAGCAATATTATGACTTTGTAGTTTTAGACCAAATAACCGCAAGAATCACTGCAAGAAGACATAAAAAAAAAGAATGAAGAATGAAATTGATACAGAAAGTATATTGGAAATTCGTATAGCTTTTCATTATACAAAAAGATAACCTCCATTTTTCAAAACTGAGATACTCCTTTAAGATTTTTGTTGTCAGTTATACATAGTTTGTTTTTAATTCCTCAATGCACAAGGACAACCCCAATGAAACCGTATCTGTTATGGCATTGAAATGAATGGCCATATTTTGTATGTGCACAGTGTGTATACAAACTTGTCTCTGGTTGGCCGTGACCTGTACAGAGGCAAGTTAGAAATGCATTAACCTTTCAGGAAATGTAATTATCTTCAGGCACTTTAGTTTTGTTTTATTTAGCAGCCACAAGAGTAAAGGCGCTCCGCTTGATAAATTGCGCATAAAGCTTACAGGGTACTCTAAAGAGATCAATGATATTCCATCTGTTATATACCATCCCGATCAATTCTACAGTGCAACAGTCAAAAAGATGCAGATTGTCTACAGTAGAACATACATAAAATATTTTTTACACAGCAGGTTTATTAGACATATACACTGCAGCAGTATGTGTAATAACTTGTTATGGTGGAGTATTCATATTGTATTTTAAGATCAATAGAAATATTAATATATATATATACATATATTGTGGGTTGCCTGGAGTAGCTGGGCAGATTCATATACAGTGGTCCCTCAACATACGATGGTAATCCGTTCCAAATGAACCATCGTTTGTTGAAACCATCGTATGTTGAGGGATCCGTGCAATGTAAAGTATAGGAAGTTGTATTCACCTGTCCCTGCCGCTCCGGACCGTCATTGCTCGTCACCACTGCCCTGGATGTCGCCCTCCATCGCTGTCGCCGCGTCCCCGTGATGTCCCCACCGCTCCGGAAAGTCTCTACTGGCCGGGAACGTCACTCTCCGTCGCCGACATCGCGTCACTACGCACGCCGCTCCTATTGCATGACGGGACGGCGTGCGCTGCGACGTGATGACGACGATGAAGATCGCCGGCGATGGAGGGGATCCCGAAGAGGACGCTCCGGAGCCCCGAGGACAGGTAGGAGACCATCTCCGGAGCACACGGGGCACCGTAAACGGCTATCTGGCGGCAGCTGAAGCAGTCTGCGCTGCCGGATAGCCGTTTATGCAATGGCCCCGACATACAAAAGCATCGTATGTTGATGCTGCCTTCAACATGCGATGGCCTCTGAGAGGCCATCGCATGTTGAAATTATCGTATGTCGGGGCCATCGTAGGTTGGGGGTCACTGTACAGTTTTGTGTGGAAAAAAACATATTACTTTTCTATGATGTAATCCAAGTTAATTCTGGGCTTAAAGTGGACCGGTCAGCAGAAAAACATGGGTGCTAATAAGCACATGGCTAGATAGGAGTAGTCATTAGGATTTTGGCATAGCTTATTTGACCTCTATAGCCCTTTCTTGTTTGGAGATAAAAGCCTTTATGTTATTATGCAAGTGAAGCCTAAAAGCATTCCCCAGTATGGCAGTCCAGGACAGTCCACCACATGTCCTCCTCATTACCACCCACTGTCCCGCTTGCATCCTACACTGTTTCACTGTAAATAGGAGTTAAATAAGCCCATAGCCAGATAGTGGTAGTCATCATGATTCTGGCTTACTTTTTTTTTTTTTTTTTTGTAGTCTTTTCCAGGTCTAAGATATAAGCCTTTATGTCAATAGGTAAATAAGACTCAAGTGCCTAGGGGGCATTCCCCAGCATGGCATAGGCCTAGGTATGTCTAGCCCATGTACTCTAACATAGGGTCAAACAGGCTAGACGGATGCAGAAGGCAGCCAGGAAGATGAATCAGAATAGATGGTCTGGACTTGCCTGGGCTCTTGCCATGCTGGTGAACACCTCCTAGGCAATTAAATGGGTACTCCGCCCTAGTCATCTTATCCCCTAGGGCAGGACCCCGCAATCCCCATCCAGCACCTGGCATTCTAAACGGTATGATTGGAAAGCTAGGTTCCCGCAATGGGGGTTGTGACATCAGGACACGCCCGCTCATGAAGTCACACCACGCCCCCTCCATTCATGTCAATGGGAGGGAGCGTGAAGTCCGCCACGCCCCCTCCCATTGACATGAATGGAGGGGGCCTGGGGTGACGTCACGACCATGCTGGTGAACCCTTCCTGGGCACTCAAAGGGGCACCCCACTCAGACATCTTATCCCCTATCCAAAGGATAGGGGATAAGAGGCCTGATCGCAGGGGTCCTGCAATCTCAGTCCAGCACCTGGCATTCTAAATGGTACGATTACAAAGCTAGGTTCTCTCAGTGGGGGTTGTGACATCATGCCATGCCCGTTCCATTCAGTCAATGGGAGTTCAGAATGCCGGGGGGGGGGGCGTGCAGGTGATCGCGGGGTTCCCAGTGCCGAAACCCTCTCCTTTGGATATAGGATAACATGTCTAGGGGCGGAGTACACCTTTAAGCCTTATTTGCAAATTAACATCAATCTCAATGCTGGAAAGGACTTTGGTAATAACAAAGCTATGCCCAAAATTCTGATGACTATCCCTATCTAACCATGAGCTGTTTTACACCCCTGATGTCCTGCAGTCAGGTCCTCTTTTAATTGTCATGGCTTCACTGCATTATTTAGTTTGTGCCATGTCATTTTCTACCAAATTTTAGGAAAGCAACACTGGAGGTGCACAGCTAGATTTTCATAATAATAAGTCCAGCTGTAGAATTGTTTCTAAACTCATTGGCTGCACCTAAAAACCGCTGTGGGCATACTCTCCAGACAGCGTGTGTCTTAGCTCAAGTGCCTTAGTAGTGCCCTCACTGCTGCAGTAATACAAAAATTCCCCCTGCTGGTGTCTGCCCACCCCTTTACATGAACATTGTTAAAAACTTAAGGAGCAAATGCTTATCCAGAAACCTAGTTCTGCCTCACAGCTGCACCTAGAACTGTATGTGCTAGTGGCAGGTCTATTTAACATTAGGGACACTGAGGGGCATTTATCAATAGTGAACTTTTGTTCACTTTAGATTAAAAAAAAGTTGTAAGGAAAGTGGCATCCATGCCCCAAATTTGTTACTATTAGGTTATGTCCCTAAAATTATTAAATTAAAAGTTATGTGATTTTCTAATATACGTTGTATTTTATTTTGTCTCAGTTTTTATTGTCTGCTTGTTTTCAAAAATGGAAATCTTATTTGTAGTTTAAATTAGTTTTCCAGAAACATTTATATAGAATGAGATTAAACCATACTCGCGTAGCCTGATCTCCTGCTGGTCAGGTTCTGATGGCACTTAGTCCCAGGTCCTCCCTGCTTCTTCCTGCTTCCTATAAAGTCCCATTTCTGCTGAAACTGCCTGCTTATCCAAGCACTGTTTTTTTTTCCAGGTATGTTTTTGTAGACTTTCAGCTCCATAAGTACTTTAAAGGGGTACTCCACCCCTAGACATCTTATCCCCTTATCCAAAGAATAGGGGATAAGATGTCAGATCGCCGGGGTCCCGCTGCTGGGGACCCCGGGGATCGCTCCTGCAGCACCGCGCTATCATTACAGCACAGAGCGAGTTCGCTATGCACGTAATGACGGGCAATACAGGGGCCGGAGCATTGTTACGTCACAGCTCCGCCCCTCGTGACGTCACGGCCCGCCCCCGTCAATACAAGTCTATGGGAGGGGGCGTGGCAGTCTTCACGCCCCCTGCCATAGACTTGCATTAAGGGGACGGGCCGTGATGTCATGAGGGGCGGAGCCATGACGTCACGCTGCTCTGGCCCCTGTCTCGCCCGTCATTACGCACAGAGCGAACTCGCTCTGGGCAGTAATGATGGCGGGGTGCCGCAGCGGCGATCCCCGGGGTTCCCAGCAATGGGACCGCGGCGATCTAACATCTTATGCCCTATCCTTTGGATAGGTGATAAGATGCCAGGGGCGGAGTACCCCTTTAAGCTTTATTTACTTTTTTCTAAAATTATCACGGTCAGCCTATGGGCTTAGAATTTCTGTGGTTTATACAGGAAGAAAAAGAGAGGAAATCCCATGTAAATGTCACCACCACTACACCCAAGGCACATATTTGAGCAGGAGGGAATCACTGCTTGAGCATAAACATCCTGATACTGTATATACCAATTATATGTACATATAAAAATGCACTGGATGGGAAACATACTAAGGAGGAGGGTATATGGTGTTAATAGGGGACATGGTAATGAGAGGGGTTTATGGTGTTAATAGGGGACATGGTAATGAGAGGGGTTTATGGTGTGGACAGGGGATATGCTAATAAGGGGGATATATGGTGTTTATAGGGGGCATGCTGATGAGGGGGGTATAAGGTGTAATGCTTGCTAGAACAAATTTTTGCTAAGTTAGTCAACATTTTCAGTTCTTTACAACCTATCAAGTGTTTTGAAACTTACTGTGTGTAATAATTTGGAACAGTGCATTGTAAGTTTTTTATGTTTAAAAAAATACTGTTATCATTAGGAGGTTTGTTCAATAAAATTTGAATTGTACTCTTAATAGTTGATAACATGAGAATTATGCTGAATGCACTTGAAAATGGCGGTGAGAGATCGCCGAAACGTTGTCTGCATCATGGAATAAACTACGAGTTTGGGAGTGAATAGGTGAATAATGTGACAGGATTTGGTTGCCAAGGACAACAGCCATATAGATGAGCGAAGTCATCTCCTCAAGTATGCCGATTTTGAAAGTGAGCATGCGCAGAACAACGGAAAGGCATTGGATGATACATTGGTTGCTATGGATGCCGTGCTTTGCAATCAAACACAGAAGAGTTGCCGAACGCAGCAATACAGGTTGCCATGGACGCCATGTGACGTGTCTAACAGACCAGAAGTCGTAAGCTTATACAGCGGGAGGCTGTAATAGGATGAAATAAGCATCCCGGAAGGAGAGTACCGTGGTAGCGGCTCAGGAGGTAATTTATACATTGATTTTGGACATTTTCTTTATGGACACTGTTTGTATTTCACGATCGGGTGATGCACAATGAACCATATACACTTTGTGCACAAAGAATGGACACTGATTTGCATTCAGATGCTCTGGATGCTTTAATTTTAAGCTATTTTGTATTCTGTTTACATATGTAAATCACTATGTGATGTCATAAATTTGTGATTGGTTGGCTTATTTAAGCCTCATACATGTCACCTGTTAAGCACTTGAGAAAGCCAGCGTGAGGCTGGAGAAACGTAGTCTCTATCACATCATGGAATAAACTCACTTTCCTTTTTGATACAAGCTGTGGTGTGCTGCCTGCATTTTTTCTATATATATATATATATATATATATATATATATATAATTTTTTTTTAAACAATTAAAATGGTTATGAACTGAACGGCTACCGCAACTGGAGAGGTCCATGGACCCCTCCTACTCAACACACGGCCTCTAAATCTATAGTGTAGGAGTGTAGGTTTCTTTATGGGTTTTAATTCCCTACAATTTATTTTCAGGTTTTCCTACATTTTCCACTTTCCCTACACTTTGCTTTTTTTACACATGCTCTGATCTGTCTGCTTTTCCTCAGCTCAAATCCACCACATTTTATGTGGAAACCTTAGTAAATATGTTGGGTTATTGTGAAAATGTCAGGAACACGCCCCTTTTCGGAGACCACGCCCCCTTTCCCCAGTGGCCATGCCCCTTTTTCAGGTTTTGTTATCGAAATGGAGAGTTGTTTTTTTTTCAATTCTGGAGCAAATTCTGGCGCAGACAGAATTGCTGGCGCAATGCGACAGAATCTGGTGCACAACCCAACAAAACATGTCGGGTTTGCAATAATAAATGAGGGCCAATGTGTGTATGTATGTGTGTATTTGTGTGTATGTTCCAGCATCACTTCCAAACGGTTAAAGATATTTCGATAATACTTGGTCACATGTCAACTAAAAATAGGATAGATAAATTAGCCCTTACACTTACCCACCCCCATTGGTGTGGGTCAGGGTTTTTGTTTAAAGTACTATATAAGTCTATGGGAAATGCGTGTTCCAGCATAACTTTCAAATGGCTGGAGATATTTAAATTATACTTGGAGATATTTTGATTATACTTGGCCATGCTCCCTTATATTTTTTGGCTTATAATATCTTCATCACAACTCAGCCCCACCTGAGGACAAAATATGAGGACTAGATATGAGTTTGGGATATGAGTTTGGGATATGAGGACAGGATATGAAGTTGGGAAATGAGAACAAAATATAAGGACAGGATATGAGGTTGGCATATGAGGACGGGATATGAGGACAGGATATGAGGTTGGGATATGAGGGCATGATATGAGGATGGGATATGAAGTTGGGATATGAGGACAGGATATGAGGTTGGGATATTAAGACTGGATATAAGGATGGGATAAGAGGACAGGATATGAGGACTGAATATGGAGTCAAGATATGAGGAGGAGATATGGGGTGAGGATATGAGGACGGGATATGAGGACAAAAGCTTTCTCCTCCACAAGAATTAGGTAAAAAAAAAAATGGAAAACGCTGGATACTCAGCCAGTATACATTCTCTTACTATACCAACAGTAATATAATAATGGATCACACAAGGGGGTACAGGAATATGTGCATAACAAAACACCAATAATACAGCTCAAATAGCAATGTAATTCTTCTTTGTCTAAAGTTGCAAAATAAAGGGCTGCGGCTTTTTCTGCATTAAATTTAGACAAAGAAAAGTGTCTAAACAGTAAAAAAATTCCCCCTATTGACTGAAGTCTGCTGGTTTGGAGTATGTGTTATTAGGCTGGAGAAAGCTAATCATAGATAATGTCCCTGACTAATGCCAGTCCTGATTTCTGGGGAGTTATTTTAGGAAATACTTGCAAGAATTTATTACTACAGTCAATAACTGGTAAAAGAACAAGATGAATAGCCCTTTAGCTTTTATTACTTAAACAAGTACATTGTTACTTAAAGGAAAACTGTCAGCCAGTTCACCCACACTAAACCCAATACACTGGGTTATAGTGTGGGTAAACAGGAGTCAATCACTTACTTTTTTAGGTTTTCTTGCCGCTGAGTTGTTGTCCGCTAAAGTTCCGAAATATTGGCCTTCATTTGCGCTCTGAAGATTTTACCCAGCTTCCACGTCCTGATGACGTGAAAGCTGTGCATTGGGAGAGCGCTCTGCACAGTGTAACTGCGCATGCGACGGTCCTTCGTTACACCCAGAAGTCGGGAGTAGTGAGATTTCAGAAAGAGTTACACTGTATTATTTTACTACCCCAGCATACTCCATATGCGTGTTAGAACATAGCAAAGTGCTCTACACCCCTATTGTGGCTCTCTGTAGACCAGAAATAGCCATTTTTTATCTAGATTTGCCGCAAATAAATTTGGATCAAACTGAATTTTTTTGAAAATTCAGTGAATCGCCTGAAACAAATTTTTCTAAAGTTTGCTCATCTCTAGTCAGTGTCGTCAAGCAGAAAACTTGTGCCTCTACTGTGGCGGAAAAGATCACATTGTCCTGTCAAGGTGGAAAAGCATCAGTCCCTAAGGTCTATAGGAAATGACTTTCTTAAGCTCTTTATTCCTGTGACCTTGACTATGAGAAAAACCTGCATTTCTGTAACTGCCTTCCTGGATTTCGGTGCTGCCAGGAGTTTTGTTGACCAAGCCCAGTACCAGTTACTTACTACCCATCTGAAGAAGCCTCTGGTAGTGACATCTGTTAATGGGCAACTGCTTTCAAAGCCTATCCACTTCATCACTACTTCTCTAAGGCTTCAAGTTGGCTCTCAACATTCAGAAGATATCTTCTTCTAGGTCTTGCCAGGGACTGCTAATCTTATCCTCTGAGATTTACTCTAGCTGCACCAACATCCCCCAGTTATAGATTGGAGAAATGAGCGGATTCTTCATTGGGGTTCTTTCTGCCAAACCACCTGCCTGGCTAAGGTTTGCATGATGTCTTTTCTGGAGCCCCGGAATCTGTCTGGCCTGTCTCTGCAGTGTGCTGTTTCTGCTGATCTGTTTATCAAGAGGAAATCTGGGACCCTGCCAACTCTTCAGCCATATGTATCTGCCTATGCTACAGTTACCCACAAAAAGACTGTAAAGGCAAGACTGGCAGGGTTTTGAAGCCAACACCTGTTTCAGAATGCTCCTCAGTGTCTGTTCCTGTAGGTGCTAGGCTTAAATCTGTAGCCACTTGAGTGAAGTGAAATTCTAAACTTGCACCTGTTTTCCAGAGATCTGTTTAGACTATCTGTTCAGCAACTGATAAGTACTGGAAGGATTAAGATTTTTTAATTGAAGTAATTGACAAATCTGTTTAACTTTCTAGCACCAGTTGATTTTAGTACCCCCTTGATGATGAAAAATGTACAGCGAGTTTAACCTATATCCCTATTGTGTCCCTACTGTGTTGACTGATTGCCCCTGCCCTCCAGAAGAAGTCCTTCTCTCATGTTGGATCGAATGGTGACAATTCCGCTGTCACTACGCAAGCAGGTGAGCATGCATCGTGCCATTTGTGCAAGTGACTCGGAGGGACTCTCTGCCTCCATCTCCACTGCATACTACCACGGTGTGTCTGGGTCCTCTTTCTTGCCTTCCTCATAACCCTCTAACTCCTCTGGCTGCTCCTGCTCCTCCTCTCCTGTCAGATTACTAGAAAAAATGCCCATTTGGCGAAACCTAAACTGTGCTCCACTGTGCCCCTCCCCGCCATCCTCCACCAGTTCAGCCCACACAGGGCTCATGTGGCCGTGCCCTGACCAGCCATCATTTCCAACACGTGTTGTAAGAAATGAAGCAGTGGAATGACGTCGTTCATCCCGTAATCCTGGTGACTTACTAATAATGTGGCTTCCTCAAAGGGCCTGAGCAAACGGCAGGTGTCACGTATGAGCTGCCACTGGTTCACATTGCAGTTACACAGGGGAGTACCCCTATCTGCTTGGATCATCAAGAAATCTGTGATGGCTTTTCTCTGTTCGTACAGTCGGTCCAACATATGGAGGGGGGAATTCCAATGTGTGGCAACGTCACAAATTAGACCATGTTGGGGGATACCGTTCTGACGCTGCAGGTCAAGGAGGTTGTGCTTTGCGGTGTACAAGTGGCTAAAGTGTATGCAAAGTTTCCTTCCCATTGTTAGGATGTCTTGCAAATGGGGGGAACACTTCAGGAACTGCTTTAAAACCAGACTGAACACGTGTGCCATGCAGGGCGCATGGCTCAGCCTTCCCAGTTGCAGCGCATGCAAGATATTCTTCCTGTTGTCAGTCACCATGGTTCCCATTTCCAGTTTTTGTGCAATAAGCCATCCTCCGATTTCTTTACGAATGACTTTTAGCAGTTCCTCCCCTGTGTGACTCTTTTCGCCAAGGCAAATCATGTGAAGAACAGCGTGACACCACCGTGCCCTGCATACATGGTATGATGAAGGGCAACTGAGACTTGTCTGGGCAGTGGAGGCTGAGGACATGGTGGAGGATGAGGAGGTGGAGTCGAACACTGTCACAGGACCAACGGGCTGAGAGTGTGGAGGAGGAAGCGGCGAGACCTGTCCAAGTTGGGGTTGTGGCTGTGCAGGAACCACATTCACCCAGTGAGCCGTAAAGGACATGTATTGTCCCTGACCATAGTCACAGCTCCAGATGTCAGCACTGCCATGCACTTTGGTACACACCGACAGGCTCAAGGACTGGCCCACCTTCTCTTGCACAATATTGTGCAGGGCTGGTACTTCCTTTTTCGCATAGAAATTACGGCTTGGAACTCTTCACCTCGGCTTGGCACAAGCCATCAGTTCTCTGAAAGGTGCAGAGTCCACCACTTGAAAAGGGAGGGACTGCAGCACCAGCAACTTAGACAGGAGCACATTCAGTTTCTGTGCCGTTGGATGAGTGGGCGCATACTGTTGTCTTCTGGACATGGCTTCGCCGATGGATTGTTGGTGGAATGGCTGACTAAAAGTAGGAGGAGCAGCAGCATCTGGAGCTCCCTTTGGCTGAGGTGGTGGAGCCTTGGCTGGCTGAAAGAGGGAGCGGCATGCCACTGGGTGATGCAGCAGGCTGGACCACTACATCGGAGCCACGGTTCTCCCAGGCCACTTTATGGTGGCGAACCATATGTTGATACAGGGCCGTGGTGCCAACATTGGGACCCTGGCCACGCTTTACCTTCTGCCGACATATCTTGCATGTGGCTATGTGAACCTCCTCCGGATGCTTGATAAAAACCGCCAGACCCCTGAGTAGCAGATTTTCCCACCAACAGTCCACACTAATTGACTGCTACTGCCGCCATCTCCAGGAACCCCTGTTCCACTACCTCCTGGGAATGGAGGCTGCCGCGAAGCAGGTGGTCTCCCCCGGGCACGTTTGGCTCCAGAATTTCCACTTATGCCACCACGCTGACTGCCAACCATGATATCACCTTGCTGGCTCAGCTGCTGCCTCACACTCTACAGTACACTTAAAAAAGTATCTGAGTACAACACCAACCGGTGAGTACTTTTGCTTGAACTTTCACAGTATATAGGCCCTTGACAGATTGAATTCGGGTAGAAAAACAGACATGGTGCACATCTACAATCTTGTATAATGATCTGACTGCTTCTCAGCATAATATCAAAAACTAACAGGTTGTTAGTATACATTTTTGATCAAAAAGTACAAGCCCACTCGCCACGTCAAGGCCACCTATTTAGAGTGGGTCCCTAATGTCCCTAGCATAAAATGGCACAGCACCGGGCGGCGACTACCACCGCCGCGACACCAATGCCCACAAGGGGGGAACGACCCACCGGCAGAGCGGCCCCAATGCCACTCAAGCCAGTCTCTGGGCCACACCTACACTACTTAGATGTACATATTCGGAATGCACTGGTGAGGGCAGAAAATGCTCTACTATATGCCTAAAAACTCTGTATTTTTGTAAAACACCAGCCGGTGATTACTTTTGGCTGTCCTTTCACAGCATGTAGGCCCTTGCCAGATTAACAGGTACCAAATAGTGCACTACTTAGATGTACATATGCGGTATGCACTTATGAGGGCAGGAAAATGCACTACAGTACCCTTAAAAAAAACATATTTTTGTACAAAACAGCAATACAAAACAGTGCTGCAGCCAAAAAAAAAAGTTGTGTACTAAACACAAAATTGCACTGTCAAAGACTATTAGGAATGGACTGCTGTGTATTATACCGTCTACAGTCTAGTATAACCAGCAAATGATTTTTTGTGGAACAAAGACAGTGAATTGCGGAGAAAAATTACTCCTGCCTCCTCTGCTAAGGTTTATGAAATTGAAGAAGCTTATTAAAATGTATGAGGCAACACACACCTATCTGCCCCACTCTGTAATACTATGCCGAAGAAAGTGACTGGGAGGTTAATGCCCACAGCTGCAGTAAAAATCCTTTTTAGTGAAAAAAAAACAATGCTCTCCATCCACGAGAACGCTGATGTGACTAGGAGGATGTTAAATGCTGCTGGACTGCGGTTTTCTCTGCTGTAACACACACACAGGCTCTGCGTCCTATGATCCTTCTGCAGTGTATTGTGATGAAGTGACTGGCCGCAAGATGGCTGTCGAATTTATAGGGCTGTGACATCTCAGGGGTGACTGGCTGCTGATAGGCTGCATCCTGCATGTGATTCAGAGTCATCCTGTTTACTTCCCTTCCCACCTTGCCTTCCCACCTTCCCAGCGTTCCTTGCCCCATGTACTGACATGTAGATCCGCCATTTTAGATGCCCTGGAGCCTGCACCGCAGTAAATGGAGTTTAATGAAGCCATAGAATCGCGGCGATATTCGCATTCGTTGCAAATTGAATATTTCCTGAAATTCGTAAAGAATTCGGGTCTGTCAGCTTCGATTCGCTCATCACTAACGCTGTCCCGTCCATATCAGTGAGTTTCAGGCATTCAATCTGCATAGGGTCAGAATAGGACTTTGGAAAACAGGTGTGATTCAGAAGTCGAAACGTTCCTAGAAACACATTTCTATGTGTGTGGCCAGAATGACTAGAGTGTCCAAGGAGACAGGGAGATAGATCCCTTCCAGCCAGCTCATCTTTAACCCCTTAAGGACCAAGGACGTACCGGTACGTCCTTGGTCCTGCTCCCATGATATAACGCGGGGTTACACGGTAACCCCGCATCATATCACGGCGGGCCCGGCGTCATAGTGAAGCCGGGACCCGCTGCTAATAGCGCGCAGTGCCGATCACAGCGCCGCACACTATTAACCCTTTAGCCGCGCACTCAGAGCTGAGCCGCGTGGCTAAAAGCAAAAGTGAAACCATGCCGGTTAACTCAATGGGCTGTTCGGGATAGCCGCGTCGAAATCGCGGCATCACGAACAGCTTACAGGACAGCGGGAGGGCCCCCACCTGCCTCCTCGCCTGTCCGATCGCCGAATGACTGCTCAGTGCCTGAGATCCAGCCATGAGCAGTCATGCGGCAGAATCATCGATCACTGGTTTCCTATGAGAAACCAGTGATCAATGATAAAGATCAGTGTGTGCAGTGTTATAGGTCCCTATTGGAGCTATAACACTGCAAAAAAAAGTGAAAAAATAAAAATAAACATATATGGTATCACCGCGTGCGAAAATGTCCGAATTATAAAAATATATCATTAATTAAACCGATCGGTCAGTGGCGTGCGCGTAAAAAAATTCCTAAGTCCAAAATAGTGCATTTTTGGTCACTTTTTATATTATTTAAAAATGAATAAAAAGCGATCAATAAGTCCTATCAATGCAAAAAATGGCGCAAAAAATGAGCCCTCATACCGCCCCATACACGGAAAAAAAAAGTTATAGGGGTCAGAAGATGACAATTTTAAACGTATTAATTTTCCTGCATGTAGTTATGATTTTTTGTAGAAGTACGACAAAATCAAACCTATATAAGTAGGGTATCATTTTAATCGTATGGACCTACAGAATAAAGATAAGGTGTCATTTTTTCCGAAAAATTTACTACATAGAAACGGAAGCCCCCAAAAGTTACAAAACTGCATTTTTTTTTTTTTCAATTTTGTCGCACAATGATTTTTTTTCCGTTTCACCGTAGATTTTTGGTCAAAATGACTGATGTCATTACAAAGTAGAATTGGTGGCGCAAAAAATAAGCAATCATATGGATTTTTAGGTGCAAAATTGAAAGAGTTATGATTTTTTAAAGGCAAGGAGCAAAAAACGAAAATGCAAAAACGGAAAACCCCTGGTCCTTAAGGGGTTAATTCTGCACAAAAAAAATCTGCCAAGAAAACCTGTAGATTAGCAGTCTCTGGCCCGCTTTGCGCCCATGGAGCATTAGCCCAGGCTAGGGCTTCTCCAGATAGCAGGGAGATAGATCCCTTCCAACCCGCGCCATTACAGATGTGAGGCACCTATACACATTAGGCAGTCGGTCTGTCCCACAGAAGTCACCAGGTTTAGTCGAGTGTTGACTATACTGTAGTCATTAGTTATTATGTAGCGGTTTTAACTTGATTTTAGTCATAAGTTCACAAGTTTCTGCTCACACAGCTCATTTTTACACATTGACAGCATAGTTCAAGTAGAACCAATCTCTGCTGCTTTCCTAGTGTGAAGAATTCGGCTAAACTTCCAAATCCTGTGCATATTGTGCTTTTAGCATCAGTTTAACATGCATACATGTACTCTAACTTGGTAAAAGGCACTGAATGGGGAAAATGATGTATATTTTCATACATCTGAAATGAGAAGTAAATATTTCCTTTGATGGCTTTATCTTCATCTTCTTGCAAAGTACATGAAATTGGTGTTATATTTTCTTTAATCACTGCTCCATGTTTCACTGAGAATCTCATATACCTTCACTTCCAGGATTAGAAGAGTGATAGATAGATGATAGATTGATCCATGTATAACGTGTAGCATATAATAGGCTGGCATCTCTTATAACATCATCAAATGTAACCCAATATAATAGTTTAAAAGACTGTCCCATTTCAATCCTCAAACATTGGTTTTTGCGGTTGTTTCTTATTTCTATATATAAAACGATATATAATTATTACT
Organism: Hyla sarda; assembly: GCF_029499605.1. Classification (NCBI taxonomy): domain Eukaryota; kingdom Metazoa; phylum Chordata; class Amphibia; order Anura; family Hylidae; genus Hyla; species Hyla sarda. Next base: position 291,169,269 of record NC_079193.1, read on the forward strand.
TATCATTTGACACATAGTTAAAGAAGCCATACATATAAGAAAGCTGTCAGCCAACGACTATCTCTCTGGTCCCTCCCCATACAGATGAACTCCCATTCAGCCGACAGCTATCTTGTGCATTCTCCCCAAACATATGACATTTAAACTGGCCTAGCTTTTGTGTGTTTGGAATAGAGAGTAAGTCGCTGCCAAGCTCCTCTGAACTTCCTCTACACATTCATGTGTTGTTTATAGTGAGGAAAGGGGTAAGCCATAGCCAGACTGCCTATGGATTCAGCCTATTTTAGCCACCAAGCAAACAGATCCAAACAGGAAGGGATCACAGTTTAGAAGTCCTGTATTTATCGCAATTAATCACATACATCAATGGGTTCTGCTTACAGTAAACAGAAATGTAAATGTCCTTCACATCAGTTTATTTTTACAAACATAATCTGCTTCTAACCCAAACTTGGCAAACTTCCCAAATGGGACCCATTTTGTTTAACCCCTTAAGGACTCAGACGCACTATCGGCGGTGCCCATTATTAGCCGTTGGTCCTGACTGCTGGTAGCAACCAGGATCCACTGGGTTTAAACCGTTCTCCGCTAGTGAGAACGGTTTAAACCCTGTTGACGGGATCAGGGTGTACAAGTATGCCCTGTGTCCTTAAAAACTTGGGATTCAGGGCGTACCTGCATGCCCTGCATCCTTAACAGTGGATAAAACATTTTTTTTTTTTATCAACTGGTGCCAGAAAGTTAAACAGATTTGTAAATGACTTAAGTACTGGAAGGATTAAGATTTTTAAATCATTTATCAGCATCTATATGCTCCACAGTAAGTTATTTTCTTTTTGACAGATTTGTAAATTACTTTTAATTAAAAATCTTAATCCTTCCAGGACTTAGATGCTGTGTACTACTGAGGAAGTTGAGTTGTTCTTTTCTGTCTGATCACAGTGCTCTCTGCTGACACCTCTGTCCATGTTAGGAACTGTCCAGAACAGGAACAAATCCCCATAGCAAACCTCTCCTGCTCTGGACAGTTCCTAACATGGACAGAGATGTCAGCAGAGAGCACTGTGATCAGACAGAAAAGAACAACTCAACTTCCTCTGTAGTATACAGCGTCTAAGTCCTGGAAGGATTAAGATTTTTAATTAAAAGTCATTTACAAATCTGTTAGACTTTCTGGCATTAGTTGATTTTAAAAAATGTTTTCCAGTGGAGTACCCCAAAATCAGCTGTGTCCTAGCTGATCGGGACATCGCGATTTCCCCGCGATGGTCCTGATCAGCCCAACTGAGCTGCCGGCAAGCTTTTACTTTCATTTTAGATGCGGCGATCAACTTTGAATGCCGCGTCCAAAAGGTTAATAGCACACTGTGCCACAAGCCATTAGCCCAGGGTCCCGGCTTTCATTAGCCACCGGGACCGACCCAGTACTGGGACCAGGTGCAGGGCGTACAGATACGCCCTGCGTCCTTAAGAGGTTAAACTAGGCCACCAATACTGTCTGGAGATGAGCTGCAAGGACTTATGGATTCCCGGATGACCGACCAGGAGAAAGGAAGGACTCCACTTCAAGACTTGGAGTCTTAAACTGGGAGATACATGAGTCTTTCCAGGAGGCAGGAGATGAAGTCTTGCTGGTGCTACAGAGATAAGATGCTCAGGAGGAATAATATGCTGAGGAAGAGATTCCTGGCCATGAACATCAGAAGACCTGGAAAGAGCGTTTGCTTGTAGATTCTTCGCTGCTGGACGGAAGTGAATGTAGAAATCAAATCTGGAGAAGAACAGAGACCTTCGTGCCTGCCGTGGGTTGTGTCGATAGGCTGTCTGAAGATAGAGCAGGTTCTTATGATCAGAATATATAGTAATCGGATATACAGAGCCCTCCAAGAGATGGCGCCATTCTTCCAAAGCCAGCTTTATTGCCAAGAGTTCACGATTTCCAATAGCATAGTTTTTCTCCGCAGGAGAGAAGGTTTTAGAGAAAAAACTGAAGGTTACAATTCTTCCCTTAGAAGACTTTTGTGTTAAAACAGCACCAGCTCCAACTGAAAAAGCATCCACCTCCAAAAGAAATGGCTTGCCTGGGTTGGGTCTTGACAAAACCGGAGCTGTATCGAAGGCGGACTTTAACTTTGTGAAAGCCTCTTCAGCCTCTGGAGTCCAGACCTTGGGATTAGAAGTTGTTACGCCGAGCGCTCCGGGTCCCTGCTCTTCCCCGGAGCGCTCGCGGCGTTCTCCTTTCTGCAGCGCCCCGGTCAGACCCGCTGACCGGGAGCGCTGCACTGTCATTCACGATGGGGATGCGATTCGCATAGCGGGACGCGCCCGCTCGCGAATCGCATCCCAAGCCACTTACCCGTCCCGGTCCCCGGCTGTCATGTTCTGGCGCGCGTGGCTCCGCTCTCTAGGGCGCACGCGCGCCAGCTCTCTTAGATTTCAAGGGCCAGTGCACCAGTGATTGGTGCCTGGCCCAATCAGTCTAATTAGCTTCCACCTGCTCCCTGTGTATATAACCTCACTTCCCCTTTCCTTCCTTGCCGGATCTTGTTGCCTTGTGCCAGAGAAAGCGTTTAGTGTTGTCCAAAGCCTGTGTTTCCAGACCTTCTGCTATTGCTCTTGACTACGAACCTTGCCGCCTGCCCCGACCTTCTGCTACGTCTGACCTTGCTTCTGCCTAGTCCCACGCCTTCTCAGCAGTCAGCAAGGTTGAGCCGTTGCCGGTGGATACGACCTGGTTGCTACCACCGCAGCAAGACCATCCCGCTTTGCGGCGGGCTCTGGTGAAAACCAGTAGCAACCTAGAACCGGTCCAACGACACGGTCCACGCCAATCCCTCGCTGACACAGAGGATCCACATCCAGCTAGCCGAATCCTAACAGTAGATCCGGCCATGGATCCCGCTGAGGTGCCGCTGCCAAGTCTCGCTGACCTATCCACGGTGGTCGCCCAGCAATCGCAGCAAATTGCCCAACAAGGACAGCAGCTGTCGCAGTTGACCGCCACGTTACAGCAACTTCTGCCACTGCTACAGCAGCAACCATCTCCTCCGCCAGCTCCTGCACCTCCTCCACAGCGAGTGGCCGCTCCTAGCCTCCGCTTGTCCCTGCCGGCCAAATTTGATGGGGACTCTAGACTCTGCCGTGGCTTTCTGTCTCAATGTTCCCTACATATGGAGATGTTGTCGGACCAATTTCCTACAGAACGGTCTAAGGTGGCGTTCGTAGTGAGTCTTCTGTCTGGAAAGGCCTGGGCCACACTGCTCTGGGACCGCAATGATCCTGCCACAGCCACAGTCCAGTCCTTCTTCGCTGAAGTCCGTAGTGTCTTCGAGGAACCCGCCCGAGCTTCTTCTGCCGAGACTGCCCTGCTGAACCTGGTCCAGGGTAATTCTTCAGTAGGCGAGTACTCTTTGCGGCGGGCAATTAGAAGTTGTCACGCCGGATGTGCTGGTCGCACGAGAGATTCCTGCCAACCTGCAAGAACTTATCCATTTGGCCACCCGCATTGACATGCGTTTTTCTGAAAGACACCAGGAGCTCCGCCAGGAAAAAGACCTTGATCTCTGGGCACCTCTCTCACAGTATCCTTTGCAATCTATCCCTGTGCCTCCCGCCGAGGAGGCTATGCAAGTGGATCGGTCTCGCCTGACCCATGAAGAGAGGATTCGCCGTAGGGATAAAAATTTGTGTCTGTACTGCGCTAGTACCGAACATTTCTTGGTGGATTGCCTATTCGTCCTCCACGTCTGGGAAACGCACGCACCCAGCTCACGTGGGTGTGGCGTCTCTTGGTACGAAGTCTGCTTCTCCACGTCTCACTGTGTCCGTGCGGATTTCTCCTTCTGCCAACTCCTCCTTCTCAGCCGTGGCCTTCTTGGACTCTGGTTCTTCTGGAAATTTTATTCTGGCCTCTTTGGTGAATAGCCTCTGCATCCCGGTGACCCGTCTCGTCAAGCCGCTCTGCATTTCTTCGGTCAACGGAGGGAAGTTGGACTGCACTGTGCGTTACCACACAGAGCCCTTGCTTATGAGCATTGGACTGCATCACGAGAAAATTGAATTTTTCGTCCTGCCCAATTGCACCTCTGAAGTCCTCCTCGGTCTGCCATGGCTCCAGTATCATTCTCCCACCCTTGACTGGACCACCGGGGAGATCAAGAATTGGGGTTCTGCTTGCCGCAAGAAATGCATCACGCCTGCTCCCAGTCCCGTCTGTCGGGCCTCAGTGTCTCCTCCTGTGCCTGGTCTCCCCAAGGCCTATCAGGACTGTGCCGTGCCTCCTCATAGCCCCCGTCCTGGTGACACTCTGCCCTGTGACATGCTTCACCCTCTGCCCCCCCTCCCCATTCCTATTCCTTCTGAACTACCTGCCGCTGATATAGCTACCCAGGACTTTTTTTGGTTCCAGAAGGAAACTCAAGAAGCTCCCCCTATGTTCTCTTCTCAGTTAAAGGGACAAGGAGACAAAGAGAGGGGGAGACCTAAGGGGGGGGGTACTGTTATGCCGAGCGCTCCGGGTCCCTGCTCCTCCCCAGAGCGCTCGCGGCGTTCTCCTTTCTGCAGCGCCCCGGTCAGACCCGCTGACCGGGAGCGCTGCACTGTCATTCACGATGGGGATGCGATTCGCATAGCGGGACGCGCCCGCTCGCGAATCGCATCCCGAGCCACTTACCCGTCCCGGTCCCCGGCTGTCATGTTCGGGCGCACGCGCACAAGCTCTCTAAGATTTCAAGGGCCAGTGCACCAGTGATTGGTGCCTGGCCCAATCAGTCTAATTAGCTTCCACCTGCTCCCTGTGTATATAACCTCACTTCCCCTTTCCTTCCTTGCCGGATCTTGTTGCCTTGTGCCAGAGAAAGCGTTTAGTGTTGCCCAAAGCCTGTGTTTCCAGACCTTCTGCTATTGCTCTTGACTACGAACCTTGCCGCCTGCCCCGACCTTCTGCTACGTCTGACCTTGCCTCTGCCTAGTCCTTCTGTCCCACGCCTTCTCAGCAGTCAGCAAGGTTGAGCCGTTGCTACCGCCGCAGCAAGACCATCCCGCTTTGCGGCGGGCTCTGGTGAAAACCAGTAGCAACCTAGAACCGATCCACGACACGGTCCACGCTAATCCCTCGCTGACACAGAGGATCCACATCCAGCTAGCCGAATCCTAACAGAAGTCTTCTTTGTAAGAGAAACAATGAGTGCTACCAAGGTGGAGTAATGAGGAATAAATTGCCGATAGTAATTGGCAAAACAAAGAAAGCGCTGAATAGCTCTTAAGCCGGAAGGTCGAGGCCAGTCCAATACAGCAGACAACTTGTTAGGGTCCATTTGAAGACCTTGACTAGTAATGATATATCCCAGAAATGGAAGACTGGTCTTTTCGAAAATTCACTTTTCAAGTTTGGCATAGAGATGATTGTTACAGAGACGTTGTAAGACCTGACAGTTGTGAGAACGATGAGTCTGTATATTGGGTGAGTAGAAGAGAATATCGTCCAAATAGACCACGACACAGGAATATAAGAGGTCACAAAAGATATCACTGACAAACTCCTGGAAGACTGCTGGAACATTACAAAGTCCGAACGGCATATAAGGTATTCAAAATGTCCATAACAAGTATTAAACGGAGTCTTCCATTCGTCACCTTCTCGTATGCGAATCAAGTTATAGGCTCCTCAAAGGTGAAGTTTAGAGAAAATACTCGCTCCTCGCACACCATCAAATAGTTAACACGAGTGGGTAGTGGTTCCTGACAGTAATTTTATTCAAACCGCGATAGAGGCGGGAGGCAAAGTAGAAGACTGCGGTGGTTGCTGAAAGACTGGTTCCAGACAAGGAAAGCACCGAGGTCGTGCAGACTCCCTTTCCTGACATTGTTCCTCATGTTGTTCAGAGAAACAGATATCAATCCGAGAGGCCAGCTGTATGAGATCATTCAGAGTAGATGGCAATTCCCGGGCAGCAAGGACATCCTTAATATGACTAGAAAGTCCTCTTTTGAAAGTGGCGCAAAGAGCTTCATTATTCAAAAATAACTCCGATGCCAGGGTACGAAAACGGATTGCATACTCGCCCACAGAGGAGTTGCCTTGAGAAAGACTCAGCAAGGCCATCTCAGCGGAAGAAGCTCATGCAGGTTCTTCAAAGACACCTCAGAATTCTGTCAAGAAAGCCTGGAGATTAGCTGTGAGTGGATCACTGCAATCCCATAACGGGGTTGCCCAGGCCAGAGCCCTTCAAGTTAACAGACTGATGACAAAGGCCTCCTTCGCTCGTTCCGTAGGGAACTGTTCCGCCATTAGCTCAATGTGCATGGAGCACTGTGTCACAAATCCTCAACAAGACTTGGGATCTCCCTCATACTTCTCAGGTAGAGACAGACAGAGCTTGGATCCCGTGGCGACTGCGGGAGCAGGAGGCAACACTGGAGCAGAGGAAGGCTGTGGCTGCTGCGGTTGTTGCTGGACAGAAAGCAACTGCTGCATAATGGCGGACAATTGGTTTAACTGTTGCACCTGCTGCGCCAACTACTGTGACTGGAGAGCCACGATAGAGGCAAGATCCGTATTCTCGGGCAGAGGTACCCCAGCTGGATTCATGGCTGGATCTTGCTGCAATAGTGATGGATGTGGATCCACTGACCTGTGTGGCAGATGACTAGTACAAGTACACAGGCAAGCAACAGACAAAGAAAAAGCTTAATCTCAGGCTATGAGGCACTGAGATCCGGCAGCGAAGAGGGGGCGGAGCTGCCTGAAATAACCTAGCAGAAGGACCAGGCACCAATCAGCAGTGCACTGGCCTTTTAAATCTCAGGAAGCCGGCGCGCGCCGGGAACCAGAGAGCAGAGCAGGAGCAGGTAAGGGATGGGTCGCAATTCGCATCCCGCGGTGCGAATCGCAGCCCGGCCGGGAGAGCAGGGCGGCAGCAGACCGGAGCGCTCACCATGACAGGTGGGAAAACCCAAGGGAAGAATATGGACTATGTTATACAATTCTAACTTCGGTATCTACATAAATATAGAATATGTGATATAGTCCTAACCTCAGTATCTGAGGAAAGGGATTTAGGGGTAATTATTTCAGAAGACTTAAAGGTAGGAAGACAATGTAATAGAGCAGCAGGAAATGCTAGCAGAATGCTTGGAGTATTGTGCACAGTACTGGAGGCCATATCTCCAGAAGGATATAGATATTTTGGTGAAAAGAAGATCTACTAAACTAGTACATGGTCTGCAGGATAAAACTTATCAGAAAAGGTTAAAGGACCTTAACATGTATAGCTTGGAAGAAATATGAGACAGAGGGGATATGATAGAGACTTTAATATACATAAAGGGAATCAAGAACGTAAAGGAGGGGAAGATATTAAAAAAAAGAAAAACTACCATAAGATGATATCATTTTAAAAGGTTTAAAAGTAGGTTTAAAAGTAGTATGAGGAAACAGAGGCATAGCTTGTAGCTTCTGGTCCCCGATGCAAAATCTGCAACAGGGCCCCATATGCCAATTATAATACTGGTCTCTTATGGGGAAGATGTGCTTTGGGGACCCCTTAGGCACCAGGGCCCTGGTGCAACTGCTACCTCTGCTAACTCTATAGCTACGCCTCTGTGAGGAAGTGCTTTAGTGAGAGAGTAGTGGATGTGTGGTGTCGGACGGGGTAATGTGTAATTAACCTTATCGTGACACCAGGGCGTTGTTGACCTATATACCAACCGAGTAAGGCCAGCTTCACCTGTGCCAGGCACGGGGCAAATAATCACTCTAACACAAGGTTATGGTTAACTGGATTGCTTTACTGAGGTTGGAAAGATGGTACAATCCGTTACAGCTCAGATCAGCGTGAAGGAGATGCAGGGTGAACTTAGGGAAGTTTATCAGGTTGCTAGGACTTGATAGTTGATTGTGCTGTATATGACTGAGCCCACGCTATACTGGAGTTACTTGGACTTGACTAGCTTTCTGGACTTGACTTGTACAATATCCCCAAGACTGGAGGCGTACCTCGAGGCTTTGACTTTTACCTGGGTTGTGGGGTTAACTGGTAATTGATACGTGGTTGCTCGACTAGGCCTCAGGCCTCCTTTCAGATCCACCTCACAGACTTCACTCCTCACCAAACTGTACCAAAGCAAAGACTTCTCAAGAGCTCATGAGGGAGAGCTGAACCCTGACCTCACTATGTAAGGGGACAATTTAGAGAGATCCCATTGGGCACATAAGTCACCTGTTCACCAATGGATACTCCCCTTAACAACAAGGTACTTGACAACAATAGATTTCTTAAGGTAACAGTGCATAGTTACATAGTTACATAGTTAGTACGGTTGAAAAAAGACATACGTCCATCAAGTTCAACTATACAATACATCAACTATTGCCAGCGGTTTCCCGACCGCTGGCAAAAACGTGGTCGACCGCGTTTTTGCCTACGGTCGGGAAACCGCATACGGCAGAAAACGCAGCCGACTGGAGGCTGCGGTTCACTCCGGTCGGCTCATAGACATGCATTAAATACTGTTCCCCTATATGGCTGAGTGCGGGCGCCGCGATTAAGCCCCGCCCACCCCTCCTCCCAGCCGTATACGGGAGCCGTAAGTACAAAACGAGGTGTGAACCCAGCCTAAGTTGGGTATCATTTTAACCGTATGGACCGAGAGAATAAATATAAGGTGTCAATTTTGCTGATAAATGCACTGCGTACAAACGGAAGCCCTCAAAAGTTACAAAATGGCATTTTTTCTTAAATTTTGTCGCACAATAAAAAAAAATTCCGTTTCACCGTGGAATTTTTGGTAAAATTACTAAAGTAAGCCATAATATGGAATTTTAGGTGCAAAATTGAAATGGTTATGATTATTAAAAGGTAAGGAGGAGAAAACAAAAGTGCAAAAACTGAAAAACCCTGCGTCCTTAAGGGGTAAAACATCTTTGATTTGGAGTGTAGTAATATCCAACATAGCCCAGGCAAGCTAATCTTTCTTCAGACCAGCTCCTGTCTGCTGCTCTCTGGCCTTCCTCACACATCTTTTTAGGACTGCAACACACACCAAACTGAAGTATAGGAGTGACTTTATGTCCAGAACCTTTAGTAACTCCCAAAATCTGGACCCAAACTGTAGTCTTATAACTCTAAGCCAAGTAGCCAAAGTATTACATACCTCCAGGGTCAGATTGAGGATGCCTGGAAGACGGAGCACTTCATTATGATGGACACCCCCCCAACCACACCCCATCCCCCCCTCCTCCCCCGACAGTCCCCCTTCCCTTCCACTGAGTGGAACAGGAGTCAGGCCCCCGTTAAAATAAAATGGCTGCATGGTCTAAAATCACTTCAGTTCAAGTCACTCTTTCCAGCTGTTGCAAAGCTACAACATCCATTATGTCTGGAGAGCTTCAGGCATTATAGGAGTTGTAGTTTTGTAACAGCTGGAGCCTCAAATTGGGGTACAGGGTAAAAATCCATTATTACTGCAAAACTTAGAAGTGACGAGAGACCTAATGGGACAGTCAGGAGAATACACAAACATAAAATGACTCACAGGAGACGTCTTTTCTGTTGACTTTCCTTTTCTTCTTCATCTGGTCCAGACGCCAGGTCTTCTTCCAGATCCATCTTCCTCTGTAAAGTTCGACTCCTGGACATCATTGGTTCCTCACTTTGCCAGCCGATCCTCATCCTCTGTATAAAGATAACAATCATTATAACCCTTCAAGAGACTGTGCTTCCTAAATATAATACTGCCAAACCGTATGTACCCTGTATATTATACTGCCAAACATCATGCCCTCTAAGAATAATACTACCACACACTGTCTTCCGTAGTGTGCACAGAGCAGCAGCATCTCATTGAAAACAAGCAAAATTCTGCTGGCGGAAGTTCGTAGTGTGGACGAGCCCTAATTCCCGCAGACCCCTCTGCCCCCCAGACGCAGTCCTCCTCCAGACTCCTGCTCCCAGATACCCCTAAGGCTAGGTTTCCCCCTTTTTTTACCTGCAAAAACACAGAAAAACTGCTACTGCTTTTTCCTGTGTTATGGTAATTTTTTGGCATTTTTTTCTTGTGCTTTTGCCTTCTCTTGAAACTTAGCCTTAGTCCTCCCTGGCCCTTAAAGGGATACTCCACCCCTAGACATCTTATCCCCTATCCAAAGGATAGGGGATAAGATGTCTGATCGCGGGGTCCCGTGCTGGAGGTTCTGGCTCCCGACCACGGGAATGGAAGATCGTGACATCACAACTCCGCCCCCGTGTGACGTCACGCCCCGCCCCCACAATGCAAGTCTATGGGAGGGGGTGTGACAGTTCCCCCACAGTAGGTTGCAGTTCCCCCGCATTAGGTTGTAGTCCCTCCACATTACTTTGGCAGTGTCCCTCACAGACATACAGCCTCCAGCCATATACAGTGTATGGCTGGAGACTGTAAGTCTGTGTACTGCCCCACTTCAGTGCTCCGACCACCGCTCCTCTGGTCCGAGGTCATGATCTACTGCTATGGCCTAGGGGCCATAGCAGTAGGTCCCGGGACCGGAGGAGCGGTGGTCGTAGCACTGAAGATGACATGTAGGTAACTTACCATGCGTGCATCCTCGCTGCTCCACTCCTACGGGCGCATGCATGGGAAGTCAGTGATGTCCCTGCGTGCACTACCTCCTGGCGGCCCCTGCGTTTTTAAAGTTAACGCGGGGCCACAGAAAGGTAACTGGGACATCCTTGTGTCCCGAAAAGATCTTTCATTACACAGGGATGTACTGCTGAATGTGATGGGGGGGAGGGGGAATGACAGTTTATCTGCGTATAACACGCATTGACATATAACACGTACCCTAATTTCACAGGAAAATTGGAGGGAAAAAAATAAATGTAAAATAAATGACTTGGAAGCTCTGAATGATATGCCTCATCATCCCCCTAACTTTGATTCCCCTTGATCCTCAGTTTGACCCCCTCTTCCTCCCCCTTTTATCAGCCCCTGTGCCATATTTATCCCCCCCCCCTGCCTCCTTTCCCGTGTTTTCCCATGCTCATCATTCCCCCCCTGCTCATCATCCCCCCTGCTCATCATTACCCCCCCTGCTCATTATTACCCCCCTGCTCATCATTACCCCCCTGCTCATCATTACCCCCCCTGCTCATCATTACCCCCCTGCCATTACCCCCCTCACTTTTTTATTTTTCATTTTCCTTACCTGGCTGCGCTCGGCAGGCTCAGGTAACGCGTCGGGTCTTGTGGGCTGTGACGAGTGACGTCTCCTGCAGCTCCTGTGCACGGCATCAGGGACGTCACTCATCATTTCCTGCATCGCTGGGGTGTAATGAAGAAAACTGTGCCCTGTAGCGGCCACGGCTGCAGGAAATGATGAGTGACGTCCCTGACGCCGTGCAGAGGAGCCGCAGGAGATGTCACTTGTAACAGCCCACAAGACCCGACGCATTACTTGAGCCTGCCGAGAAAAAGCAGGAGGAGTCCGGGCCCACAGGAGCCGCCACTGTTGACTGTTTTAAAGTGGCCGCGGCCGGGCTACTGATCTTTAACAAGCAGCCGGCGCTGTGGCCACTTTAAAACAGTCCCCCCCCCCCCCCATCCGCTACTGAGCAGCCCGCAGGGATGTCCCGAATGTGACTGGGCCCCCTGCGGGCACGGGGCCCAGAGCAGGTGCTCCAGGAGCGCCAATGATGATCTGGCCCTGCATACCTCCCATTCACCATTTTACCAGCTTCTTGCTCACAACCTTCAGTCGGACAGCTATCTTTCCCAATCTCCCAATACACAAGAACATTCTGTTAAGCTCAACCCATGTATTCTCAATGGAGAGAGAAAAGGTTAAAGGGGTATTCCAGGAAAAAGCTTTTTTTTTATATCAACTGGCTCCAGAAAGTTAAACAGATTTGTAAATTACTTCTATTAAAAAATCTTAATCCTTCCAATAATTATCAGCTGCTGAAGTTGAGGTGTTCTTTTCTGTCTGGCTTGTCTGCTTGTCTCGGGAACTGCACAGAGTAGAAGAGGTTTGCTATGGGGATTTTCTTCTACTCTGGACAGCTCCCGAGACAGGTGTAATCATAGAGCATTTAGCTCAACTTCTGCAGCTCATAAGTACTGAAAGGATTAAGATTTTTTTTATAGAAGTAATTTACAAATATGTTTAACTTTCTGGAGCCAGGTGATATATATATATATATATATATATAAAGTTTTTTTCCTGGAAAACCCCTTTAACTACTACCAAACTGCTCTGTTGGTGACTTATCTTTTGGAGAACAATAGGATCAGAGCTATCCCATGACATAATTTGCCGAGGAGAGTTGAGATGCCCCTATACACAGTAGAGAGTCGGTAGGTACTGCCAAAGTCAGAGGGTTCTCCTGAAATATAACTAAAATGTATGGGGACCTTTACATGATCTACCAAAAGCAGCATGAAAAAAATGGACACCATACACAAAAACAGACCATCGGCACAGCCTTAGAGACTTTCAGTGTGCATGTATTGGAAGTCAGCTCCAGCATGAGCATATGGCTGAGCTACACCAATAGGTGACGGGGTAATACAAAGTAGAAAAGATAGATGGCACTAACCCATCCATGGTGTGTAAATCTTCCCCTTATTTACATTACAAGTACATTAAAAGCTTTCATTGGGGCTGATGTTTTAAGGTGGTTGTTGACCTTACTTAAACAGATAAAGATAAAAACATTCTGTAATAAAATCTGAGCACTCACTATGCAGTGTAAATTTAAACAAACAACCTTTTCTGAACGTACTTAAATGAAATCTGTCATCTGTGTCATCTGCACAAACCATTTGTTACAGACAGTTCATACAGGTGACACCCATGACAACCATTCTTACCTGACCCCGTTCTGTGCTCCTGTTCACTGCTATCTTCCTCCATATCTTCCGTTGTGGGGCTGACTTGTAGCATGGGCAGCGCTCCCTGACATCACTGCTGCAGCTTCTCTGCTGGGTCACACCTCTAGCAAACAGCAGCGGTGATGTCAGGAAGCTCCAAGCTGGCCCCGAAACAAAAACATTGGAGGGAAATTGTTGGAGAACTGGAGCATGGAACGCAACCAGGTAAATATGGTTCTCATCAGTGTCACCTGCACAACCCCTCTGTACTGAAAAGTTAGTGCAGGAGACACTGATAACAGGTTTACTCTTATCAGTCCTCTCATTGAGACCTAACTTGCCTTGTGCTTTCTTTTTTAATATCCATTATGCCTCCATTTGCAATAGTTTTTTATTACCATCAATTCCATCTTTACACTGAGCTCACTCTAGACCTAAGAACTTTAAAACTCTTTAGTCTCCTGCATGTTTTTTCCCACATATGTTGGATTAGACACGTTGATCCCTTTTTAGTCCAGAATGGAGTCAAGGAAAATATACAAGTTTAAAAACATTAGGGTTTAAATGCAGAATTGAAATTATTCATATTCCTATGAGCCAAGATTTTCTTGTGGGCCCCCGACCCTGTTGAAGAGCCAGGCTGTTTTACTAGTGCCTGGATGCGCCATGGGTCCTAGCCCACAAAGATTCAACACTTCATTACAACGTCAAAAATGTAATTATTCCTCATCCTCATTGTCAGAACCTGTGGGGTTAAATGGTTCTGACAGCTCTCTCTGTTTTGTTTATGGCTACGCCCAGCTGTCTGTACTGGTCAGCTGACCTTGGTTGTGAGCACCTGGTCTGGGCCTATATAAGCTGGCAGTCTACTCCCAATCCTTGCCTGCTAAAGAGCTCTGTGTACTCCTAGCTAGCATTTTTGTTGTATCTGTTATATCTGGCATTTTTGACCCTTTTGCTCCGTTCTCTGACTTTTCTCCTGGCTTTGTCAATTGGCTTATCTGTAACCTCTTGGTATTGACTCGGACTGTGGACAGCAACTTATTGTGTGTATGTTTATTTGTTTTTCTGTTAGTCTGAGAGACTCCCTTCTCTGTCCTGAACTCTGACTGCATTATAGTTAATTATTTTGACTGGACTGCCCTCACTTATTGTAAGTAGGGACCGTCATAGTGGTTCTGGACCCGCTACCTAGGGTGGGTACGTAAATAGGCAGGGATAGTGGGAGTGGGGGCGAGAATAGTATGCACTCCTTCCCTGCCCAGACGTGACACTCATGTCAATGCATCCAGATTATACTTGTATTCATTCCTTGTGGTCTCATAAACCTTTTCTGAAATGTAATCTAATTATTTATTATGTTTTTTTTATCACCATAATATACTATGTTTCCATATGAATTGAATAACAGGTACATATTTTAGTTTGCAAGTATATTTTAGTCTGCAAGTACTCATAGTTACACTAACTAGTATTACCATAGTTTGATCTGACTAAACTTATCTTAATTACATATGATATTCTATTTCTGTTTTATTTCATTTTAGTATTAGAAAAAATGACCTTTCATCAGGCGCTCGGAGATCCAAGGAGATCTCACAACCAGGTCATGGAGGTGAATAGGAATTTGTCAATCTGATGAAGGGGTATGCTAACCCCGAAACGCGTTGTTGTTACTAATGAAGCTTGAATTCCTATTCACCTATATGACCTAGTTGTGACATCTCCTTGGATCCCCGAGCACCTGATGAAAGGTCATTTTTCTAATACCAAGTTCACCAACAGGATCTCCTTTTGGATCCATCCTGAAGACCTGTAGGCTTGCACGGATTCCTTCATTACCTCAGACTGAGGTTATATGCGTATTATTATACGCTCCAGGTGAGCGGCCATTCATTAGACCCCCTACGTATCTCCACTCTACGTGGGTCTTTGAAATAATTTTTAGGGTAATGCACTAGGCGCCTCCTTGGGCCTTCTCTTTTTTTATTTGTTTGCTTATTTCATTTTACTCACTTTATTGCATTTCATTGTTTTGTTTTGCTTTTTTGTTGTTTTTTTAATCAAAAGCATATGTAGACATTTTGTCTCTAATGTGTGGTTTGTCTATATGCAGCAAGGTCGTCCATATTTCTAGAAATTCAACCTTTACAAGGGATGATAGAAATGTTTTTTTTTTTTTTTTTATTAAGTTAAAAAAAACAGACTGCATTAGCAAAGTGAGTAAAAAAATTGGTATGAATTCCAAACAGAAAAAAGAAAAAAATTTGTGTGCAGCTCACAATTATTAATACACACCGAGATCAAACTAGGGCATGCAACTATACCTCAGTTGCAGAAAGAGGGAACCAAAAGCAAAATATTTTGCACGGACCTTCTAGGTGAGTATAAATAAACTATATATAAATTTAGAGATATAAAATAAGCTATAGGTGAATATAAACTATATGGAAATTAATGAATATAAAATGAATAGCTGGATCGTGCTTCAATAATAATGAAATTATGTATTAAAATGTCACAATGTAAAAGGTTACTCCTCACAGGGCCCGTGTGTGGAAAACACATAAAAAAAAATGCAGGCAATCAATGAATACTAAGTATACATAGAATAATAAGCATAAAATTGTACCGCTGGCATAAATGTATGGCTTATTGTGTACAACGAGCAAATGCCTATTTGTAAAACAAGCAGATACTTATTGCACAGAACGTGGAGTAGGAAGAGCCTAATAGGCTAGTTCCCACATTAAATATAGATGTGTCCTTTTTATATTACTAGACAGTTCGTAGCAATTTGAAAATGATGTTACCGGTCCTATTTGTAACGACTCGGGCAGTACACGCTGGAATCAGGTAATGTTGTAACAGTGCCTGGATGGTTTAAAGCACCGAGTCCTCTGTGCGGCGGTCCCAGATGGTATTGGAAAAATAGCTAAGCAGAGTCCTATTATAAAGCGGTGGTGGTCACCTCGGACTGATAGCGCTGGCAGGCGCTGATATACACAAGATGCCGGGAGACCGTTGGTGCTGGCAGGTGCTGGAGATGAAAGAATCCTCACCGCTGGGCTTCAATGCTGGCTGGATGGAACCGGAGACCGCACGCTGAATACGAGGAGCTCACCTCGTGTTACCGGCGTGTGACGCAATCAGATGTTGGAGCTGGAAACTCTGCACCAGAGTTGGACTTGTAATAGCTGGACCGGACAAGTCGTTACAAAATCCCAGTCAAGTCTATGAGATTTTGTGATTAGCCGTTATGACCTGTTAATGCAGTTATGAATAACGGTCGTTATTTTGTGACGGGAGAAAAAAATGGTACATGCACTAATTTTCTCCCGTCACAAAATAACGTCCGTTATTCATAACAGGCATTAACGGGTCATAACGGCTAAACACAAAATCCCATAGACTTGACTGGGATTTTGTAATGGCCGTATGGGATTATTTAACGGAAGGGTTTCCTTAATGGAACATTATAACGGGTCTCTAAAACTGAGCAATTATATAGTGTGAAAGCAGCCTTACCTATGAAAAGCTCTCCAACTTCTCTCCACATCCCAGTGTTTATCTCAGCCCTGACACAACTCTTTAATCTGTCACTATCCATTTGCATCTTCCCTTCTTCATTTACATATGTAATTGTAGTGTACAGGGCCAATTGCAAGGCAGGTCAGCTGAAAGTAGTAGTCCTTCAGATGTTATGTCACGTAGCATAGTGGTGTAGCTAACCTGATGTTCAGAGGTGGATCTAGACTTTTTGACGCCTTAGACGAAAATAAATCTGAGACACCCCCCCAAGCGCGATAAAAAGAAGAAAAAAAGTAAGCAGGCGATATTAAAATTAACTATATAAATTGAATATTTTAAAGCAAACTTTTATATATCATAACCTCGCTATTCACAGCTTTTGAAATCTTATTTTTCTAATTAAATTATTCTACAAAATATCTATACACAAACAGTGGGTATAGATAAAAAAAAATTTGTCTGACTACTCAGTTATTCTTGTTGGTGTCTCCTAAAACTGAGTAAGTTTTCAACAGGGTATTCAAAGAACACTATAGAATCAGGAACACAAATGTGTATTCCTGACGCTTGTTACGCCGAGCGCTCCGGGTCCCCGCTCCTCCCCGGAGCGCTCGCTTCACTCCCTCCGCTGCAGCGCTCCGGTCACGTCCTCTGACCCGGGGCGCTGCGATCCTGCTGCCAGCCGGGATGCGATTCGCGATGCGGGTAGCGCCCGCTCGCGATGCGCACCCCGGCTCCCCTACCTGACTCGCTCCCCGTCTGTTCTGTCCCGGCGCGCGCGGCCCCGCTCCCTAGGGCGCGCGCGCGCCGGGTCTCTGCGATTTAAAGGGCCACTGCGCCGCTGATTGGCGCAGTGGTTCCAATTAGGGTTTTCACCTGTGCACTTCCCTATATTACCTCACTTCCCTTGCACTCCCTTGCCGGATCTTGTTGCCTTAGTGCCAGTGAAAGCGTTCCTTGTGTGTTCCTTGCCTGTGTTTCCAGACCTTCTGCCGTTGCCCCTGACTACGATCCTTGCTGCCTGCCCCGACCTTCTGCTACGTCCGACCTTGCTTCTGCCTACTCCCTTGTACCGCGCCTATCTTCAGCAGCCAGAGAGGTGAGCCGTTGCTAGTGGATACGACCTGGTCACTACCGCCGCAGCAAGACCATCCCGCTTTGCGGCGGGCTCTGGTGAAAACCAGTAGTGGCTTAGAACCGGTCCACTAGCACGGTCCACGCCAATCCCTCTCTGGCACAGAGGGTCCACTACCTGCCAGCCGGCATCGTGACAGTAGATCCGGCCATGGATCCCGCTGAAGTTCCTCTGCCAGTTGTCGCTGACCTCACCACGGTGGTCGCCCAGCAGTCACAACAGATAGCGCAACAAGGCCAACAGCTGTCTCAACTGACCGTTATGCTACAACAGTTGCTACCACAGCTTCAGCAGTCATCTCCTCCGCCAGCTCCTGCACCTCCTCCGCAGCGAGTGGCCGCTCCTGGGATACGCTTATCCTTGCCGGATAAATTTGATGGGGACTCTAAGTTTTGCCGTGGCTTTCTTTCCCAATGTTCCCTGCATCTGGAGATGATGTCGGACCTGTTTCCCACTGAAAGGTCTAAGGTGGCTTTCGTAGTCAGTCTTCTGTCCGGAAAAGCCCTGTCATGGGCCACACCGCTCTGGGACCGCAATGACCCCGTCACTGCCTCTGTACACTCCTTCTTCTCGGAAATCCGAAGTGTCTTTGAGGAACCTGCCCGAGCCTCTTCTGCTGAGACTGCCCTGTTGAACCTGGTCCAGGGTAATTCTTCCGTTGGCGAGTATGCCGTACAATTCCGTACACTTGCTTCAGAATTGTCCTGGAATAATGAGGCCCTCTGCGCGACCTTCAAAAAAGGCCTATCCAGCAACATTAAAGATGTTCTGGCCGCACGAGAAATTCCTGCTAATCTACATGAACTTATTCACCTAGCCACTCGCATTGACATGCGTTTTTCTGAAAGGCGTCAGGAACTCCGCCAAGATATGGACTCTGTTCGCACGAGGCGTTTCGTCTCCTCGGCTCCTCTCTCCTCTGGTCCCCTGCAATCTGTTCCTGTGCCTCCCGCCGTGGAGGCTATGCAGGTCGACCGGTCTCGCCTGACACCTCAAGAGAGGACACGACGCCGTATGGAGAACCTCTGCCTGTACTGTGCTAGTACCGAACACTTCCTGAGGGATTGTCCTATCCGTCCTCCCCGCCTGGAAAGACGT
Source organism: Hyla sarda (assembly GCF_029499605.1). Classification (NCBI taxonomy): domain Eukaryota; kingdom Metazoa; phylum Chordata; class Amphibia; order Anura; family Hylidae; genus Hyla; species Hyla sarda. The sequence goes on from NC_079193.1 coordinate 291,187,879, forward strand.
ACGCTGACTCCGCACAAAGGTGAGACAGTCCTTGATGTCTACTCTGCTTCTCCACGTCTTACTGTGCCTGTGCGGATGTCTGCCTCTGCCTTCTCCTTCTCTACAGTGGCCTTCTTGGACTCTGGATCTGCAGGAAATTTTATTTTGGCCTCTCTCGTCAACAGGTTCAACATCCCAGTGACCAGTCTCGCCAGACCCCTCTACATCAAATGTGTAAATAATGAAAGATTGGACTGTACCATACGTTTCCGCACGGAGCCCCTTCTTATGAGCATCGGATCTCATCATGAGAGGATTGAACTTTTGGTCCTCCCCAATTGCACCTCGGAGATTCTCCTTGGACTTCCCTGGCTTCAACTTCATTCCCCAACCCTGGATTGGTCCACTGGGGAGATCAAGAGTTGGGGGTCCTCTTGTTCCAAGAACTGTCTAAAACCGGTTCCCAGTAACCCTTGCCGTAACTCTGTGGTTCCTCCAGTAACCGGTCTCCCTAAGGCCTATATGGACTTCGCGGATGTTTTCTGCAAAAAACAAGCTGAGACTCTACCTCCTCACAGGCCTTATGATTGCCCTATCGACCTCCTCCCGGGTACTACTCCACCCCGGGGCAGAATTTATCCTCTCTCTGCCCCAGAGACTCTTGCCATGTCCGAATACGTCCAGGAGAATCTAAAAAAGGGCTTTATCCGTAAATCCTCCTCTCCTGCCGGAGCCGGATTTTTCTTTGTGTCCAAAAAAGATGGCTCCCTACGTCCTTGCATTGACTACCGCGGTCTTAATAAAATCACGGTTAAGAACCGCTACCCCTTACCCCTCATCTCTGAACTCTTTGATCGCCTCCAAGGTGCCCACATCTTCACTAAATTGGACTTAAGAGGCGCCTATAACCTCATCCGCATCAGAGAGGGGGACGAGTGGAAAACGGCATTTAACACCAGAGATGGACACTTTGAGTATCTGGTCATGCCCTTTGGACTGTGCAATGCCCCTGCCGTCTTCCAAGACTTTGTCAATGAAATTTTTCGTGATCTGTTATACTCCTGTGTTGTGGTATATCTGGACGATATCCTAATTTTTTCTGCCAATCTAGAAGAACACCGCCAGCATGTCCGTATGGTTCTTCAGAGACTTCGTGACAACCAACTCTATGCCAAAATTGAGAAATGTCTGTTTGAATGCCAATCTCTTCCTTTTCTAGGATATTTGGTCTCTGGCCAGGGACTACAGATGGATCCAGACAAACTCTCTGCCGTCTTAAATTGGCCACGCCCCTCCGGACTCCGTGCTATCCAACGCTTTTTGGGGTTCGCCAATTATTACAGGCAATTTATTCCACATTTTTCTACCATTGTGGCTCCTATCGTGGCTTTAACCAAGAAAAATGCTGATCCCAAGTCCTGGCCTCCTCAAGCAGAAGACTCCTTTAAACGACTCAAGTCTGCCTTTTCTTCGGCTCCCGTGCTCTCCAGACCTGACCCTTCCAAACCCTTCCTATTGGAGGTTGATGCCTCCTCAGTAGGAGCTGGAGCTGTTCTTCTACAAAAAAATCCTTCCGGGCATGCTGTCACTTGTGGTTTTTTCTCTAGGACCTTCTCTCCAGCGGAGAGGAACTACTCCATCGGGGATCGAGAGCTTCTAGCCATTAAATTAGCACTTGAGGAATGGAGGCATCTGCTGGAGGGATCAAGATTTCCTGTTATTATCTACACCGACCACAAGAACCTCTCCTACCTCCAGTCGGCCCAACGGCTGAATCCTCGCCAGGCCCGGTGGTCTCTGTTCTTTGCCCGATTTAATTTTGAGATTCACTTTCGTCCTGCCGATAAGAACATTAGGGCCGATGCTCTCTCTCGTTCCTCGGATGCCTCAGAAGTTGATCTCCCTCCGCAACACATCATTCCACCTGACTGCCTGATCTCCACTTCTCCTGCCTCCATCAGGCAGACTCCTCCAGGAAAGACCTTTGTTTCTCCACGCCAACGCCTCGGAATCCTCAAATGGGGTCACTCCTCCCATCTCGCAGGTCATGCGGGCATCAAGAAATCTGTGCAACTCATCTCCCGCTTCTATTGGTGGCCGACTCTGGAGACGGATGTTGGGGACTTTGTGCGAGCCTGCACTATCTGTGCCCGGGATAAGACTCCTCGCCAGAAGCCCGCTGGTTTTCTTCATCCTCTGCCTGTCCCCGAACAGCCTTGGTCTCTGATTGGTATGGATTTTATTACTGATTTACCCCCTTCCCGTGGTAACACCGTTATTTGGGTGGTCGTTGATCGATTCTCCAAAATGGCACATTTCATCCCTCTTCCTGGTCTTCCTTCTGCGCCTCAGTTGGCTAAACAATTTTTTGTACACATTTTTCGTCTTCACGGGTTGCCTACGCAGATTGTCTCGGATAGAGGGGTCCAATTCGTGTCTAAATTCTGGAGGGCTCTCTGTAAACAACTCAAGATTAAATTAAATTTTTCCTCTGCATATCATCCCCAGTCCAATGGACAAGTAGAAAGAATTAACCAGATCCTGGGTGATTATTTGCGACATTTTGTTTCCTCCCGCCAGGATGACTGGGCAGATCTCCTTCCATGGGCCGAATTTTCGTATAACTTCAGGGTCTCTGAATCTTCCTCCAAATCCCCATTTTTCGTGGTGTACGGCCGTCACCCTCTTCCCCCCCTCCCTACCCCCTTGCCCTCTGGTCTGCCCGCTGTGGATGAAATTTCTCGTGACCTTTCCATTATATGGAGAGAGACCCAAAATTCTCTCTTACAGGCTTCTTCACGCATGAAGAGGTTCGCGGATAAGAAAAGAAGAGCTCCCCCCGTTTTTTCCCCTGGAGACAAGGTATGGCTCTCCGCTAAATATGTCCGCTTCCGTGTCCCTAGCTACAAGTTGGGACCACGCTATCTTGGTCCTTTCAAAATTTTGTGTCAAATTAATCCTGTCTCTTATAAACTTCTTCTTCCTCCTTCTCTTCGTATCCCTAATGCCTTTCACGTCTCTCTTCTCAAACCACTCATCCTCAACCGTTTTTCTCCCAAATCTGTTCCTCCCACTCCTGTTTCCGGCTCCTCGGACGTCTTCTCGGTCAAGGAAATTTTGGCTGCCAAAAAGGTCAGAGGGAAAAATTTTTTTTTAGTAGACTGGGAGGGTTGTGGTCCTGAAGAGAGATCCTGGGAACCTGAGGACAACATCCTTGACAAAAGTCTGCTCCTCAGGTTCTCAGGCTCCAAGAAGAGGGGGAGACCCAAGGGGGGGGGTACTGTTACGCCGAGCGCTCCGGGTCCCCGCTCCTCCCCGGAGCGCTCGCTTCACTCCCTCCGCTGCAGCGCTCCGGTCACGTCCTCTGACCCGGGGCGCTGCGATCCTGCTGCCAGCCGGGATGCGATTCGCGATGCGGGTAGCGCCCGCTCGCGATGCGCACCCCGGCTCCCCTACCTGACTCGCTCCCCGTCTGTTCTGTCCCGGCGCGCGCGGCCCCGCTCCCTAGGGCGCGCGCGCGCCGGGTCTCTGCGATTTAAAGGGCCACTGCGCCGCTGATTGGCGCAGTGGTTCCAATTAGGGTTTTCACCTGTGCACTTCCCTATATTACCTCACTTCCCTTGCACTCCCTTGCCGGATCTTGTTGCCTTAGTGCCAGTGAAAGCGTTCCTTGTGTGTTCCTTGCCTGTGTTTCCAGACCTTCTGCCGTTGCCCCTGACTACGATCCTTGCTGCCTGCCCCGACCTTCTGCTACGTCCGACCTTGCTTCTGCCTACTCCCTTGTACCGCGCCTATCTTCAGCAGCCAGAGAGGTGAGCCGTTGCTAGTGGATACGACCTGGTCACTACCGCCGCAGCAAGACCATCCCGCTTTGCGGCGGGCTCTGGTGAAAACCAGTAGTGGCTTAGAACCGGTCCACTAGCACGGTCCACGCCAATCCCTCTCTGGCACAGAGGGTCCACTACCTGCCAGCCGGCATCGTGACAACGCTATAGTGGTAAACTATTTAGTGCCCCACATCCCCTTTAAATTTAGAAAAAAGGTACCTTAATTCTAGAGTTGCACAAGTCCGCCGGTGCTGGATGCGCCAAATTGGCTGACATAATCTAAATTGATGATCTCAGTCCATCACAGTGCTTTCCCATAGGAAAGCATTGGATTGGCTTAAAACTTCAATTCTGATGTCAGCCAAGGAGTCAACTTTTTATTGCTCTCCTTCCTTTTTCTCTGCTCTTATTCCCCTTTTATTTGCTCTCCTTCCCATTTTGTTGTCTCTTCTTCCCATTGTATTTGCTCTCCTGCTGCTCTCCTTCCTCTTATCTGCTGCTCTAACATCCTTTTTCTTTGCTCTCCTTCTGCTCCCTTACCCTTTGCTCTCCTTCTCTGCTCCTCTTCCCCTTTTTTCTGCTCTGTCCCATTTTGTTGTCTCTTCTTCCCATTTTATTTGCTCTCCTTCCTCTTATCTGCTGCTCTAATATCCCCTTTCTTTGCTCAACCTTCCCCTTTCCTCTGCTCTTCTCCTCTTTTCTCTGTTCTGCTTACCTTTTTCTCTCTTGTGCTCTGCTCGTGCTCGCTTTCCTGCAGCAGCAGATAGTCTTCTTTCTTCCTCTTTTCTCCTTGGTACTGCGGGCAGGGGAATGCAGGGAAGGGTTACGTCGCATCATGACGTAATCGGCATTGCAGAATGCGGATTGGTGGATTGCCAGGTCAGAAGGCGGATGGGAGGGGACTCACTCCAGCATCATGATGAAATGAACAGTAATATACCGCGGATGCGATCAGGTAGCGAGAAAGGGGCTAAAAAATTTAAAATTTTGACAGGGAAAGGCTGCTGACATATTTTTAATTACAGCAGCCTGCTACTCTCTAATTACATGATTTAGGCGGCCGCGAGGCCCCTTTTAGAGCGAGGCCTTAGGCGGCAACCTAAATCGCCTAATTAGAGAGCCACCTCTGCTGATGTTTCTTGTGAGCCCAAGTTCCTTTTGTCAAATGACTTGTTCCGATAATGCAAAGTGCAGGAATGAGAGTTCTGGTCACTATGATTCCATAAAACAATTTAAACACTTTACTGAAATTTCCGTGCACATCTAATACGACACAGTAGCTTTTGCATGGTGTGGAATGTTAAAACTTTTGGTGCAGATGAATAAGTATTTGGTCACTTTCCCTTTAAAGGTTGCTTTTGCAGCTTACTTGCTGAGAGATGTTAGCACGTTTAAGAGTAATGACTAAGGCAGCTGCATACGCCAATGTTACACAGTTCATTTAGCTTGTTCTCTACTGATGAGGATCTACAGAGGAGGGCTTACTGTGGTGCATAACTTGTATTTTTACACATGAACTCTGGTTGATACCTGGTATGACATATGCAGGAAACTTTTGATGAAGTGAAAACCACCCAGCACAAACTCTGATTGAAGAGTGTATGCAGAGGGACCCTTGTTCAAAATTATTCTCATCTGACTAAGATGCAATTCCTTCATGGAGATGAAGACTTGAAGCACATTATCTTCAGAGTGTGAACTGGAACAGGACAGTAACGTACTTAAAGCAGGTTCTATATCTCTATAGTATAGGATTTCACCTAAAAGTAACACTTTGGCCTAGGTGTAAGTATGCCTAGCAGAAGCAGAGCTAGAAGGTGTTCACACTGACTAACTATGGGGAAGATTTATCAAAACCTGTGCAGAGGAAAAATTGACCAGTTGCCCATAGCAACCAATCAGATTGCTTCTTTCATTTTTAAATGGCATTACAAAAATAAAAGCAGCAATTTCATTGGTTTCTATGAGCAACTAGTCAACTTTTCCTTTCTATGGGTCTTGATAAATCTCCCCCTATGTCCCTACACTGCTGGCCGGAGCAAGACTGGAACTAACTGTAGACTGGATTAGGGACTCTTTCCACAGCCAAATGCTATGGAGCATCACATGACCAAGGAATAGTTCATCTGATACAACAGCAATACAAAATGTATACTCTTAGCACATTCTTGGGTAAAATATTAATTAAGGGCAACATTTAAAAGCAGTTTTGCAGGTAAACTCGTATTACCCAAAGCACACTCACAGCTGCATGACAACTCATGCTTCACAAATGAGATGCATGACAAATTTTGGGATGAAGTTAGGTATAAAGTTAAACATTAAAACCATTCTTTGTGGACATGAGCAGAGACATTTTTTTAGTATTCTACAATTCTTTTGTTATTATCTTTGTGTTACTCTTTCTGTATTGCCTGTTGTGCCCTTGGAGTAATCTTACCTAATGTGAAAAGGGTTATCAACGATTACATAATAGAGCTGATTTTTTTATTTTTTTAGACTGCTTAGTTCCAATAAAGTGAATCGAGCCAAAGTATAATACCACACACAACCTGAGGACAGGTATAGTGCTGCTTTTTGAAAACATTAACTCTGTGATTCTATTCCTGGATAACCCCTTTACTCTAAACACATTAAGCAATGGTATTTATTTACAGCAAAGCAAAGAAATAGATAAATGTATGGCACTGCATCTGATCCCGTACTTTTCCACAGGTGTTGCAATCAGGATAGGTATCTAGTGGTTAAACAACAAACCAGAGGTGCACAATCCCATATAGCGCAAAGCGCAAGTCCAAAATTCAATCAAGAAAGATCAAGGATGGCCCTCGCCGGAATGACTGTGTAGCAAATTCTTCTTTACTGTATAAATGTTTTTTGTTTTCCAGCTTTTTGCATCTCTGTAACATGTCTTCTAAGTTGTTTACATCACAGCATAGTTTGCAATAGACAGACTTCCCTGAGAAGGGCACATTTGGGAATAACCAGGCTTTGTTTACCTTTGAGTTTATACGAAGAGAAAAGAAGTCGCACTCACCATCCAGTAGCAGAATATAAATATCGTCCTTTATTCACCCCGGCAAAGGGGAACATAAAATACGGTCACTTCACGTGGGGAGCGAGAGGAGCTGCTCTCAAGACGCGGGGGGCACACCACCAGAGGCGACTAGTTTCGCGTCACAGCTTGACGCTTCTTCAGGCCAATAAGGGGTACGCCTACCTACTCAGGTGGGTAAGTATTTATACAGTCTTAAAAAAAGGTTGGGGGCATGGTGACCATAAACACATACATATAGTGCATAAAATAAAACAACCACAAACCATTTAAAAAAACGACAGTATATGTCAAATACTTAAAACAAAACCACCTTGCAAAGGTAGCCGATTCACAGAAAAGCTGACAGATCTCGTTTCTCGTTCATTCCCGTCAGGCCCATGGCTTTAAGCCTAATGATCCAGAACGCCTCCCGGCGTAATAGGTAGGTGTGTTTATCTGTGCCTGCGGGAATATTCTCTATCCTTTCGAGACCGGCAAATTTGAGTCCCTTGCTATTACCGCCATGACATTCATTCATATGGGCGATAAAGCGAGGTGACCCCTTGCCTGATCGGAGAGAATAGAGATGTTCTCTCACACGTGCATTCAATTTGCGCTTAGTTTTTCCTATGTAAAATTTCTTACAAGGACATATTAGGCAATACACTATGTGAGTGGATTGACAGGTGATGAGCTGATTGACAAAAATATTGACACCCCCTATGGAAAAGTTTCTTTTAGACAGGTTAAATCTACAAAAATTGCAATGCCTACAAGGGAAAATTCCTTTTGGTGTCATTCTTGTCAGCCAGCGGTCACCCTCAACTTGGCACTTTTTATTATGCTTTTTAATTATGTCTCCTATAGTAGTAGATTATCTAAAAGTAATGACAGGTTTTTCCTTTGCTTCCTCTTCCAATTCTTCATCATTTTCAAAATAGAACAAGTTATTAAATATGCTTTTCCTGATGAGATGGTTGATTGGGGAGTTGGCAAAAGAAAAAAACAATGCGTTTTTTATTCTTTTGATGTTTTTTCCTCCCTTGATGTTTAGGAGTTAGCAATTCATCCCTGTTTTTAATTTCTGCCTTTTTGTCTTTTCGATGATATTTATTGGGTAACCCCTCATAGTGAGCCTTTCTTTTAACTCTTCTGCCTGTTTTACATATGTGTCTTCATTACTATTGACCCTTTTGGATTCTAAGGAATTGGCTATAGGGAATGTTGTTTCTGACATGACTAGGATGAGAACTATTATAATGGAGTAATGTGTTCTTAGAAATTTATTTTCTATACCCTGTAGTTGTGAGGTCTCCTTCCTTAATAGTAAGGGTGACATCTAGGAAGTTGATGGGGTCGCCCCCAAAAGCATAGGTGAAGAACATATTATTAGCGTTTTTTTCGTTCAGGTATTGAACAAAGCCCTGAAAATCTTTCTCAGTGCCGATCCATACAAATAGGACGTCATCGATGTACCTAAGAAAATATGCTATGTTCCTCAAATATGGGTTGCTATGGGAGAAAACCACTATTTTCTCTAGCATGGTAAGAAATACATTTGCGTATGTACAAGATACAGGCGAGCCCATGGCTGTGCCATGGGCTTGCCTGTACCACTGGTCCTCATATAGAAAATCGTTGTTTTCCAACAGAAACCTTAAGGAGTCGGAAATAAAGTTTCTGAAACCCTCCGACTTACCTGCCTCTCTGAGGAAGGCATACACAGCCTCTATACCCGCATCGTGCGGGATACGGGTATAGAGGCTTTCAATGTCAAGGGAAACCAACCTGTGAGATTGTTGAAAGTAAACTATTTGAAGGCTCCCAGTAATTCACCAGTATCTTTTAGTAATGTGGGAATATGTTTGAGTAGAGGAGCAATTAACCATTCAAGGTAAGCAGATAAAGGTTGGGTGATGGAATCAGTGCTGGCGACTATTGGTCTGCCTGTGGGGTTGTGCAAAGACTTATGCACTTTCGGCAATATATACCATTTGGCGGGTTTTGGGTTGGGTGCAAGAGTTTGTCTGCGGTTTTTGCAGAAATTATTTTTCTTTCCACTTGGCGTCTAAGGAGGGAGCGGAGGCGGTCGGTGGTTTTTCTAGTGGGGTTCTCTTTTAAGGGCACATAGACTGTGGTGTCTCCTAGTTGTAGTTCAACTTCTCTATTGTGCATCTGTGTCCCCCAGACCACCACCGCGCCCCCCTTATCGGCTCGAGTAATGATCAGATCCTTTCTCCCGCCTAGCCACTCCAAGGCTCTTTTTTCTTTAATAGAAAGGTTTTTTGTTGGTTCAGGATAAACAAGTGCCTGTATGTCTTTTTTAACAGCCCTACAGAATAGATCCACATTACTTCCAGGAGCAATGGGAGGAAAGAATGTGGATTTATTCCCTCCTTGGAAGTATGAGTGCTCTAGAGTTCCCTCATCTATTGAGGGGACAGGGACTTCCTCCTCTGTAAGTTGACAGAGCATTTCAGTATTAAGCTGATCCTGTATGGAGAAGTCTTGTGATACTATAAACCCTAAACGTGACACTATGCAAGGTGTTTCTCCTTCTAGTGCAGGTGATATTACTGTTTTTTTATTACCACTGATTTTTTGCATGCGTGAAAAATACTTATTTAGGCAAATCTTTCTAAGTGCCTTATGCAAGTCAATTTCGAAGTGGGCCGAATTAAATTTGTCGTGTATCCCAAAATTAAGCCCCTTTGTTCACAACATTGTCCACATTTATTACTGCTTCCATGCAACTTCCTTTCTTTTCCACTGTTTCCCTTGTGTGAACTTGGTTCTTTTTCCCTCTTCCTCTCCTGGTGCGCCTCCTAAAGGGCCAGTGGTAGAGGTACTGGGTTGCTCGGGGAGACGGGAGCGTGTTGTATCATCCTCTTCTGAGGGGCTGGAGTCCGACTCCGTAGTTAGAAAGTCCGACTTTACAGATGTTCCCCTTGACATAGACTGCATCTCTGTTCTGTCAAAGGGGCTTACTTTTAGGATACATGACAAATTTAATTCTGCCCACTTCGAAATTGACTTGCATAAGGCACTTAGAAAGATTTGCCTAAATAAATATTTTTCACGCAAGCAAAAAATCTGTGGTAATAAAAAAAACAGTAATATCACCTGTACTAGAAGGAGAAACACCTTGCATAGTGTTCCGTTTAGGGTTTAGAGTATCACAAGACTTCTCCATACAGGATCAGCTTAATACTGAAATGCTCTGTCAACTTACAGTGGAGGAAGTCCCTGTCCCCTCAATAGATGAGGGAACTCTAGAGCACTCATACTTCCAAGGAGGGAATAAATCCACATTCTTTCCTCCCATTTCTCCTGGAAGTAATGTGGATCTATTCTGTAGGGCTGTTAAAAAAAGACATACAGGCACTTATTTATCCTGAACCAACAAAAGAAACCTTTCTATTAAAGAAAAAAGAGCCTTGGAGTGGCTAGGCAGGAGAAAGGATCTGATCATTACTCAAACCGATAAGGGGGGCGCGGTGGTGGTCTGGGGGACACAGATGCACAATAGAGAAGTTGAACGACAACTAGGAGACACCACAGTCTATGTGCCCTTAAAAGAGAACCCATCTTGAAAAAACACCGACCGCCTCCGCTCCCTCCTTAGACGCCAAGTGGAAAGAAAAATAATTTCTGCAAAAACCGCAGACAAACTCTTGCCAACCAACCCAAAACCCGCCAAATGGTATATATCACCGAAAGTGCATAAGTCTTTGCACAACCCCACAGGCAGACCAATAGTCGCCAGCACTGATTCCATCACCCAACCTTTATCTGCTTACCTTGAATGGTTAATTGCTCCTCTACTCAAACATATTCCCACATTACTAAAAGATACTGGTGAATTACTGGGAGCCTTCAAACAGTTTACTTTTCAACAATCTCACAGGTTAGTTTCCCTTGACATTGAAAGCCTCTATACCCGTATCCCGCATGATGCGGGTATAGAGGCTATGGATGCCTTCCTCAGAGAGGCAGGTAAATCGGAGGGTTTCAGAAACGTTATTTCCGATTCCTTAAGGTTTCTGTTGGAAAACAACGATTTTCTATATGAGGACCAGTGGTACAGGCAAGCCCATGGCACAGCCATGGGCTTGCCTGTATCTTGTACATACGCAAATGTATTTCTTACCATGCTAGAGAAAAAAGTGGTTTTCTCCCATAGCAACCCATATTTGAGGAACATAGCATATTTTCTTAGGTACATCGATGACGTCCTATTGGTATGGGACGGCACTGAGAAAGATTTTCAGGGCTTTGTCCAATACCTGAACGAAAAAAACGCTAATAATATGTTCTTCACCTATGCTTTTGGGGGCGACCCCATCAACTTCCTAGATGTCACCCTTACTATTAAGGAAGGAGACCTCACAACTACAGGGCGTAGAAAAGAAATTTCTAAGAACACATTACTCCATTATAATAGTTCTCATCCTAGTCATATCAGAAACAACATTCCCTATAGCCAATTCCTTAGAATCAAAAGGGTCAATAGCAATAAAGACACATATGTAAAACAGGCAGAAGAGTTAAAAGAAAGGCTCACTATGAGGGGTTACCCAATAAATATCATCGAAAAGGCATACAAAAAGGCAGAAATTAAAAACAGGGACAAATTGCCAACTCCTAAACATCAAGGGAGGAAAAAATATCAAAAGAATAAAAAACGCAATGTTTTTTACTTTGCCAACTCCCCAATCAACCATCTGATCAGGAAAAGCATATTTGATAACTGGTTCTATTTTGAAAATGATGAAGAATTTTAAGAGGAAGTAAAGGAAAAACCTGTCATTACTTTTAGAAAATCTACTACTATAGGAGACATAATTAAAAAGCATAATAAAAAGTGCCAAGGTGAGGGTGACCGCTGGCTGACAAAAATGACACCAAAAGGAAATTTCCCTTGTAGGCATTGCAATTTTTGTAGATTTAACCTGTCTAAAAGAAACTTTTCCATATTTTTGTCAATCAGCTCATCACCTGTCAATCCACTCACATAGTGTATTGCCTAATATGTCCTTGTAAGAAATTTTACATAGGAAAAACTAAGCGCAAATTGAATGCACCTGTGAGAGAACATCTCTATTCTCTCCGATCAGGCAAGGGGTCGCCTCGCTTTATCGCCCATATGAATGAATGTCATGGCGGTAATAGCGAGGGTCTCAAATTTGCCGGTCTCGAAAGGATAGAGAATATTCCCGCAGGCACAGATAAACACGCCTACCTATTACGCCGGGAGGTGTTCTGGATCATTAGGCTTAAAGCCATGGGCCCGACGGGAATGAACGACAAACAAGATCTGTCAGCTTTTCTGTGAATCGGCTACCTTTGAAAGGTGGTTTTGTTTTAAGTATTTGACATATACTGTCGTTTTTTTTAAATGGTTTGTGGTTTTTTATTGTATGCACTACATGTATGTGTTTACGGTCAACATGCCCCCAACCTTTTTTTAAGACTGTATAAATATTTATCCACCTGAGTAGGTAGGCGTACACCTTATTGGCTGAAAGAAACGCCAAGCTGTGACGCGAAACTAGTCGCCTCTGGTGGTGTGCCCCCCGCGTCTTGAGAGCGGCTGCTCTCGCTCCCCACATGAAATGACCGTATTTTATGTTCCACTTTGCTGGTGTGAATAAAGGATGATATTTATATTCTGCTACTGGATGGTGAGTGTGACTTCTTTTCTCTTTGTATAAACTCAGTGATATCAGTATACTTGGACATAGTCAGCACCTCCACATAGCAGTATACGTCAGCACTAAGGTCACAACTGCACTTGTTACACCGTGCATCCTCTGGGCTATTTGGCAACGGTAGTGCCTGGTGCTACACCTGCTCTTGCAAATCTCTGATTTGTTTACCTTTATTTAATGGATACAGCACCTGTGAAACCTACATTTTGTTTTTGGTGAAGTCATCAAAAGGGATGTGTGGGTGGGGAGAGGTATACTTACCTGGCCCCATCATGCATATCTACCATTTTCTCCAGTGACTGATTCCAGGGGTGTTCCCCTTCTTACTAGTTCTGCTAATCTGACATATGGTTAGGAACTGCTTATAAGCAAATCGATGTACTGAGAGGGCAGTTCCTGTTTTGCACAGCCTATCACCTGAACTGGAAAGAAGAGGACTGGCCATTCAGGAAACTGTCAGAGGCAGGGTAATGGGCTGGGTAAGTACACTTCTTTGTTATTTTCCCTGCAGCATAGGTGCCATATAAAAAAAAAAACCTCACTGTTTGAACAACCCCTTTAACTTCAGAAGTTCACATATTTTACCTCCCTACATTGTGGCCAATAAAAGAAATGAATACTACAAAAATAAGGGATAACTTACTTTTCCTTGCAGCTGTAAATAATAATGTATATTACATAGCCATAGGACACTCCTAAAACTATCACATATTAATATATGACACATTATATCAGTTTTATATCATATATTAATATCGTATAACAATGCACATTTCATCAACTCTCTTTTACATTAATATGGATGATCAGTGACCCATTCTACCAAAAGACTGACGTGTTTTCCGCATGTAGAATAAGGAGCAGAAGAAGGGCATTTCCTCCAACAGATTGATGAAGCAGAAAATCACATAGTCTTGATGCTATTTGGTGAATGTGAATCTGTAGTGGAGGCTAGATATAAATGACAGAATAGTAAAATAACACAGAATGGTAGAGCCAAGCAGAATGACAAGAAGGCCTAAGGGAATATATTAATGATAATAATAAAATGTTAATTAAATATGGTACATGCCCAGAAACAAGAGGAGATAGATAATCTATTAATACACACTGGGAAAAGGGGAAAAATGTAATGTATCAGCTATAATGATTTTATGTATTAGATTGAACGCAGTCATGGGGTTTTTGACAAAGGTCAAAGAAGAATAAAATTTGCAGTCAAAATAATTTATCCTGTTGGTTTTCACTCATAACTTGGACTTATGTAAAGGCTTATTCACACTAAGTGATTATGCATTATTAGAGTATATAGGTGCCATAGGGATGGTGCCCTGCTTGGTACAACCCTCTAAGAGCCAGAACAGAGATCTGCTGTTTCTATAAATGGCTGCCACGTAATACTAATTCTCCCCTGGATCGGCTGCTGTAGAGAAAATTTCTGGGTGAATGTGGCTTCACTAAGCAAAATCAGGCTTCTTCCATCTATATGGTGTCTTGTGAAGTGTTGGATCAGAACTTTCTTTCTTCAAGTCTACTTTATGCACCCGAGCTGGTGTGGATTTGTGCACCTAACTTGTGAAGGTGAGCTGGATATTTACAACTTTATTGTTTCCCCAATAGCTCACCTAGATGCTTTATTCTTAAAAAAAAAAACTCTCTTGGTTTTTTTATGCACTGCACTAAAGTGCCAGGCTTTCTCATATCTGCAGGTCCATCTTTGAAAGGGCTGCATTTTGTGCCCATTCCAATGCCGTACGCCCCCGTAACCTAGTCCTAATCTACAGCTTCTCTGCTGTAGACCGAAAGTCACTGCAACCTATGTATCTCTACCCTAACAAGGTTACACAAAAATAATACAATTCTGGCTAAGAGCAGTCACTGCATGCTTTATTGGATACTGATTAAAGGGGTACTCTGGTGGAAAAATTTTTTTTTAAATCAACTGGTTCCAGAAAGTTAAACAGATTTGTAAATTACTTCTATTAAAAAATCATAATTAAGGACTACTATGCCCAGCATGACCCACTAAACTTCCTGTAGTCACCACGATTTGTAGTATGAAGTATATGATATGCCGATAATGCCCCCCCTCCCGTCCCGCTTCGCGCTGCCCCCGGCCAGAGACGACCACCGGTGCTGCTGCCCAATTGCCTCCCCATCCTCTGGCCACATACCGCCGCCACTGCCCCATTGCCTCCCCCATCCTCTGGCCACATACCGCCGCTGCCCCATTGCCTCCTCCATCCTCTGGCCACATGCCGCCGCAACCGCTGCCCCATCCCCGGTGTAATATTTACCTGTTCCCGGGGTCCGCGATACTTCTAGCTCGTGTGATGTCCTGCGCTGTTGCTGTGCGTTGCGCAATGACGAGTGACGTCCTCAACGTGACGTCGCTGTAAGTGCACACAGTGACAGCGCAGGACATCACATCAGCCAGAAGTATCGCGGACCCCGGGAACAGGTAATTATAACACCGGGGATGGGGGAGGCAATGGGGCAGCGGTGGTGGTTGGACTAAGGAGGACCCCAGGACAGGCAGGGGGAGAGAAGCGGGTGGCGGCGGCGGTCTCTGGCCCTGCAAAAGCTGCTGCTGTTCATTGATTTAAAGCGCCCGCTTTAAATCATTGATCTGCCGCGGCTTCTGCCCCGCCGGGGGATGGGGGGGGGGTTCTAGCCGATAACTTATACCGGAATATCGGTATAAATTATCGGCTATCGGCCTGAAAGGTACCAGATTATCGGTATCGGCCCTAATAAATCAATATCGGTGGATCCGTAGTATGAAGGAAGGGAGAGTGAGCTTTCTTTGTCTTATCATTGTAACTCTGGGCAACATGATCTGGGTAATTATGACTTGTTTAAAAAATAATAATTATTATTTTCTCATTCTTCAATTAATTAACAGTGAGCATTGCCTATAATTCTGTTATTGCTGTATTGTTTTCAGATGCAACTTTTGTGTTGCTAAAGTCTAATGTAAAGTTATTATGTGCATAATAGAAACATCTGTTCCATCACATTTGTATTGAATCATTTGGCAACTAGACTTTTGTTCTTATTTCCCAGTGCCCAGAATTCCACACTGTGACAGGAATAAGTACCCTCCAGGTTAATATATTATTGCCAATTTGTCTAGAAAATAACGAAAGGAATGATTTGTAGTTTAACCCCTTCATTCCCAGGGCGTATGGTTACGTACTGGTAAAGGGGGAGCAGCTTCAGAGCAGGATTGTGACATCATCCTGCTCCATACTGCGTGGCCCCCAACTGGTATCGACAGCCAGGGGCAGCAGCTAATAACTGCTGCGATGCTATTTACCCTTTAGATCCCGTGAACAAAGCTGATCGCGGGACCTATAGCCGACAATTCAATGTTTCCTGATGGTTGCTTTGGGTGATCGGGATCACCGCGGGCTAATCACTTGGTCCTGATCCCCTTACATGACGGCTGGAGGGTCCTGCCTCCATACTATCTGATTTTCTCACTATTATCTGCGCAACAGAGCACAGATAACACTGATCAATGCTGTGTAATAGCCCAGTCAGGGGCGTTGCTAGGTCTGCAAAAGACCTGGGGCTAGAACCCATAACCCCAGCCTTGCCCTTAACCGCACTTCAGTCATGCCCCTGACACTGCCCTCATTCACACCTAATAGCGCACAGTATACCAGTATACAAGGAGAAATATTATCACCATGCATATTACCGCCATACTGCATACTGTTAGTGACCTAACCAAAACTAAGACCAATATTACTCATAATATCAGTACAAAAACAAAAATGGTCAGCATCTCCAAACAAAATGAAACACGTTCACAAGTGCACTAATAGTACCACCATACAATGACCACCACCACCATTACCACTGACTAATAACACTAAATTTGTTACTGAATAAAATAAACTTTACAAAAGACCATATTGTCAAATACATTCCCCATCCAGAGGTAGATACCAGCTGTACACAGGATCTGTATATCATGTAAGTTATTCAGGACCCTATAGTAGTATAAACCAGCTGTACACAGGATCTTCATATCATGTAAGTGATTATAAACAGGACCATATAGAGGTATAAACCAGCTGTACACAGGTTCTGTATACCATATAAGTGATTATATACAGGACCATATAGAGGTAGCTACCAGCTGTACACAGGACCTGTATACCATATAAGTGATTATATACAGGACCATATAAAGGTAGATACCAGCTGAACACAGGCTCTGTATACCATATAAATGATTATATACAGGACCATATATAGGTAGATACTAGCTGTACACGGGTTCTGTATACCATACAAGTGATTATATTCAGAACCATATAGAGGTAGCTACCAGCTGTGCACAGGACCTGTATACCATATACGTGATTATATACAGGACCATATAAAGGTAGATACCAGCTGAACACAGGCTCTGTATACCATATAAATGATTATATACAGGACCATATATAGGTAGATAACAGCTGTACATGGGCTCTGTATACCATATAAGTGATTATATACAGAACCATATAGAGGTAGATACCAGCTGTACACAGTACAGAAAGACAAAGAAAGTAACAGCACAACTCCAAGGTTTCAGTGTTCAAATCAGGGCTGAAGATTTATTGCACCATAAAACAAAGCACTTTATGTTATATGGTGCAATAAATCTTCAGCCTTGACTTGAACATCGAAACTTCGGAGTTGGACTCCATAAGTGATTAAGGGAACGTTCACACCTGCTATTTTCTGATGGAGATTTTCTGTAGCAGATTTTGCTACCGTTTAAAGAGTAGCTATCACTAAATTAAATTTCTCTAATCCCCCTCCCCATCTGTCCCTGACACTAACTACATCTATCCCTGTCTTTATTTTTACCCAAATCCCCATAAAATTACCTTATTGTGCACAGAGTGGAGCTTTCCGTTGAGGGAAGGAAGCGGGCGGCCCCGGCAGGCGCAACGTCATCTGAAGCCTGGCTGGGGCTCTCTTCCGCCCGTCTCCTCTCTCTTCTGCAGCTTGCGCGCTGCAATGAATGAAGAGAGGGAGATGCAGGGGGGCAGAGATATTTAAATTTTGCGCACCGCGTGCATACGAGCACTGTGCTCGCTCTCTGCCTGTATAGGAAACAGGCAGAGAGCAAGCACAGCGCTTGTGTGCACGTCGAACACGAAATTTAAATATCTCCCTCTCCTCATTCATGTGAACGCACATTTCGGACCACGCTGTGCCACGCTGCCCGGCCAGCGTTGGTCCGAACGTAATCAACGTCAGGGGGGAAAAGTAATCCTGAGCCATATAGGGTGACACCTGTGGCCAGGTTTACAAATGTAAAAAACACATGTAAAACATGATTTTTTTAAAAATAAAATGTATTACAAACATGTTTCTTTTTACATATAGTATTTAATAAAAAAAAAATTTTTTAATGAGAGTACCCATTTAAAGTCAGTGGGCAGTAAAATTTACTAAAGCAAACCTGCAGCAGAAAATATGCATGTGTGAATGTAGCCATGAAATGACATCTAGGGACTCACAGATGGCATCTTTTCTGATCAGTGGCGTCCTCTTACCTTTTCTTCTCCATTCGGATCAGACCAACGTGATGGCTTCTTCCACCCAAAACTTCATCTCTTCGTCATCTGCAGGACAAACATGTTAGACTCCACATTTTCCCTGTGCCGTCCTCTACACAATCTCTCCGTCTATATGCCTCTATACTATAAAAAATGCCCCCTTGGTGTCCTGCTTAGTAAAAAGGGGCACATAGGTAGCCAATTAGTCATGTAGGTAGGTAAGATTTTTTTTTAGGTAAGTAGGTAGGTAGTCAGGTATGTGGCTAATCAGATAGGTAGGCATGTATGTAGATAAGTTAGGTAGCCCAGTAAGACAGTAGGTGAGTGTTTCCCAACCAGGGTGCCTTCAGCTGTTGCAAAACTATAACTCTCAGCATGCTCAAACAGCCTTTGGCTTTCTAGGCATGCTGGGAGTTGTAGTTTTACAACACCTGGAGGCACCCTGGTTGTGATACACTGCCTTGGAAGGCTTCTAAGGCAGCATTCCCCAACTAATGTACCTCAACCTATTGCAAAACTACAAATCGCAGTTTGCTATAACAGCCTTTGGCTGTCTGGGCATCCTAGGAGTTGTAGTTTTGCAACATCTGGAGGCACCCTGGTTGTGGAACACTGCCTTGGAAGCCTGTGCCTCTAGATGTTGCAAAACTACAACTCCTAGCAAGCCCAGTCTGGGTATGCTGAGAGTTGTAGTTTTCCGACATCTACAGAAGAACATAAGATGGCGGTGGGGTCGTGGTGTGGCCAACACCTCTACCCCACTTCTTCACCATGTGGGTAAAATACCTTTCTGCCGAGCCGGCCCTTCTAGGTCTATACGGAGCCTTCAAAATGCCGCGGCTCCCCCGAGGTCGAGCCTCTACACGCCTTGTCGGTGCCCAACTGAGGGGCGGGCCGGCGTCTTCTGGCGTGCTGCCCCAGGGCCGGCCCAAGACATTGTGCTGCACTGGTCCCAGAGTGAAATCTGTAGCATTAGGTAAGCAGCAGTTCCCCCACATTAGCTAGGTAGCATAGTTCCCCCACATTAGGTAGGCAGCATAGTTCCCCCACATTAAGTAAGCAACATAGTTCCCCCACATTAGGTAGGTAGCATAGTTCCCCCATATATTAGGTAGCAGTTTCCTCACATTAGGTAGCATAGTTTCCCCACATTAGGTAGCATAGTTTCCCCACATTAGGTAGCATAGTTTCCCCACATTAGGTAGCAGTTTTCCCACATTAGGTAGCATATTTTTCCCACATTAGGTAGCAGATTTTTCCCACATTAGGTAGCAGTTTCCCTACATTATGTTGCAGTTTCCCCACATTAGGTTGCAGTTTACCCACATTAGGTCGCAGTTTCCCCACATTAGGTCACAGTTTCCCCACATTAGGTAGCATATTTTTCCCACATTAGGTCATAGTTTCCCCACATTAGGTCACAGTTTCCTCACATTAGGTCGCAGTCTCCCCACATTAGGTCGTAGTTTCCTCACATTAGGTAGTATAGGTCCCCCCTAACCCTCAGCCCCCCCCCCCCCCCCACAGCCACACACACAGACATACACACAGACACACTCACTTGGCTTATCTCTGGCAGCGGCTTGATGAGTGACGTCACTGAAATCCTCCTGAGCGGGTCTGCGAAGGAACGTCACCTGCACGGCATCCCCCATCAGACCCGGGCTGGCCGGCAGGCTCACTGTTTCAAAGTGGCCGCTGCGCTATTGCAGGGCCAGCCTAGATGGCCGACAAAAAAAAATATTAAAAATATTCGGCCCTGTGAGAGACCCGCGGCTATAGGCCTGTTAGCCCCCCGCCCCCGACCACACCCCTGTACCCAGCACTGACCATTGTTAGGAATCAAAAGATTCCATATTATAGTCGCCTATGAGAACTTTAAAAAAAAAAAAAAGGAATAAATGTGAATTGACCCTCCCCTTAATAAAAGTTTGAATCACTCCCTTTTCCAATTTTATAAATAAAATAATGTTAAAATAATTGAAAATCAACATATGTGGTATCGCCGCATGTGTAAATATCTGAATTACTATAATAGAATGTTAATTAAACCACAGGGTCAATGAAGTAAACGGAAAAAAAAATCCCAAAGTCCAGAATTGCACAGTTTTGATCACTTAAACTCTTGGGGACGCAGGGCGTATGCATATGCCCTGCATCCACGATCCTTAAGGACTCAGGGCATACCTGTATGCCCTGAGCATTTCCGGTCCCTGCCACTCACCGGACGGGGACCGGACCGGGATGCCTGAAAATTCAGATCGGCAATGTGCGGCAATTCCGGGTCAATTGGGTCCCCGGTGACCCAGAAAAAAAGTTTGAGATGGGACCTATCATCCTTTAGCAGCAGGAGTGAGGTGGCACTGATGCCACCCCATGATCGTCCTGATTTGTCGGCCATTACCGGACGACAAATCAGGATGCCTGCTGTTAGGGTGTCCCTAATGGCACCCGCTCTGCCCCTGTTCCGGAGGGCGAGAGCCGGTGCCGGGATCCCCGGCATCGGCGGCGGGATCAGGGCCCCAGGAGTGGAGTCGGCGGAGGCAAGGGCAGGTGGATCTTGAGTACGCAGTAGCAAGAGGTAAGGCTGCCCCCTTCTGTTGCTTAGCAACAACTCCCAGCATGCACACAAGGGCATACTGGGAGTAGTTGTTATTCAACAGCAAAAGGCACAACTACAACTACCAAGATGCCCTTTGGTAGTTTGTGCATGCTGGGTTTTTTTGTGCCTCCAGCTGTTGCATAACTACAACCCCCATCATGCACGAACAGCCAAAGGGCATCCTGGGAGTTACAGTAGTGTGCCTCCAGCAGTTGCATAACTACAAGTCCCAGCATGCCCTTTGGCTGTAAGTGCATGCCGGTTGCGAAACACAGAGTTTGTTACCTAACTCAGTGTTTCGCAACCAGTGTACCTCCTGCTGTTGCAAACTATAACTCCCAGCATGCACTGATAGACTGTACATGCTGGGAGTTGTAGTTTTGCAACAGCTGGAGGCACATTGGTTGCGAAACACTGAGTTAAGTAACAAACTCCCAGTGTTTTGCAACCAGTGTGCCTCCAGTTGTTGCATAACTACAACCCCCAGCATGCACGGGCAACCAAAGGGCATGCTGGGAGTTTTAGTAGCATGCCTCCAGCTGTTGCATAACTACAAGTCCCAGCATGCCCTTTGGCTGTAAGTGCATGCTGAGAGTTGTAGTTTTGCAACAGCTGAAGGCACACTAGTTGCAAAACACTGAGTTTGTTAACTAAATCAGTGTTTTGCAACCAGTGTCCCTCCAGCTGTTGCAAACTACAACTCCCAGCATGCACTGATAGACCATACATGCTGGCAGTTGTAGTTTTGCAACAGCTGGAGGCACACTGGTTGCGAAACACTGAGTTAAGTAACAAACTCTCAGTGTTTAGCAAACAGTGTGCCTCCAGCTGTTGCATAACTACAACC
The DNA here is from genome assembly GCF_029499605.1 of Hyla sarda. Lineage (NCBI taxonomy): Eukaryota > Metazoa > Chordata > Amphibia > Anura > Hylidae > Hyla > Hyla sarda. The sequence continues at coordinate 291,209,452 of NC_079193.1, forward strand.
ACCAGTATGCACAACAGCCAAAGGGCATGCTGGGAGATGTAGTTTAGCAACAGCTGGAGGTTTGCCCCCCCCCCCCCCCCATGTGAATGTACAGGGTACATTCACACGGGCTGGGGATTACAGGGAGTTTCTCGCTGCAAGTTTGAGATGCAGCTAATTTTCCGCTGCAGCTCAAACTCACAGCGGGAAACTCGCTGTGAACCCCCGCCTGTGTGAATGTACCCTAAAAACACTACACTACACTACACTACACCTATACAAAATAAAGAGTAAAACACTACATATACACATACCCCTTACACAGTTACGCCCCCCCCCCCCCAAATAAAAAGGAAAAACGTCGGGTATGGCACTGTTTGCAAAACTGAGCCTCCAGCTGTTGCAAAACAACAACTCCCAGTATTGCCGGACAGCCATTGACTGTCCAGGCATGCTGAGAGTTTTGCAACAGCTGGAGGCACCCTGTTTGGGAAACACTGCCGTAGGGTAATTTTGGTATCGGAGGCAAGTGTAATTCTTGCATCTAGGTCCGTCCCTATGCAAATCCCTAATTTAAGCCTCAAATTCGCATGGCGCTCTCTCACTTCGGAGCCCTGTCGTATTTCAAGGCAACAGCTTAGGGCCACATTCTTTACTCGAAAGAAATTGCCTAACAAATTTTGGTGGGCTTTTTCTCCTTTTACCCCTCATGAAAAGGTAAAGTTGGGGTCTACACTTGCATGTTATTGTAAAATGTTTTTATTTTTTACACTAACATGCTGGTGTTGTCCCATACTTTTCATTTTCACAAGAGGTAAAAGGAAAAAAGTACAAAAACACCCCATATGTGGGCATAAAATGCTCTGCAGATGCACAACAAGGCTCAGGAGTGAGAGCGCGTTATGTGCATTTGAGGCCTAAATTGGTGATTTGCACAGGGGTGGCTGATTTTACAGCGGTTCTGACATAAACGCAAAAAAAAAAACTACAGGTGTTTGATGATTTTCGTTAAAGTTGGATGGGAAAATGAAAAAAAAAAAGATTTTTTCCACTAAAAGGCAGGTGTTTCCCTAAATTTTTCATTTTCATAAGGGAAAAAAAAGCCCCCCAAAATGTGTAACCCCATTTCTTCTGAGTAAGAACATACCCCATATGTGGATATAAAGTGCTCTGCTGGCGAACTACAATGCTCAGAAGAGAAAGAGCACCATTGGGCTTTTGGAGAGAAAATTTGTCCAGAATTGAAGGCCATGTGTGTTTACAAAGCCTCCATAGTGCTAGAAAAGTGGACACATGCGACCGCATTTTGGAAACTACACCCCTCACATAATGTAATAAGGGGTGCAGTGATCATTTACACCCACAGGTGTATGACAGATTTTTGGAACAGTGGTCCGTTAAAATGAAAAATTTTATTTTTCATTTGCACAGCCTACTGTTCCAAAGATCTTTCAAACACCAGTGGGGTGTAAATGCTCACTGCACCCCTTATTACATTCTGTGAGGGGTGTAGCTTCCAAAAAGGGGTCACATGTGAGGGGGGGGGGGGTCTATTGGTCCATTAATGCATAAAGTGACAGCAGTGGTCAGAATTGAAAAAAAAGGGCTGAGTCCTTACCGTGAGTCCCTAAGGAATTAATATAGCAGAAAAATTTTTATTAAACGTGACCAAAAAATCCTTTAACCCCTTCCCGCTATAGGACATATGCATACATCCCAGCACCCAACATGTTTGCGCGCTGGGATGTATGCATAGGTCCTGCCTATTTCCTGCTCTGCTGCGCGCACAGCTCAGGAGATCAGCGGCAGGACCTGGCTGTCAATCACAGCCGGGGTCCCGCCGCAGCTGCTGGGGCTGCGATTGCGCCGTTCCCGACAGCATTAACCCCATAGACGCCGTGACCAATCCTGATCATGACATCTATGGTGTTGACAGAGGAGGGTGCTCCCAATAAAAGCCCTGTATTATCATTAAAAAAAAAAACACAAATCATATACATAACAGGTATTGCCAATCGCTCTGCTCAGAAAAAGCATTCTAAAGTCATTACCATTTAAAGAGACACATGTCAAATAAAAAAAAAAAAGAGCCTGGTCATTAAGGTAAAAAAAACGGGTCCGTCCTTAAGGGGTTAAAAACAATAACGGTACTGTTAAAAATTACAGATCTTGGCACAAAAAAAATTAAACCCTCGTACAGCCCTGTATACAGAAAAATAAAACAGTTATAGGGGTCAGAAGAGGACAATTTTAAGCCTACTAATTTTCATACAAAAAGTTCTATTTATTTATTTATATATATATATATTTTTTTTACTAGCAAAATAACACTAAACCTATATGAGTTGGGATTGTTGTAATTGTATGGACATACAGAATAAATGTAATTTAATTTTACTGAAAAGTAAACTCTTAAAAGTTAAATAATGGCATGTTTTGTTTTTGTGCCACACTAATAATTTTTTTTAGGCTTCACTATTTATCATGTGGTAAAATGAGTGATGTCAAGGCCCGCAAACAACAAGCCTTAAATTGATTAAAAATTTAAAGAGGTGTGGATTTTAAAATGCGAGGAGGAAAAAATGAAAATGCAAAGAACAAAAAATCGCTACGTCATTAAGGGGTTATAGAAATATATATTAATAATTAGAAGTTCTGCTGACAACTGGTGTCTGTATCAGAAACTATCCAGAGCAGGAGAAAATCCAAATTGCAAACCTATGCTGCTCTGGACAGTTCCTGACACGGACAGAGGTATCAGCAGAGAGCACTGTGGACAAGACAAAAAAGGAATTCATAGTTACATAGTTACATAGTACGGTTGAAAAAAGAGATACGTCCATCAAGTTCAACCAGGGAATTGAAGGGTAGGGGTGTGGCGCGATATTGGGGAAGGGATGGGATTTTATATTTCTTCATAAGCATTAATGTTATTTTGTTCCAGGAATGTATCTAATCCTTTTTTAAAGCTGTTAATTGTTCCTGCTGTGACCAGTTCCTGAGGTAGACTGTTCCATAAATTCACAGTTCTTATGGTAAAGAAGACGTGTCGCCCCTTGAGACTAAACTTTTTCTTCTCCAGACGGAGGGAGTGCCCCCTCGTCCTTTGGGGGGGTTTAACCTGGAACAGTTTTTCTCCATATTTTTTGTATGGCCATTAATATACTTATATACGTTTATCATATCCCCCCTTAAACGTCTCTTCTCAAGACTAAACAATTGTAACTCCTTTAATCGCTCCTCATAGCTAAGATGTTCCATGCCCCATATTAGTTTAGTCGGACGTCTCTGCACCCTTTCCAACTCCGCAGTGTCCCTTTTATGGACAGGTGCCCAAAACTGAACAGCATATTCCAGGTGAGGCCGTACCAATGCTTTATAAAGGGGGAGTATTATGTCCCTGTCCCTTGAGTCCATGCCTCTTTTGATACATGACAATATCCTGCCGGCTTTGGAAGCAGCAGCCTGACATTGCATGCTATTCTGTAGTCTGTGATCTACAAGTACACCCAGATCCTTCTCTACCAGTGACTCTGACAGTTTAATCCCCCCTAAGACATATGACGCATGCAGGTTATTAGTACCCAGATGCATAACTTTACATTTATCCACATTGAACCTCATTTGCCAAGTGGATGCCCAGACACTTAGTCTATCCAAGTCATCTTGTAACTTATGCACATCCTCTATAGACTGTACTGTGCTACAAAGCTTGGTGTCATCTGCAAAGATAGAAACAGAGCTGTTAATACCATCCTCTATATCATTGATAAATAGATTAAACAACAGCGGGCCCAGTACAGAACCTTGGGGTACACCACTTTCTGGGTACGATCCATGAGCCAGTGTTCAATCCAGTTACAAACTAAAATTTCCAAACCCAAAGACCTTAACTTACCTGTCAGACATCTATGAGGGACAGTATCAAATGCTTTAGCAAAATCCAGAAACACTATATCCACAGCCATTCCTCTGTCAAGGCTTCTACTCACCTCTTCATAAAAGCAAGCATAAAAGAACAGAATTTTCTCTGTAGCATACAGCTGCTAAAAAGTACTGGAAGGGTAAAGATTTTTTAATAGAAGTAATTTACAAATCTGTTCAACTTTCTGGCACCAGTTGACTTATAAAGACCTAAAAAAAAAAAATTTCCACCAGAGTACCCCTTTAATAAAGGGACAATGACCAAATCTCTATTTTGATTACTCCAAAGCTGTATCTTACAAAGCTGTATTTAAAGGGGTATTCCAGGATTTTTTTTTTTTACATTTAAGCTGATGGCCCGATGTCAATTTATGTATGGTGTCAAACTTGTATTACCTGTCTGGGGTGGATCATGCTGTTTTTTTTTTTGTATTTTGATGCCCCAGAAGCCTTGAATTCTTGTGTATTTCCGATTACTGCCATCTCGAGCCTTTACCAGCTTCTTGTGCGTCTCGAGACGTTTTGCAAGTCAACTGATCACAGGAGGCTTGGCTGTTCCCTGAAAGCCAGCTCCCTGAAGAGGTGTGTGGCCTACCTGTATGTCCTGTCGTGCTTGTATTGAATGCATTCTTGCTATCTGCAGACTGGACTGAGATCATGTGACAGCGGTGGACGCATTCAACGCAAGCTTGGCAGGATGTACAGATGGGCCGCACATGTCATCAGCTTGTCATAATCGAAAACGTGTCTGCATTTTTAACATTAATGTGCTCTAATGTAAGTCTTTGGGAAAGTGGTTGTCTGTGCACACAATGGCGATGATTTACTACTATAAACCCAACATTTTATGTTGGGTTGTGTGCCAGATTCTGGCCCATTGCGCCAGAAATTCTGTCTGTGCCAGAATTCGCGCCAGAATTGAAAAAACCCCGACCAACTCTCCATTTTACTTAAAAAACCTGAAAAAGGGGCGTGGCCATTGGTGAAAAACTCAACATATTTACTAAGGTTTCCACAGAAAATGTGGTGGATTTGAGCTGAGGTAAACCCGACAGATCAGAGCATGTGTAAAAAAGCAAAATGTAGGGAAAAGGGCAAAATTTGTAAATACCATGGAAAAAAAATTATAGGGAATTAAAACCCACAAAGAAAACAACACAACACTCAATAAATCAGGGCCAATATGTAAGTAATAAAAAAAATTTTTTTACATATTGAGAGGAATTTATCAATTGATCTATTGTCAGTTCATTTTTGGAGCAATTTTGTTGCGGGGGACATGTGGCAAAATTATCAAAATGTTTCATGCTACTTGCTACATTTGGTGCACGGCAAGATTACCTCAGAAATCTCTACTCCAGAACACAGCTAGCCGGCGGCGTATAAGAAAAGCTTGATGGTTGTTAACCTTGTCATATGCCTTTGCATGTTTTTGTGGCAAAAAAAATATGTTATCCAAAACAAAGATGAGTCCTTCCTTCACAGCACATTGTCATTTGGCCCATCAGCGCTTGTTTTCACATTAATTTTAAAGCCCTTTAAAGCCCTGCAATTTCCAACAGCATGTGCGCCTAATTTGCGACTTTCTCTGGAAAGTCGCATTTAATACATTAAAGGGGTTATCCACCATAAGGTGATTTTAGTTTGTACCTGGCAGACAGTGATGGACATGCTGAGGAAGGATCTGCGCTTGTCTTGGGGCTAAATGGCTATGTCATGAGATTACCTTAACACTGTAGCTGGCTGTTTGTGAACTGGTATTTCCTTTTTGACTTTTCTTTTTTTGACTACAAATCCCACAATTCCATTTTCCTCCCTCCCACACATCAGCCACCCCATCCATTGAAACATAAATGAGCTGCATCCATCAAAAGACCTGTGGTTTTCAATCAGGTTGCCTACAGCTGTTGCATTAGTTGCAGATTGATCCATCCACCCATTGAAGCAGACAGGCTCCCTGTCATCAGCTGATAAGTGAGTCAGGTATCTCCTGGGAAATATCAGACACAACAGTCATTTTGTATGCTGGTAAAAATAAATATCGGGGTGAAAATCACAGAAGAATTGTGAGAAAACCGTCACACACAGGTACAGACACTATATTATGAACTACACTAACTTTACAGCCCCTGTAGCATAGTCAAATAAAAAAAATTCCTGGATACCCCTTTAATAACCACTGCAAAAATACATCTAAAGAAGACCTTATGTGGTTGGGCCTTTTAAATGATTTACCACAAAAGTTGCACAAAAACTGACTGCGACATTTTCTACATTAACTTTTGAAAGGGAAAAAGAGGGTAAATGGTATGATACATTACCCTCAATGGGGGAGAGTGGTGCAGTTGCCAATAGCAACCAATCAGATAGCTTCTTTCATTTTTAAAGAGGCAGCTCTCTGATGCTATGGGCAACAGCACCACTCTACCACTACATAGGTTTTGATAAATCTCCCCCATTGTGTGCACTGACAACCACTTCCACATAGACGTACATAAAGCACATTAAAGGAGAAGTATCATGCTAGAAAACGTATCCCCTATCCAAAGGATAGGGAATAAGTTTTAGATTGCGGGGGGTCCAACCACTGGGACCCCGGCTCTCTCCAGGAACAGAGCATGTCAACCCCCGCATGAAGCGGCGGCCATCAAGTCCCCCCAAGTATCTCTATGGGAGAGCTGGAGAGACATGGAGGGGGCATATCGGCTGCCGCCTTCCTGGGAAGAGCTGGTGCCCTATGAAGGAGATTGTGGGGGTCCCAGCAGTCGGACCCCCTGCAATCTAAAAGGTATCCCCAGGTCACCTGAGGAAGTGCCGGGATCGGCACGAAATAGCTATCGTGACCACACGCTTCCTCCTGGTGCCCCGCCAGAACATGTGTTGCACCGCACCTTGTACGAAAAAGGGTGCATTCCCACCAGGCGTATTTTGCTGCGTATTTGCTGCTGTGTATTTTCCTACCCATTGACTTCAATGGGAAAATAAAATACGCAGCAGCAAATACGCAGCAAATACGCCAGGTGGGAACGTTCCCTAAAGAAGCCGGCAACTGATCCACGAGACGTGAGTGCCCCCGTGTCTTCTTTAACCCCTTAAGGACTGAGCGATTTCACGTTTTTGCATTTTCGTTTTTTCCTCCTTGCCTTTAAAAAATCATAACCCTTTCAGTTTTGCACCTAAAAATCTGTATTATGGCTTATTTTTTGCGCCACCAATTCTACTTCATAGTGACATTAGTCATTTTACTGAAAAATCCACGGCGAACCGGGAAAAAAATTCATTGTGCAACAAACTTGAAGAAAAAATTCCATTTTGTAAATTTTGGGGGCTTCCGTTTCTACGTAGTAAATTTTTTGTAAAAATGACACTTTATCTTTATTCTGTAGGTCCATACGGTTACAATGATGCCCTACTTGTATAGGTTTGATTTTGTATTACTTCCGAAAAAAATCATAAATACATGCAGGAAAATTTATACGTTTAAAATTGTCATTTTCTGAGCCCTATAACTTTTTTATTTTTCTGTGTTCAGGGCGCTATGAGGGCTCATTTTTGCGCCGTGATCTGAAGTTTTTAGCGGTACCATTTTTGTTCTGATCAGACTTTTTGATAACTTTTTATTCAATTTTTGTGGTCAAAAGTGATCAAAAATGCGCTATTTTGGAATTTGGAATTTTTTTGCGCGTACGCCATTGAACGTGCGGTTTTAAAAGCGGTATATTTTTATAATTCGGACATTTACGCACGTGTTGATACCACATATGTTTATTTTTATTTACACTGTTTTATTTTGTTACTAGGAAATGCCGGGTGATTTAAACTTTTAATTCAGAAGGGAATACCTGAAAGGGTTAACTTTTTTTTACACTTTTTTTTGCGAGCTCATAGCTCCTATAGGGACCTATGAGCTTGCAATGGCTGATTGCATACACAGATAGTTGCCTTGCCGTTGCATGGCAACAAGCTGTGTAATCGGTGGTTGATTGCTCCAGCCTGTAACTCAGGCATGGAGCAATCAATCGGAGCCCGGATGCCGACGGAAGAAGGTAGGGACCTTCTTCTCTCTGGGTAGCTGATCGGGGCATCGCGATTTTATCGCGATGACCCCGATCAGCCCGACTGAGCAGCCGGGAAGCATTTACTTTCACTTTCATCACATGTTCTACAGAGTCTGTAAAGCAGAGCTGACACTGATTAGCATGCACAGTAGAACTCATATAGCAGAGAGCCGACACTGACTTGGCACTGCTACATGGCAGGAAGATTTTTCATCTGAGTGATGACGGAGTTTCAGATGAGGGTGTTTCGGATGACGGAGGAGAGAAGAGAGAGTTGCGGCTGACAGAGATTGGTCTGAGGAAGGAGGCGGGACGCTGTTTCGCCTGACGCGGGATGGAGTTACGGCTGACGACTGACGATGTCCTGAAATGGACACCATACATAACAAATGTGTAAGTCCAAGGCTGCTCTCCTGCTCAATCTGTACAGATCAGTGCAGAGTGATGCAGCTAATGCTGGGTACTATAATTTGACGAGTCAACCATACAACACACAGCAAGTTCTGTGCATGTGCCCCATTCATCAAGGAAAGGACTTGTGTGAGGAACTTCCTGGGCATTATAAGGTTGCCTTACACTTTAATAATAACAATAAAATGAAAACATTAAATAAATAAACATACGTAGAAAGAGAAAGACCGGCACTGACGTATCTGATATAGTAGGTCTATCGCAAGCTTTGGCAATCAACCAAACTATACACGCCACAGGGGGAGCAGGTTCCTGACAGCATCAATCACGGTGCTCAATCCTCCGAAACATAGCACACAACATCCAGTGTAAAGAAAGAAGATTGAGGAGGCACTCACAAAAGCCGACCAAAAAAGTGCTTAGAAGTATGTGTGACTTTTTGTGTGCCTGGTGTAGGAAAAAAAAAGGCTCTAAATACCTTGATAAATGTATTTATTTATTTATTTATTTAGTGAAACAATTGTCACTAAACCTGTGCAATCTTGATGGCGTCTCACTGTTGCTGTACCCGTTTGCATCGAAAATAAAGAAGCCTGCTGCACCTTAAAGGGGTTCTCCCTTTTTTATACTGTTTTTTGTTATTATGTTTGTGTGTTATGTGTGGATAAGTATGTGTTTTTTTATGTGTTGTGACTATGTATATATGTATTTTCTTACCTTTTGTGAAGATCCGGAAGCTGGCCCCTTTTTCTTCCAGTGGCTTGCTGTGTACCTCGGGCTCCGCCATGTTGTGTTCGGTAAGTGGGATGTCGGGGGGGGGGGGGGGTGTTCTTGCTTCTGTCCTTCCTATTTTCTGACGTCTGAGGCGAATCTTTTCTTCCTGTTTCTTCCGTGGCTCAGCGACGAATCTGCGGCCTCTTCTGGCGCATGCGCAGGTAGTTTGTTTGTTTTTTTTAGCAATAAAGTTTTTTTTGTCTAATTGACAAACTGTCTGTGCATGCGCGAGTACGCAAGTGCTACGCTAACAGCGTAGCGTACCTTAGGTCTACGCTAATAGCGTAGCTTCGCACAAGCGCAGACAGTTTGTCAATTAGACAAAAAAACTTTATTGGTAAAAAAAAAAAAAACTACCTGCGCATGCGCCGGAAGAGGCCACAGATTCGTCGCTGAGCCACGGAAGAAACAGGAAGAAAGGATTTGCCTCGGACATCAGAAGATAGGAAGGACAGAAGCAAGAACACACCGCCGACATCCCACTTACCGAACACAACATGGCGAAGGCCGAGGTACACAGCAAGCCGCTGGAAGAAAAAGGGGCCAGCTTCCGGATCTTCACAAAAGATCCGGAAGAAAAGAAAATACATATATACATAATCACAACACACATAAAAAAAACACATACTTATACACACATAACACACAAACATAATAACAAAAAACAGTATAAACAAGGGAGAACCCCTTTAAGGTACTGCAGGCTTCTTTATTTTCAATGCAAACTGGTACAGCAACAGTGAGACGCCATCAAGATTACACAGGTGTAGTGACAATTGTTTCACTAAATAAATAAATAAATAAATAAATAAATACATTTATCAAGGTATTTAGAGCCTTTTTTTTTTTTCTTACACCAGGCACACAAAAAGTCACACATACTTCTAAGCACTTTTTTGGTCGGCTTTTGTGAGTAAGCAAAAAGTTACAAACAGCCTTACCTAAGTAATTTTCAGCATTAAGTTAAAAAAAAAGTTGCAAACCCCTTACAAAAGTTGCAAGTCTGCTCCAGGTCTCACCTGGAATATAAAACTCCTGTATATGAACAAATTTAAAAAGTCACAAAAAAAGTCTCACAAAAGTCTCAGCTGCGACTTTTTTGTTTTGCTTATGTGCTCCAAATTTATCAACCCCCTGTGATAGTATAATAAATATGTAGCACACAATCAAAACTTAAGCAACAAAAAAAAAAAAAGGCTGCAGAACTTGCTTACCAAAACAACAATGCTTAATGTCCCACACAGTCTTTAAAGGCTTTGAAAAATGTTTAAGGCTGAAAGGAGTAATAGAAATGAATGTGCAGTAAGGGAATAATAATGTCCTCTAAATGTAAAAATAATGTCCACATACTGTAAAAATGTTTCAATGCAAATCTAAGTTTTAAGTATATTTAATGTGGATTCAACACAGATTTCACCCTTGCTATATTAGCAGTATAGAAATTTGCTGTAAAAATCTTCCACAAATCTGCAATATAGTAAGTATGATGTGGATTTGAAAATGAGCAACATGCTCATTTTACCTGCACAAATCTACAAAAACGTATGCACCATTTCCACCATGTGTACATTGAGTCTGGAGGTCTCCATACACATTCAAAAGAAGGAAGCCAAACCCACTGATTTCAGCAACACTGTCTAAAGAGTCTTCAGACTCTCCATTGACAAATAAAGTGGGAAAGGGAAGGATTGAGCATAATAGTTTTCAATCGGACTGATCATTTTGTTCTCAGAAAAAACATAGGTGTGGCAGGGACTTACGTAAGAAATTATGCTCATGCTGGGGTGTTCAGTCCTTACTAGTGTTAGTGTCAGCACAGGAAAGTGGTTGATCACTGGTTGCAGTAGAAGAGTCCTGCCTCAGCTAGTGATTGGTTGAACGGCAAGACTGAGGATTGGTAAAATGGCGGGTGCTGGGGATCAGGGAAGGTGAGTACAGTTTTTTTCCCCTTTTTGTACCCCAGCATGAGCGCTTAACAAAACCTGTGCAGAGGAGAAGTGGAGAATGCAGGGGGCATGTCGGCAACCAATCAGATTGCTTCTTTCATTTAAAAAAAAGGCCTCTGAAAAATTAAAGAAGCTATTTGATTGGTTGCTATGGTCAACTGCTACACTTTTCCTCTGCACAGGTTCTGATAAATCCTCCCCTACGTCTCCAGAATACTCCTTTAACACCAACTGTGATGGAAAAAAAAGGCTCTGTAATATCTTGACATCATAATAAATGTTTATTATCCAACAAAAAAAATTTTTTTTAAATATATCACTCAGTACCTAATCCTGACCATGTACATCTATTTTTATGTGTCTAGCACCTTTATTTTTATTTTTTATTACACTTTTAATTTAGCTCATGAGTCTGAACTCCTCTTAAAGGGAGGGGGCATGGCCTCACTGTGCCGGTCTCCACCCCCTCCCTCAGTATGCTGTCTGCTCACATCTCCCCTAGCATTAGCAAAACTACAACTCCCAGCTTGTCCTCACTGACAGTAGCGGGACACAAGCTGACAGTGGGAGGATTTTTCCTCCAGCTGTGACCCCTGCACTCATATCTGTCAATCAAGGAAGTGTGTCCATGATGCATGGACTCAGCAGGACTAGTATGTGTCCAAGCAGGCAGGGGGGGCAGTTGTTTGACAGTTTTTTTCAGTTTGAAATACTGAAAATTTTCTAATGGAAGCAATTGCAAAACCTATTAGTTTTGCATGCTTTACAACATATCAAAAGTTTTTGTATCTGACAGTGCCCATTTAAACATTGGATAACCATGTAACCTTTTGATGTGTGAATACAAGTTAAACATTAACAGAATACTAACATCCAGGAAGGATATTTGCCTTACAATTGAAGAAATAAATATTTATTATTATTACTGCATGTAATTTGCAAATTATTTACAATTATTTATCTTTTCATTATTTTGTGGTGTTTTTCACAAGTTTATATCGGAGAGCCAACTGTTCTCCTTTGGGAAGAATGTGTTAATGTATTACTGCTGTCAGGAACTGGAAATGTACATTTATTGCTTAGTAATTCTGTAACTAGAAACCTAATCTACAGTACGTACAGTCATTTTTATTTATTGTGTAATTTATTCCCATGCTTTTCCAGACACTTTACACATCATACTTGTTAATTGGATGTGATTTGTTTAAACTGTATTGAAATACATTTCGAGAGTCTAACAAAATTGTGCAATTGTGCTAAACATGTCCATCATATTCAATATATTAATCCATAAATAACTCTGTATATATTGAGCTGCCAAAGAACCTATTGACTTTCTAGTTCACACTAGTTAAAGGGGTTCTGCATATCTTTTCTAGCTTTGTATGCAATGTTGAATTAATTGTTTCCATTGTCTTTCCAAGATAACTGTTTTTCTAAATACTCCAGACATACTGTAACACACGTTTTGCTATACACATGTTTATTCCTTTTGTGTGTATTGGAACTAAACAAAAAAAAAAGGGGGGGGGGACAAATTGGACATAATGTCACACCAAACTCCAAAAATGGTCTGGACAAAATTATTGGCACCCTTTCAAAATTGTGGATAAATAAGATTGTTTCAAGCATGTGATGCTCCTTTAAACTCACCTGGGGCAAGTAACAGGTGTGGGCAATATAAAAATCACACCTGAAAGCAGATAAAAGGGAGAGAAGTGCACTTAGTCTTTGCATTGTGTGTCTGTGTGTGCCACACCAAGCATGGACAACAGAAAGAGGAGAAGAGAACTGTCTAAGGACTCGAAAACCAAAATTGTGGAAAATATCAACAATCTCAAGCTTACAATTCCATCTCCAGAGATCTAGATTTGCCTTTGTCCACAGTGCGCAACATTATCAAGAAGTTTGCAACCCATGGCACTGTAACTAATCTCCCTAGGCATGGATGGAAGAGAAAAATTGATGAAAGGTGTCAACGCAGGATAGTCGAGATGGTGGATAAGCAGCCCCAAACAAGTTCCAAAGACATTCAAGCTGTCCTGCAGGCTCAGGGAGCATCAGTGTCAGCGCAAACTATCCATCAACAATTAAATGAAATTACACGCTATGGCAGGAGACCCAGGAGGACCCCACTGCTAACACAGAGACATAAAAAAGCAAGACTACATTTTGACAAAATGAACTTGAGTAAGCCGAAATCCTTCTGGGAAAACATCTTGTGGACAGATGAGATTAAGATAGAGCTTTTTGGTAAAGCACATCATTCTACTGTTTACCGAAAACGGAATGAGGCCTACAAAGAAAAGAACAGAGTACCTACAGTGAAATATGGTGGAGGTTCAATGATGTTTTGGGGTTGTTTTGCTGCCTCTGGCACTGGGTGCCTTGAATGTGTGCAAGGCATCATGAAATCTGAGGATTTTGGGTCACACTGTACAGCGCAGTGTCAGAAAGCTGGGTTTTCATCCGAGATCTTTGGTCTTCCAGCAGGACAATAACCCCAAACATATGTCAAAAAGCACCCAGAAATGGATGGCAACAAAGCGCTGGAGAGTTATGAAGTGGCCAGTAATGAGTCCAGATCTAAATCTCATTGAACACTTGTGTAGAGATCTTAAAATTGCTGGTGTGAAAAGGCGCCTTCCAATAAGAGACCTGGAGCAGTTTGCAAAGGAAGAGTGGTCCAACATTCTGGCTGAGAGGTGTAAGAAGCTTATTGATGGTTATAGGAAGTGACTGATTTCAGTTATTTATTTCCAAAGGATGTGCAACCAAATATTAAGTTAAGGGTGACAATAATTTTGTCCAGACCATTTTTGGAGTTTGGTGACATTATGTCCAATTTTCTTTTTTTTCCTCCCTTTTTTGATTTACTTCCAATACACACAAAGGGAATAAACAAGTGTATAGCAAAACATGTGTTACTGCAATCCTTTCCTGTGAGAAATACTTCATTTTCTTGAAATATTTCAGGGGTGCCAACATTTATGGCCATGACTGCACATATGGTTTATACAGTATGTCCACATTAATGCACAGCAGCATTTACACTGTGATATGTGGAATTATGTAGTGTATATGAATGTAGGACACAGGTAAATTGAACAGCTTCCCCTCACCCTTTACCACTCTACTCCTTCTATGTTTGGGTTATGAGGATCATCAGGGACTTATAAAGGATCATCAGGGACTCTTATAGGGGCTATCCATGGTTAGAAAAACATAGCTGCTTTCTTTTAGAAACAGCACCACTCTTGACCTCAGGTTGTATGTGGTATTGCAGCTCTGTTCCATTGAAGTAAATAGAGACACACAAACTGAAGACAGCTTTGTTTTTTCTAATCCTGGATGCAGTGGTGCAGGCGCAGAGTAGGCTTGTAAGGTGGTGGGAACTGCTGCCGTAAGGCACAAGAATGGCAGGGCTGTATACTCTTTGAGCAGCGAGTTCAGTTTCAGGAGTTATCAAGATGTATGACAATCGAACACATTACAATTTAGCACAAAAAAGGAAAGCAGGCCCGCACTACACTTCCTACCCTTTCTCTATGGAGCTCAGCAAGGTATTAGAACCTGAAGCCCAAAGTAGAACAACAGCACAAAGCTTGCGGCACTCAGATAAATGCAGGCTTGTTTATTGAGCAATCTTTGTTACAGAATACAGACAAAACATTGGGCCTTATATTTTAAAACAGTCTAACATTAATCATGGCCTTGTAATTCACAGTAACCAATCACAGCTCAGTTTTAATTTTAGTAAACTGCTTAAAAATTAACAGATGTCTTCTGATAGGTTGTTATGGGAATCAAGGATAGTTTTACTGTTTTACACAATTAGACAGACTTAGGAAAATTGTCAAAAAGAAACTTTGTTCCCTGTAGCAACCAATCATAGTGAAGATTTTTTTTTTTTTTTTTTTTTTTCAAAAACTTTGCTGTGATTGGTTGCTTTAGGAAACAAAGTCAGTTTCATACATTTTCCAAATGTATCTAAAAATCTGAAGGGTAACTTATTCTGTTTAAAGGAAAACGGTCACCTGTTTACCCACACTAAACCCAATACACTGGGTTATAGTGCAGGTGAACAGGAGACTCTGACTTATATACATACCT
Source organism: Hyla sarda (assembly GCF_029499605.1). Lineage (NCBI taxonomy): Eukaryota > Metazoa > Chordata > Amphibia > Anura > Hylidae > Hyla > Hyla sarda. Next base: position 291,224,657 of record NC_079193.1, read on the forward strand.
GCAGTCCGGCCCCTCTGCAGATCCTCTTCTGTCTTCGATAAATGGCACACTGTAGGTGGGCCCTCCGGCTGGATTTCAATATTCATGGTCGCTGGTTACATGAGCGCTCAGTAGGCACAAGCACTCACGTGACCAGCGACCATGAACATTCAAATCCAGAGAAGACAGAAGAGCATTTTCAGAGGGACCGGGCGACGGACTGCTGGTATGTATATAAATCAGAGATCCTGCATCCGTCTCCTGTTTACTCGCACTATAACCCAGTGTTTTGGGTTTAGTGTGGGTGAATGGGTGACCCTTTTCCTTTAAAGGTGCCGTATAACCTTTGCATTAGGTAAGATTTGCTAACCTGGCCACCAATGTACACAGAAATTGCCATAGTGTTAGCTTATTGTGACAGCTTACATTAAAACAAGCAGCACAGGCCCTCTAAAGTTAAACATTTTTGCACAGAAATGGTGATTTTTCTTTTGCCAAACATCACAATTGCTGCACAAAAATGTGCGACTAGAAGGTTCTGCATCACTGGCATGACTTGATAAATGCCCCCCCACCCCACCCCCCAAAAAAAAAAAGTTTATAGCGGTTGCCCAGTGTAAAAAAATGTTTTGTCCCAGGTCAGCTTGGACATAAAAAAATATACTCACATACCTTGATCCCCCATTGTTTCCATCTATATGGGCCCAGGTCCCGGCTGCTCAGCGCTTCTTGCTTTGCTCTTTGACATGCAGGAAATGATTGCTTGTCCAGTTACTGCCTGTAGTGTTGAAACGCCGTATCCACTTAGTAGGCATTTTCTGTATTTCAGAGGGGAAAGCAGGAAGTGCTGAGCAGACAGAACTTGGCAGGGATTGGGGCAGGTGTGTATAAAAACTATTTTCTTTTAAGCCAGCCTGGAAAAAAAAATCTCAGCACCATAGAACCACTTTAACATAAAAATGTAAATTAGTTTCTTTTTATTAAATTAAAATAAATTCAATGTGTCAACAGATTCCTGACAGTCACTGATCACACAAAAACATGAAAGCCCTGTCTTATTTTAGGCATGTATGATTTTCCATTCAGACCTATAGAAGAGTATAAGACACACACTTTCTGCTTATGTTAGGAAGGGAACGCTTTGTAAAAATGATTTTCTTGATTATGGATTCCCATCACTATCTTCATCCAAATTACTGGATCGTCATAGAGGCTATTTCACTGTTCCATCATCAATCATAGAATTGATTATATTGCCATTGTTTTGGTTTCCGTAGCAACGCTCGTCATTTTTTCTGATGATCCTCTTAAACATTATCGTGTCAAGAGAGCAAATGTCTGGTTGGGAAAGAGATGGGCTTGTTTTACATGAAACCAAATGGGCAACCCAAGTTTTTCAGGAGCAGAATCCTTAGAGACTGTTAGGATTTCTAATTATGGGGAAATGAACTGATAATTATCAGGGACCTTAAGGCTATATTCACACAGTAGTAAAACGTAAGGAATGTCCCTCCGAAAACACAGAATCTGTCCGGAAAACACAGAAGATAAGGAATTATGATGACATACAGAAATGGGGGAAGATTTATTAAAAGATGTGCAAAGGAAAAGAGGAGCAGTGCCCATAGCAACCAATCAGATTGTTTCTTTCACTTTTGAGATGCCATTTTTAAAATGACACAAGCAATCTGATTGGTTTCTATGGGCAACTGATCCCTTTTTCTTCTGCATAGGTTTTGATAAATCTCTCCCATGGTTAGGAAACAAGCAGGGTCAGAACCTAGGTAGTTAAAACCCTAGACCACCTTTGCACTTCACCAGAACCTTAGGAACTTTTTCTCAGGCAAAGCATGATGGAAGGTGGATCCCTACATAGTGCCATACCAAATACTGATTCAATTTAACCAACAGCAAGCGGATGCTAGAACTTAATTCCAAATGTTTCTTAAAAACGGCCATACAAAGGCTCCTCAGACAAAAAAAACATGAATCATATGCAGGAAAAAAGGTCTAACATGTTTCAGATTTCACAATCATTTGTCTTAGCCTTTCCCATTTTTTTTGGAACATCCAGCTTAAACAGTACCTGTCATCAACTGAACTTTCCCTGATCCCCCTCCCCATCTGTCCCTTACTCTAACTATGCCTATCCCTGTGTTTATTGAGGTTTAAAACGCTGTGGAAATACCTTTTTTTATCCCTCTTCATTAGCTCAGGAGCACTGTCTTTCTGAGGGGTGGAAGGAGGCTGTTCCCGGCAGGCATGATGTCACATGAAGCCTGGCCGGGACTTTGCTTCTGCCAGTCTTCCTGTATGCTGCTCTCCCTCTGCAGCAGTGTTTCCCAACCAGGGTACCCCCAGATATTGCAAAACTACAACTCCCAGCATGCCCAGACAGCCAACAGCTGTCCGGGCATGCTGGGAGTTGTAGTTTAGCAATAGCTGGAGGCACCCTGGTTGGGAAGCACTGCTCTTCAGTGTGTATGCAGACTAAGAAACGGGGAAGGACGGCAGCCTCTGTGTCTCTCTCTCTCTCCTGTGTCTCCCTGCACTAAAAAGTCAATGTTGAGAAACAGGGGCGGTGGGAGCAATTACAGAGGCAGTAATTAAGATGAATGTCAGGGGGGGGGGGGCACAGAGCAGGGAGTGCAGGGAGATGATACAATGTATAAGATAACGTGTGATGAGGGGCAGGGAGAACAAAGAGCAGGGGGAGGGGGAGGTGACTGGCCTCTGTTATATGAGAGGCATCTGCAGGCTTGTAGCTCACAGTGCTGCTCCAGGCTGGGGGCGAGTCCTGAGCTGAGAGTACTGAACTTCCTGTGGAAGGACCAGAACCCTTTCAGCATTAGTCCTAAAAGCTGTACACTTACTATGAAAAGCATAGGAAGCTGCCTGCAGACCAGGCATAGAAGAGAGACCCCTAGTGGCCAAAAGTATAAAATGAAAAAACTGGTATAAATATTAATATTTTTTAATGAAGATATATTACAATATGTCTTTATTAATGATTATGAACAACATATTTGTTTTTGTTGATGACAGGTACTCTTTAACCCCTTAACGACGCAGGACGTATATTTACGTCCTGCGCCGGCTCCCACGATATGAAGCGGGATCGCGCCGCGATCCCGCATCATATCGCGTCGGTCCCGGCGCTAATCAACGGCCGGGACCCGCGGCTAATACCACACATCGCCGATCGCGGCGATGTGCGGTATTAACCCTTTAGAAGCGGCGGTCAAAGCTGACCGCCGCTTCTAAAGTGAAAGTGACCCGGCTGCTCAGTCGGGCTGTTCGGGACCGCCGCGGTGAAATCGCGGCGTCCCGAACAGCTGATCGGACACCGGGAGGGCTCTCACCTGCCTCCCCGGTGTCCGATCGACGAATGACTGCTCCGTGCCTGAGATCCAGGCAGGAGCAGTCAAGCGCCCATAATGCTGATCACAGACGTGTTAATGCACGCCAGTGATCAGCATTAGAGATCAGTGTGTGCAGTGTTATAGGTCCCTATGGGACCTATAACACTGCAAAAAAATTTAAAAAAAAAAGTGTTAATAAAGGTCATTTAACCCCTTCCCTAATAAAAGTTTGAATCACCCCCCTTTTCCCATAAAAAAAATAAAACAGTGTAAAAAAAATAAAAAATAAACATATGTGGTATCGCCGCGTGCGTAAATGTCCGAACTATAAAAACATATCATTAATTAAGCTGTACGGTCAATGGCGTACGCGCAAAAAAATTCCAAAGTCCAAAAAAGCGTATTTTGGTCACTTTTTATATCATTAAAAAATGAATAAAAAGTGATCAAAAAAGTCCGATCAAAACAAAAATCATACCGATAAAAACTTCAGCTCACGGCGCAAAAAATGAGTCCTCATACCACCCCATACGTGGAAAAATAAAAAAGTTATAGGGGTCAGAAGATGACATTTTTAAACGTATAAATTTTCCTGCATGTAGTTATGATTTTTTCCAGAAGTGCGACAAAATCAAACCTATATAAGTAGGGGATCATTTTAACCATATGGACCTACAGAATAATGATAAGGTGTAATTTTTACCGAAATATGCACTGCGTAGAAACGAAAGCCCCCAAAAGTTACAAAATGGCGTTTTTTTTTTCGATTTTGTCGCACAATGATTTTTTTTTCCTTTTTGCCGTGCATTTTTGGGTAAAATGACTAATGTCACTGCAAAGTAGAATTGGCGACGCAAAAAATAAGCCATAATATGGATTTTTAGGTGGAAAATTGAAAGGGTTATGATTTTTAAAAGGTAAGGAGGAAAAAACGAAAGTGCAAAAACGGAAAAACCCTGAGTCCTTAAGGGGTTAAGTATGGGAACGTGAGATGGATTAGGAGTAACCTTAACTCCTTCCCCTCCCAGGTGATCCATTTCCATGTATTTGAAATACTCCAAACATGACAGGTACATTTGAGAAATATACATTTAACCCTATATATAGAACAGATAAACACCACTCATCTAAATAAAAAAACAACTGCTAATGTAAATAAAAATCACCCATACATTATTTACTATCCCAAATAAGGGCAATATACATAACAAATGAATTATGCAAAATTTTTAATATGTTCTATGATTGAGGCCTTTTGGGTGACAGCAACTCAAAACATAGACCCAAAACATTTCCCTGTTACCAAGTGTGCTCACACAATCACCATCCCTCCTAGGTTTCTTGATTTTTTCTATCCCTAAGAATTAAAATGAAGACATATCTCCCCCCCCAATGTTTATTACAAGTGTTTAGATAGGTTGGACAAATTTCTTTCCTGCAAGCTACATGATCCTCTTACATGCTTCCATTTTTCTTTCTTGAGGGGTCACTTTGTGTGTTCCAACATATACCTGGTTACAATCGGTACAGCAAATTTTGTATACCAAATAAGTTGTCACAATTCATAAAATCTTTGATATAATGTTGCTTTCCTTCCGCTGCACCCAGTATGAACTGCATCTAACTAGGAGCCAAGATGGGATTTTGCATTAAAGGGGTACTCCGCCCCTAGACATCTTATCCCCTATCCAAAGGATAGGGGATAAGATGTCAGATCGCCGAAGTCCTGCTGCTGGGAACCCAGGTAATCGCCGCTGCGGCACCGCGCTATCATTACTGCGCAGAGCGAGTTCGCTCTGTGCGTAATGACGGGCGATACAGGGGACGGAGCAGCGTGATGTCATGGCTCTGCCCCTTGTGACATCACAGCCTGTCCCCTTAATGCAATTCTATGGCAGGGGGCGTGACGACCGCCACGCCCCCTCCCATAGACTTGTATTGAGGGGGCGGGCCGTGATGTCATGAGGGGCGGAGCCGTGATGTAACGATGCTCCGGCCCCTGTATTGCCCGTCATTACGTGCAGAACGAACTCGCTCTGCGCAGTAATGATAGCGCAGTGGCGCAGCGGCGATCGCCGGGGTCCACAGCAGCGGGACCGCAGATTTCTGACCTCTTATCCCCTATCCTTTGGATAGGGAATAAGATATCTGGGGGCGGATTATCCCTTTAAGATCGGTGTATTGGCAAGAACTTGGAAGTTATTCCTTTGACCTCCCGATGTTCTACACTATGGAGGAGATTTATCCAGCTGTTCCCGTCCTATTTTTGGCTGTAAAATGGCACATTCTTTTTTGCGCCTTTTTAAAATAGGCAATTTTTGAAAATTTGGCTATGTGCTACAGGGCTGTGCAGTTGCCCATGCAGTGGACGGTATTTATAAACTGTGCCTTTGCTTAAAAGGTGCAAAAACTTTGCGCAACCATGTTAAAAACACTGTAAATATAAACCATGACCAACTTCGCTTTAGAAAATGTCAGACCACAGTGAACTTACTTTCAAGCTCGAGGGACCAGTTATTTAGTAAGGAATCTTCTGTTCTAACAGAGTAAGCAAAATCAAAAAAGAACTAAGCACCAAGCAGGGTTGTGTGACCTAATCAGATCTTCTAATATATCAATACATTATTCTTCAAAAAGATCAATATATTAACCCCTTAAGGACTGAGCGTTTTTTCCATTTTTGCACTTTCGTTTTTTTCCTTTATGACATCAGTCATTTTACCCATAAAATCTATGGCGAAACAAAAAAATATATATTTTTGGAACAAAACTGAAAAAAAATGCAATTTTTCAACTTTTGGGGGCTTCCGTTTCTACACAGTGCATTTTTCGGTAAAAAAGACACCTTGGCCCTCATTTACTATTGCAAACCCGACAAGTTTTGTCAGGTTGCGCGCCACAATAAAAAAAAAAAAAAAAACAACTAACTCTCCATTTTACTGAGAGAACCAGAAAAAGGGGTGTGGCCATCTGGAAAAGGGATAATACACATGCGCATGAATAAGGGGGTCCGCCCCTGAAACGTTGTGCCATGACTGGTGAATCTACAGAATATGCCGCTATTTTCTGCTGCTAATATACCGTCATAAAGTGTCCTGTGAGACAAGCCAATGTGCAATAAAGGAAAAAAGAATTAAAGCCAGAAGAATCTTTCCATGAAACCGTGAGTTATGTCTTGAATTTTAATTCACTTGCTGTGATTAAATAGAGAGGGCGTGCAGTCAGTGTTTCATTGCTTTACGTATTTGTATTATCCAGTGTGTTTAGTGGAGAGAAGTGGCGCTCCGAAGGTACGGGCGGTCATCTTAATTGTGATTATCATATGGGAACTCAATTGTGTTGTGACCACCAAAAAGGGGCGTGTTCCCAACATTTTTACAAAAACCCGACATATTTACTAAGGTTTCCACAGAAAATGTGGTGGATTTGAGCTGAGGAAAACCCGACAGATCAGAGCATGTGTAAAAAAAAGCAAAGTGTAGGGAAAGTGGAAAATGTAGGGAAACATTAGTAAATACTATGGGGGAAAAAAATTGTAGGAAATTAAAACCCACAAAGAAAACTACACAACACTCTTAGTAAATCAGGGCCCTTATATTTATTCTGTAGGTCCATATGATTAAAATGATATGCTACTTATTTAGGTTTGATTTTGTTTTACTTCTGGTAAAAAAAGTAACTACATGCACGAAAATTAATACATTAAAAAAATGTCCTCTTCTGACCCCTATAACTTTATCGGTACCATTTTTGTTTTGATGGGACTTTTTGACCGGCTTTCATTCATTTTTTTTATTGTATAAAAAGTGACCAAAAATACGCTATTATGGACTTTGAAATTTTTCCACGTGTACGCCATTGTCCATGCGGTTTAATTAAAAAAATATTTTCATAGTTTGGACATTTACGCTTGACGCGATACCACATATGTTTATATTTATTTTTATTTACCTCGTTTTTTATATCCCCTTAAGGACCAAGCGTTTTTCCATTTTTGCCCTTTTGTTTTTTCCTCCTCACCTTTTAAAAATCATAACCCTTTCAATTTTGCACCTAAAAATCCATATGGGTAGCTTATTTTTTGCGCCACCAATTCTACTTTGTAATGACATCAGTCTTTTTACCCAAAAATGTACAACGAACCCCAAAAAAATAAAAAAAAATCAGTGTGCGACAAAATTGAAGAAAAAACACTATTTTGTAGCTTTTGGGGGCTTCTGTTTCTACACAGTACATTTTTCAGTAAAAATGACACCTGATATTTATTTTGTAGGTCCATATGATTAAAAAGATACCCTACTTATATAGGTTTGATTTTGTCGTACTTCTGGAAAAAATCATAACTACATGCACGAAAATTAATACGTTTTAAAATTTTCATATTCTGACCCCTATAACTTTTTTATTTTCCTGCGTACGGGGCAGTATGAGGACTCATATTTTGCTCCGTGATCTGAAGTTTTTAGCGGTACCATTTTTTTATTGATCAGACTATTTGATCGCTTTTAATAAAAAATTTTATGATATAAAAAGTGACCAAAAATACGCTATTTGGACTTTGGAATTTTTTGCGTGTACGCCATTGACCGTGCAGGTTAATTAATGATATATTTTTATAATTTGGACATTTCCGCACGCGGCGATACCACATATGTTTATTTTTATTATGGTTACACCCATAAGAAAGGGGTTAATGTGGGTTTTTTAAAACTTTTTTTTTTTTTTTACTTTATTTATTTTTGCACTTTTATTCCCCTTAGGGGACTTTTAGGAGGAATCATTTGATTCTTCATACAGATCAATGTGGTTTCATATGGTCCTGCCAGGCTTTATCATTCACAGTGCAGCAGCCGGCATAGGACGTGAGGTATGCCCTCCAGCTACCTCAGCAGTGGATCGCCCTGCGGGCGGGCAATCCACCCCATTGGACCACCAGGGATAGTTTAAATGTCCCTTTAGATGCCGCTGTCAACTTTGACGATCTAAAGGGTTAATAGCCGCATGTTGGCTATTAACGCCGGCCCCATGGTTATTTATTTATGGTTATTTCTTAATAACATTTTTGATTTTTATGGATATGAAGTGGTGTTGTTGAACTCAGTTTCTCTTGTGTTCTCAATGATGTTGGAGAGTTCCCCACAATGTTTGACTGTTTTGATTTAGGACTGTAAAGACATATCGTAGCTGATATTATGATGTATTGGACATTTTTGAATCAGTGTCTGGCAAGACTTTCTGTTTAAAGGGGTATTCCGCCTTTATACATCTTATCCCCTATCTAAAGGACAAGATGTATGCTGGGGGCTGCACCGATGTATGATCGGTGCAGCCCCAGGCATTCTGTGTCGGGGGCTGCACCAAGATCGCGGGGGTCCCCAGCGGCAGGACCCCTGCGATCATACATCTTATCCCCTATCCAAAGGATGTATAAAGGTGTATAAATTGGAATACCCCTTTAACAGACTGAATAGTGCAGCAGCATGCATACTTAACTCAACCACCACTCCATTCAAATGGGGGGGGGGGGACATATGGTCACATTACTGTGTGAATGAAGAGGTGGAGCACTGGACCAAGTCAAGACATCTTTATAAAAAAAAAAAATTAAAAAAAAAGGGGTTTGGAGCTAGCCTGAGATGGAACTCCGTCTATAAAAGTTATAGTATTGCTATTAATCACTAAGAAATAATGTTAATAGAATATTATTAGATGCTGGTTACCATACAATTTCAGGCATTGCAGTCATACACTGCAGTATAATTTGCTTTATTCAACCGAAAAGGCTGCAAGAATTCAGGGATCTGTAAAATGAAATTGATAAACAGAATTATTTAAAACACCAACAAGAATTAACCAATTCACCCGTACATCCAATCTCAATGAAAACACGGAAATTATTTCTTATATAGTAAAGTTGGTGATTGTTCCAAGTGATTTACTGAAATGACTTCTCTGAGGGATTCCAATTTCAATGTGTAGTTATTTTAATATATTCATTTTATACTTTTGTATGTGAAATCTATTCAGAGCCTTGGGATGCTGGCAGCAAAATCAAATCCAAATTATCTATTTCATGTTTAAGCAAATGTGGATTTTACAAGTTCTATATCGCCACCTTGTGGCTACATTAGGCATAGCAAAAAAATGGGTGTGGTTGATGAAATTATTCTAATGATAGTTATTACGGATGCAATTATACTGTCAGGTTTTAGGTCTGTGAAGGATCGGCATATTTTTCACATAATATAAGGGCGACTTATCTGGTTCATGCATGGTTGCCTAGGCATGCACACTATCCTGATTCTGTCACCCTCCATCACTTTTAGGCTATTGTCACACAGTGAATTTTCAAGCATATTTTTTAGTAGTAGTAAATGTGTCTGCAAAATTGCGTCCGGATTTTTTCCATTAATGTTTCATAAGTCTATGAAAAAATGGTTTACTGTGCACAGAATATGCATAAAATGGCCATATTTTTTCCAGCTACATAAATAAGTGATGTCTTTAATTACATGGCTGGAAAAAATATGTTCTTTTTTTTTTTTACATATTGTGTGAACAGTCAACTACTTTCCCATAGACTTACATAGTGCACATTCATAGTAAAAATACAGAACAACAATAAAATACGCCTGAAAATACACTGTGTCAACATAGCCTTAACCTGTTCAGGACCCATGTCGTACCGGCACGTCATGGGACCCTGGTACTTAAGGACCCATGACGTACATGTACGGCCGTGGGCATTTCGGTCCCTGCAGCGCAGCGGGCAGGGAATGGACCGGGGTGACTGCTGATATCGATCAGCAGGCACCCCGCGCAAATGCCAAGGGGGGTCATCAGACCCCCCCATGTCGGCGTTCGCGGCAAATCGCAGATGATTTGCCGCGATTCGGGTGATGCAGGTTATACACCGTTATAGATAAAGTTACACCAAACACAGTACATGCCCCCCCCCCCCCCCCCACACACACACACACACACCGCCAAAAATGGGTCATGGGTCACTGAGTCACAATCATCGGAGACTTTTTATGTTGCCTCAAATGCGCAGCGCTCTCTCTCCACCTGAGCGGGGTGCGCATTTGATTCAACAGGTTAGGGACGGCCACACACATCACATTCCCAGAATGATTATTCAGAGCATAGGGTTTGGGGTGGGCATTTTTTTTAATTTTGGCTATGCTCTGGGTCATCATTCTGGGAACATAACCTGTTTTATAATTTTATGTCCCACTGTACCCCATTTTAGTAACTTACCCCATGTAACATTTATTAATTACCCCATGTAATGCCCCTTGAGGAGGTGGTCCCGCTGTTCTGGCTCCATAGGCAGCAATGCAAACCTCAAGGCCCTGACTGCGCTCCTGCACCTCTGAGACTGGTGTGCACGCTATTTACACCCAGATATGAGGTATGTCCTTACTCCAAAGAAATGCATTTACAAATTTACAATGACATTTTCTCCTTTTACCACTTGTGAAAATGAAAAATTTGGGGGTAACCCCAGCATTTTAGTGTAAAAAAATCAAATTTTTCCTTTTCACATCCCACTTAATGAACATTTATCAAACACCTGTGGGGTTTTAAGGCTTACTGCACCCCTTGTTACGTTCCTTGGGGGGGTGTAGTTTCCAAATTAGTATGCCATGTTTTTTTTTGGTGTCCTGGCACCATATGGGCTTCCTAAATGCGATATGCCCCCCCCCCCCCCCATTTCAGAAAAAATTGCAGATGTGACTCCTTCTCTTCTGAGCATTGTAGTGCGCCCGCAGTGCACTTGAAGTCCACACATGGGGTATTTCCATACTCGGAAGAGATGGTGTTACAAATTTTGGGGGCATTTTCTCCTATTACCCCTTGTAAAAATGTACAATTTGGGGGAAACCAGCATTTTAGTTGGAAAAAAAATAAAAATCATTTACACATCCAACATGAAAAGTCGTCAAACACCTGTGGGGTGTTAAGGCTCACTGTACCGCTTCTTACGTTCCTTGAGGGGTATAGTTTCCAAAATAGTATGCCATGTGTTTTTTTTTGCTATCCTGGCACCATAGGGGCTTCTTAAATGGGACATGCCCCCCAAAAACCATTTCAGCAAAAATTGCTTTGCAAAAGCCAAATGTGACTCCTTCTCTTCTGAGCAGTATAGTGCGCCAGCAGAGCAGTTGACGTCCACACATGGGGTATTTTCATACTCAGAAGAGATGGGGTTACAAATTTTGGGGGGCATTTTCTCCTATTACCCCTTGTAAAAATTAAAATTTTTTGGGAAAACAAAAATAAAAATCAATCATTTACACATCCAACTTTAACAAAAAGTCGTGAAACAGCTGTGGGGTGTTAAGGCTTACTGGACCCCTTGTTATGTGCCTTGAGGTGTAGTTTCAAAAATAGTATAGCTTTCTAAATGCGACATGCCCCCCAAAAACCATTTCAGAAAAACTCACTCTCCAAAATCCCACTGTCGCTCCTTCCCTCCTGAGCCCTCTAGTGCACCCGCTGAACACTTGACACACACATGCCAGTGTAAAAAATTAAGATTTTGAATTTGCTGCTATTCCTGTGAAACACCTAAAGGGTTAACAAACCTTTTGAATGTCATTTTGAATACTTTGAGGAGTGCAGTTTTTTTATAATGGGGTCATTTATGGGGTATTTCTAATATGAAGACCCCTCAAATCTACTTCAAAACAGAACTGGTCCCTGAAACAATTCGATTTTGAAAATTTTGTGAAAAATTGGAAAATTGCTGCTATACTTTGAAGCCCTCTGATGTCTTCCAAAAGTAAAAACATGTCAACTTTATGATGCTAACATAAAGCAGACATATTGTATGGAATATTCATTTTCCTTATAAGCAGAGAGCTTCAAAGTAAAAAAAATAAAATGCATAATTTAATTTTTTCATCAACTTTTGGAATTTTTCACCAAGAAATGATGCAAGTATCGACAAAATTTTTACCACTAACAAAGTAGAATATGTCACGAAAAAACTATCTCGGAATCAGAATGAAAAGGTAAAAGCATCCCAGAGTTATTAATGCTTAAAGTGACAGTGGTCAGATGTGCAAAAAAATGGCCGGGTCCTACAGTGAAAATTGGCTGGGTCCTTAAGGGGTTAAACTTCTGTCAAATGAAGTGACTGTACTCATAACTCTTCAACTTAAAAGGAATGTAACATCAGAAAATGAACTAGTGTTTAAATCAAGTTTTATGTTAAATATTTTATAAGAATTTTGGATGATTTATTTCCCATTTTTCTATTTTACTATTTAAATTATAAGATCATCCTGAAATGTTGCAGTTTTCAGTCTGACCACTAGGTCTAAAACTAAGCGGAGAGTTTCTGTTCTGCATGTAATGATAAAGAGGAGGCTGCTGATTTGTAAAGCATTACAGGTGATAACAATATAAAGAGAAAACAATATGAGCTCAGCCTCCGCTGTAGAATGACCTCTACAAAGGTCACAGATCATACACAGTACCTTTTCCAAGTCACGCCAATGGGATAGCTCCTGTCTATTGTTTGTTATGCCAATGAGGCTTGGTGTAAAGCAGTGTAAATGCTGTTAAAAAAAAAAAAAAAAAAAAAAAAAAACTTAGGTAAGATGACTTACCACACGCAACCTAAGGACATGTGTGGTGCTGTTTTTGGAAATTACCTCTGTTTTTCTGTTACTGAATAACCTTGTTATGGGGTACATCTTGAAGACTGGTTCTTATCTATTAGATGCTGATGGGTAAACATGAACAGTATGAAAACCCCAATTTTTGGGTGCCTTTTGTTTTGCTCCACATGACTGCTTCTATGCCTCCTCAACTGTAAACATTTGTGTTGGGGGGCACTGTTCAGGTTCTATGAGATGTTCTAACTTAAAGGGGCTATCCAGGATTTAAAAAAATAAATAAAATTAAAAAAACACGTAGAATCTTCCACATTCCTCTAGGAGGGTTTTCTCTCTGGGCGCTCACTGGTAATGCCATAGGATTGATTATCACGACCGAATGCATTTCGGGAGATGTTCATTGTCAGGTCAGTGCAGTGCTTTTTAATGACTGAAAAGCACTGCATTGCACTGCACTGACCAGATGAAGGGAGATGGACATCTCCCAAAACGCTTTGTCTCAATAAACAAGTAGAGCTTTCATTTATGATTCTGTCGGTCATGATCATCAATCCTATAGCATTACCAGTGAGCACCAAAAGAGAAAAACCCTTTTTTCACTCCTAGAAGAGTGTGGATGATTTTTCGTATACGTGACCATCCTATTCGGAGGGGCTGTCAGGGGCTGCTGGATCCTATTAAGGTCTTTCTCCAAATGCTCTTAGCCCAACACCCAGAGGTAAGCAAAATCTTTTATACCAAATAATGGATGCAATCAGTGGCTACATGCAAACATAATGAATGAAAAGGAGAGGAAAGTTAGCCACTATATAATGATGCACACCACAAATGATCAAGTATAAAATGCTATCTTTATTGTAAACACTTAAAACCATATACAAAACATGGTGGAGAATTATAATCCTATTCTACACCTGTCCCCTAGTGGTTATAAATGACCTGATGGGATGGTCCTTGAAATATGGCATGGGCAAAAAAACACCCTATGGCCCTGATTTACTAAGAGTGGAGTGTAGGTTTCTTTGTGGATTTTCATTTCCTACAATTTTTTTCCACAATATTTACTAAGGTTTCCCTACATTTTCCTTTTTTTTCTTTTTTACACATGCTCTGATCTGTCGGGTTTTCCTCAGCTGAAATCCACTACATTTTCTGTTGAAAGCTTAGTAAATATGTTGGGTTTTTCGGGAACAAGCGCCTTTTCGGTGACCATGCCCCCTTTCCTGACGACCACGCCCCCTTTCGGGTTTTCTCAGTAAAATGGAGAGTTAGTCGTTTTTTTTCCAATTCTGGCGCAAATTCAGAATCTGGCGTACAACCCGACAAAACATGTCGGGTTTGCAATAGTAAATGAGGGCCTATACGTGTGACGTGTGTAGAGAAAAATCACAAACACACAATATTGCGGGGCATGAATATAGAAGCAAAATAAAACATAATGCAGGTGCATACATCAAGTGATATGTAATAGAATCAGCACCAATAGCCCATGCAACAACCAGCCACTAATGCCTAACAACTAGACTAGCTAGTAGCACAGTGAATAATGACAGAGACACCCTCACCAACTAGGGGGTACACAGCAGCTCCATGCGTTCCGCTGCCCTTGGCGGCAGATTCCTCAGGAGTGAGTTGTGCTAAGTGTTAGGACAATATATATTATAATAGCACATGATATGCAAAACACCTGTGTACATTGTATTCCGGGCATACCTGATTACATACCTACAATATTGCTCCCAGCCTTATAGAATGGTGTGTGGCACGGCCGGAAGTCAGGTTCCCAGCCCAGTAAGATGGTGTGTGACGCAACCGGAAGCCAAGTGCCCTGTGTAAAACACGTAACATAGAACGTGACATACAGCGCGAACGGAAATGGGGCATCGCGCGCAGTATGTAATATGTACCAAAGCAGGAAGTGTGGCATAACCAAACAAAAGAGTAAGCCGGATGTGGGGCGATGGAAACAAATGCTGACGGAAGTGGGAATGACCTGCAGAGAGCTGGGACCAAACAAAGGCTACCATCAGTAACACACTATGCCGCCAGGGACTCAAATCGTGCAGTGCCAGACGTGTCCCCCAGCTTAAGCCAGTACATGTCCAGGCCGTTCTGAAGTTTGCTAGAGAGCATTTGGATGATGAGAATGTCATATGGTCTGGGGAAAGCAAAGTAGAACTTTTTGGTAAAAACTCAACTCGTCGTGTTTGGAGGAGAAAGAATGCTGAGTTGCATCCAAAGAACACCATACCTACTGTGAAGCATGGGGGAGGAAACATCATGCTTTGGGGCTGTTTTTCAGCAAAGGGACCAGGACAACTGACCCGTGTAAAGGAAGGAATGAATGGGGCCATGTATCGTGAGATTTTGTGTGAAAATTTCCTATCAGCAAGAGCATTGAAGATGAAACGTGGCTGGGTCTGTTACGCCGAGCGCTCCGGGTCCCCGCTCCTCCCCGGAGCGCTCGCTTCACTCTCTCCGCTGCAGCGCTCCGGTCACGTCCTCTGACCCGGGGCGCTGCGATCCCGCTGCCAGCCGGGATGCGATTCGCGATGCGGGTAGCGCCCGCTCGCGATGCGCACCCCGGCTCCCCTACCTGACTCGCTCCCCGTCTGTTCTGTCCCGGCGCGCGCGGCCCCGCTCCCTAGGGCGCGCGCGCGCCGGGTCTC
Organism: Hyla sarda; assembly: GCF_029499605.1. Taxonomy (NCBI): domain Eukaryota; kingdom Metazoa; phylum Chordata; class Amphibia; order Anura; family Hylidae; genus Hyla; species Hyla sarda. The sequence continues at coordinate 291,240,296 of NC_079193.1, forward strand.
TGCGATTTAAAGGGCCACTGCGCCGCTGATTGGCGCAGTGGTTCCAATTAGGGTAATCACCTGTGCACTTCCCTATATTACCTCACTTCCCTTGCACTCCCTTGCCGGATCTTGTTGCCTTAGTGCCAGTGAAAGCGTTCCTTGTGTGTTCCTTGCCTGTGTTTCCAGACCTTCTGCCGTTGCCCCTGACTACGATCCTTGCTGCCTGCCCCGACCTTCTGCTACGTCCGACCTTGCTTCTGCCTACTCCCCTGTACCGCGCCTATCTTCAGCAGCCAGAGAGGTGAGCCGTTGCTAGTGGATACGACCTGGTCACTACCGCCGCAGCAAGACCATCCCGCTTTGCGGCGGGCTCTGGTGAAAACCAGTAGTGGCTTAGAACCGGTCCACTAGCACGGTCCACGCCAATCCCTCTCTGGCACAGAGGGTCCACTACCTGCCAGCCGGCATCGTGACAGTAGATCCGGCCATGGATCCCGCTGAAGTTCCTCTGCCAGTTGTCGCTGACCTCACCACGGTGGTCGCCCAGCAGTCACAACAGATAGCGCAACAAGGCCAACAGCTGTCTCAACTGACCGTTATGCTACAACAGTTACTACCACAGCTTCAGCAGTCATCTCCTCCGCCAGCTCCTGCACCTCCTCCGCAGCGAGTGGCCGCTCCTGGGATACGCTTATCCTTACCGGATAAATTTGATGGGGACTCTAAGTTTTGCCGTGGCTTTCTTTCCCAATGTTCCCTGCATCTGGAGATGATGTCGGACCTGTTTCCCACTGAAAGGTCTAAGGTGGCTTTCGTAGTCAGTCTTCTGTCCGGAAAAGCCCTGTCATGGGCCACACCGCTCTGGGACCGCAATGACCCCGTCACTGCCTCTGTACACTCCTTCTTCTCGGAAATCCGAAGTGTCTTTGAGGAACCTGCCCGAGCCTCTTCTGCTGAGACTGCCCTGTTGAACCTGGTCCAGGGTAATTCTTCCGTTGGCGAGTATGCCGTACAGTTCCGTACACTTGCTTCAGAATTGTCCTGGAATAATGAGGCCCTCTGCGCGACCTTCAAAAAAGGCCTATCCAGCAACATTAAAGATGTTCTGGCCGCACGAGAAATTCCTGCTAATCTACATGAACTTATTCACCTAGCCACTCGCATTGACATGCGTTTTTCTGAAAGGCGTCAGGAACTCCGCCAAGATATGGACTCTGTTCGCACGAGGCGTTTCGTCTCCTCGGCTCCTCTCTCCTCTGGTCCCCTGCAATCTGTTCCTGTGCCTCCCGCCGTGGAGGCTATGCAGGTCGACCGGTCTCGCCTGACACCTCAAGAGAGGACACGACGCCGTATGGAGAACCTCTGCCTGTACTGTGCTAGTACCGAACACTTCCTGAGGGATTGTCCTATCCGTCCTCCCCGCCTGGAAAGACGTACGCTGACTCCGCACAAAGGTGAGACAGTCCTTGATGTCTTCTCTGCTTCTCCACGTCTTACTGTGCCTGTGCGGATGTCTGCCTCTGCCTTCTCCTTCTCTACGGTGGCCTTCTTGGACTCTGGATCTGCAGGAAATTTTATTTTGGCCTCTCTCGTCTACAGGTTCAACATCCCGGTGACCAGTCTCGCCAGACCCCTCTACATCAATTGTGTAAATAATGAAAGATTGGACTGTACCATACGTTTCTGCACGGAGCCCCTTCTTATGAGCATCGGATCTCATCATGAGAGGATTGAACTTTTGGTCCTCCCCAATTGCACCTCAGAAATTCTCCTTGGACTTCCCTGGCTTCAACTTCATTCCCCAACCCTGGATTGGTCCACTGGGGAGATCAAGAGTTGGGGGTCCTCTTGTTCCAAGAACTGTCTAAAACCGGTTCCCAGTAACCCTTGCCGTAACTCTGTGGTTCCTCCAGTAACCGGTCTCCCTAAGGCCTATATGGACTTCGCGGATGTTTTCTGCAAAAAACAAGCTGAGACTCTACCTCCTCACAGGCCTTATGATTGCCCTATCGACCTCCTCCCGGGCACTACTCCACCCCGGGGCAGAATTTATCCTCTCTCTGCCCCAGAGACTCTTGCCATGTCCGAATACGTCCAGGAGAATCTAAAAAAGGGCTTTATCCGTAAATCCTCCTCTCCTGCCGGAGCCGGATTTTTCTTTGTGTCCAAAAAAGATGGCTCCCTACGTCCTTGCATTGACTACCGCGGTCTTAATAAAATCACGGTTAAGAACCGCTACCCCTTACCCCTCATCTCTGAACTCTTTGATCGCCTCCAAGGTGCCCACATCTTCACTAAATTGGACTTAAGAGGCGCCTATAACCTCATCCGCATCAGAGAGGGGGACGAGTGGAAAACGGCATTTAACACCAGAGATGGACACTTTGAGTATCTGGTCATGCCCTTTGGACTGTGCAATGCCCCTGCCGTCTTCCAAGACTTTGTCAATGAAATTTTTCGTGATCTGTTATACTCCTGTGTTATTGTATATCTGGACGATATCCTAATTTTTTCTGCCAATCTAGAAGAACACCGCCAGCATGTCCGTATGGTTCTTCAGAGACTTCGTGACAACCAACTCTATGCCAAAATTGAGAAATGTCTGTTTGAATGCCAATCTCTTCCTTTTCTAGGATATTTGGTCTCTGGCCAGGGACTACAGATGGATCCAGACAAACTCTCTGCCGTCTTAGATTGGCCACGCCCCTCCGGACTCCGTGCTATCCAACGCTTTTTGGGGTTCGCCAATTATTACAGGCAATTTATTCCACATTTTTCTACCATTGTGGCTCCTATCGTGGCTTTAACCAAAAAAAATGCTGATCCCAAGTCCTGGCCTCCTCAAGCAGAAGACGCCTTTAAACGACTCAAGTCTGCCTTTTCTTCGGCTCCCGTGCTCTCCAGACCTGACCCTTCCAAACCCTTCCTATTGGAGGTTGATGCCTCCTCAGTGGGAGCTGGAGCTGTTCTTCTACAAAAAAATTCTTCCGGGCATGCTGTCACTTGTGGTTTTTTCTCTAGGACCTTCTCTCCAGCGGAGAGGAACTACTCCATCGGGGATCGAGAGCTTCTAGCCATTAAATTAGCACTTGAGGAATGGAGGCATCTGCTGGAGGGATCAAGATTTCCTGTTATTATCTACACCGACCACAAGAACCTCTCCTACCTCCAGTCTGCCCAACGGCTGAATCCTCGCCAGGCCCGGTGGTCTCTGTTCTTTGCCCGATTTAATTTTGAGATTCACTTTCGTCCTGCCGATAAGAACATTAGGGCCGATGCTCTCTCTCGTTCCTCGGATGCCTCAGAAGTTGATCTCCCTCCGCAACACATCATTCCACCTGACTGCCTGATCTCCACTTCTCCTGCCTCCATCAGGCAGACTCCTCCAGGAAAGACCTTTGTTTCTCCACGCCAACGCCTCGGAATCCTCAAATGGGGTCACTCCTCCCATCTCGCAGGTCATGCGGGCATCAAGAAATCTGTGCAACTCATCTCCCGCTTCTATTGGTGGCCGACTCTGGAGACGGATGTTGTGGACTTTGTGCGAGCCTGCACTATCTGTGCCCGGGATAAGACTCCTCGCCAGAAGCCCGCTGGTTTTCTTCATCCTCTGCCTGTCCCCGAACAGCCTTGGTCTCTGATTGGTATGGATTTTATTACTGATTTACCCCCTTCCCGTGGCAACACTGTTATTTGGGTGGTCGTTGATCGATTCTCCAAAATGGCACATTTCATCCCTCTTCCTGGTCTTCCTTCTGCGCCTCAGTTGGCTAAACAATTTTTTGTACACATTTTTCGTCTTCACGGGTTGCCTACGCAGATTGTCTCGGATAGAGGTGTCCAATTCGTGTCTAAATTCTGGAGGGCTCTCTGTAAACAACTCAAGATTAAATTAAATTTTTCCTCTGCATATCATCCCCAGTCCAATGGACAAGTAGAAAGAATTAACCAGATCTTGGGTGATTATTTGCGACATTTTGTTTCCTCCCGCCAGGATGACTGGGCAGATCTCCTCCCATGGGCCGAATTCTCGTATAACTTCAGGGTCTCTGAGTCTTCCTCTAAATCCCCATTTTTCGTGGTGTACGGCCGTCACCCTCTTCCCCCCCTCCCTACCCCCTTGCCCTCTGGTCTGCCCGCTGTGGATGAAATTTCTCGTGACCTTTCCATTATATGGAGAGAGACCCAAAATTCTCTCTTACAGGCTTCTTCACGCATGAAGAGGTTCGCGGATAAGAAAAGAAGAGCTCCCCCCGTTTTTTCCCCTGGAGACAAGGTATGGCTCTCCGCTAAATATGTCCGCTTCCGTGTCCCTAGCTACAAGTTGGGACCACGCTATCTTGGTCCTTTCAAAATTTTGTGTCAAATTAATCCTGTCTCTTATAAACTTCTTCTTCCTCCTTCTCTTCGTATCCCTAATGCCTTTCACGTCTCTCTTCTCAAACCACTCATCCTCAACCGTTTTTCTCCCAAATCTGTTCCTCCCACTCCTGTTTCCGGCTCCTCGGACGTCTTCTCGGTCAAGGAAATTTTGGCTGCCAAAAAGGTCAGAGGGAAAAATTTTTTTTTAGTAGACTGGGAGGGTTGTGGTCCTGAAGAGAGATCCTGGGAACCTGAGGACAACATCCTTGACAAAAGTCTGCTCCTCAGGTTCTCAGGCTCCAAGAAGAGGGGGAGACCCAAGGGGGGGGGTACTGTTACGCCGAGCGCTCCGGGTCCCCGCTCCTCCCCGGAGCGCTCGCTTCACTCTCTCCGCTGCAGCGCTCCGGTCACGTCCTCTGACCCGGGGCGCTGCGATCCCGCTGCCAGCCGGGATGCGATTCGCGATGCGGGTAGCGCCCGCTCGCGATGCGCACCCCGGCTCCCCTACCTGACTCGCTCCCCGTCTGTTCTGTCCCGGCGCGCGCGGCCCCGCTCCCTAGGGCGCGCGCGCGCCGGGTCTCTGCGATTTAAAGGGCCACTGCGCCGCTGATTGGCGCAGTGGTTCCAATTAGGGTAATCACCTGTGCACTTCCCTATATTACCTCACTTCCCTTGCACTCCCTTGCCGGATCTTGTTGCCTTAGTGCCAGTGAAAGCGTTCCTTGTGTGTTCCTTGCCTGTGTTTCCAGACCTTCTGCCGTTGCCCCTGACTACGATCCTTGCTGCCTGCCCCGACCTTCTGCTACGTCCGACCTTGCTTCTGCCTACTCCCCTGTACCGCGCCTATCTTCAGCAGCCAGAGAGGTGAGCCGTTGCTAGTGGATACGACCTGGTCACTACCGCCGCAGCAAGACCATCCCGCTTTGCGGCGGGCTCTGGTGAAAACCAGTAGTGGCTTAGAACCGGTCCACTAGCACGGTCCACGCCAATCCCTCTCTGGCACAGAGGGTCCACTACCTGCCAGCCGGCATCGTGACAGGGTCTTTCAGCATTACAATGATCCCAAACACACCACCCGGGCAATGAAGGAGTGGCTTCGTAAGAAGCATTTCAAGGTCCTGGAGTGGCATAGCCAGTCTCCAGATCTCATCCCCATAGAAACCTTTGGAGAGAGTTGAACGTCTGTGTTGCCCAGCGACAGCCCCAAAACATCCCTAGAGGAGATCTGCATGGAGGACCTGGCCAAAATACCAGCAACAGTGTGGGAAAACCTTGTGAAGACTTACAGAAAACGTTTGAACTCTGTCATTGCCAAGAAAGGGTATATAACAAAGTATTGAGATTAACTTTTGTTATTGGACAAATACTTATTTTCCACCAGAATTAGCAAATTCTTTAAAAATCTGACGTGATTTTATGGATATTTTTTTTCTTTCTCATTATGTCTCTCATAGTTGAGGTATACCTATGATGAAAATTACAGGCCTCATCTTTTTAAGTGGGAGAACTTTTTAGTGGCTGACTAAATACTTTTTTTGCCCCACTGTAAATACATTGGCCCAGATTTATCAATCTGCCTGAAACCTGTCTGGTTTTGCCCATAGCAATCAAGTTTGGTATTGTGTAATGTTGCATACAAGGAATACATTGGTAAACACAAGGGGGGAGATTCATCAAAACTTGACCAACCAATCAGATCGCTTCTTTCATTTTTGAAAAGGCCTTTGAAAAAATAAAAGAATGGGCAACTGGTCAACTTTTTCTCTACACAGGTCTTGATGAATCTCAATAAGACCAGAGCCAAAGCGGCAGCATTTTTTAGAGTGTATCAGTATGTTCACATTGAGGATATTCAGCAAAGAAAGTTTCAGCAATAAGTGCTTACAGTATGTTTGTGGCAAACAGGACTTCTCTGGTTGGTTCCGCTGGAAGATGGAGCATGTTCATTCTTTCGCTGGAACCCAAATCCTCATCGGAAGTTTAGTTGCAGAACTTCCATTGTGTGAACACAGCAAAGGAATACCCGTTGTAGTCAAAGGGACTGTGAGGCAAGGTAGAATTCATACTAAATTATTTGCACATTCTACCTGGCAAATCCAGATCCCCCTTCTGTCCAACTGCACTAGAGGGACATCATTAGAAGTCTATGAAGCCTGTCTAGTGCAACTGGATGGAGATCGCAGCGAGCCGGGGAGTGAAGCGCCCCCACTGAATGCTTGTCCCCACTAATGCTAATTATCGGTGGCAGTTCCTGACCAATCAAAACTTTTGACATGTCATTTTTTAAATTTTTTTTTTTAATTTAAGGAAGGAAACCGATTTGGACACAGCTGCACAGCTAACTCACAGGATCTCCGGACCAGTACCCCAACACAGCCTGAGAACTCTCTGGGGAAATCTTGGTGGGCCTGAGGAAGGCATTAGTCTGTGCCTAAACGAGTCATCCTTACTGTAATCAATAAATTGTACGTTGTCCTGTGCTGGCCTGAGTCCTTCATTTGCCTTCAAGTTTTGAGCAGCGCCTCCAAGACCATTTTTTTGCTTGTATGTTCGTTTACTCACAGGATAAGAAGCCAAAATGTTGAGATCCAACCACTGAGAACCCCACCAACAACATGAATGTTGGGGAAATCTAATCATAAATGAAGTGAGTGCATTGTGTGTTTTTAGCCAGCGCTACATTTTCTATGCGGCTTCTTGCAAAACTCTAAACAAAATTTCAATGTGTTCTTGTCATTGATGGGATCCCAACAATGGACCCCCAACAAACAGCTTGTTACACTCTATTCTGTAAGACAGGAATACCCCTTTTACAAAGAGACTATTGTTTTTGACCAACTGAATCACTGACATGTCGACAGTAATAAAATCCATCAATGACTTAAAAAAGTATTTAGCAAAAAAAAACTCTTACTGTAAATGTACAAAAGTAGGAAGATTTATTGTTTTATTTCGTTTTTTTGTGCTGTATATTTAAAAAAAAAAAAAAAAAAAAAAAGAGAATGCAAAACAAAAGGGATTTCAGTAAATAACATAATTTTAACATCGGCATTAAAACAGCATAAAATACAAGTTAGATCTAAAAATACAGGATACCCCAACAGTACAATAGCCATAAACGCTAATAATGCATGTAAATCAATTCATGGCACATTCCAGAGATGCTTCATTTCAGAAGAAACTTTTTTCCAAATTAATTTCTATTGTCTATATTAATGTTAAGACAATTGTTGTGCTTATAAAAGAGAAGAAACAAAATGCATAAAGCCGATACCAGCTCCAGCTCTTCATTAAAAATGAAAGAAAGCTTTGTAAGATACGCAATGAATGGAATAAATAATAAAATACAAATGGATTTTTGGTATAGGCAGTATTTTTTGAAAGAACAGTTACTTTAAAGGAGTTCTCCAGGATCACAATATTAAAGGCCTATCCTTATTCAATTCACTTGGTAAACAATTAAAGAAACATGGACTAGTATAGGCCATCCATTCTGTAGTTCTAGAGATATCCTCTAATAAAGATAATATCAAGTTTTGCACAGAGAGGGAACTATGCATCCTATACTGGAGCCCCTCGAGTTTTGTCACATTTACATTAGTGTAAAAGTGTTACGTAGCAGGCTAAGTTTCCTGGCCAACCAGAATCATAATGATCATAATGCCGCCAGAATATACCGAAAGCATCCACTACTTTATTATCAGGGCTGACTCCATGACAGATCATCTTAAGCAACAAGTCTGCCCTTAAGCAACAAGTATATTTCACTTAGTTCAGATTTTAGTTAAATGGGCACTGTCAAAATACAAAAACTTTTATATTTTGTACAACATTAACCTTTCTAATATACTTCATAAAAAAATGTTATTCCATTTTCATAGGAATCATAGCTTATAAAATCATGGCTTTGCCCAAGCTGAAGCACAGGCATGGAGCCAATAAGTGAGGGTGGGCTAGCACTCCTCTGTGCTCTGTCCTGTCTGACAGCACTCATCTGTGCTCTCTTCTGTCTGATAGTACTCCTCTGTGCTCTCTCCTGTCTGATAGTACTCCTCTGTGCTCTCTCCTGTCTGATAGCACTCCTCTGTGCTCTCTCCTGTCTGATAGGACTCCTCTGTGCTCTCTCCTGTCTGATAGGACTCCTCTGTGCTCTCTCCTATCTGATAGGACTCCTCTGTGCTCTCTCCTGTCTGATAGAACTCCTCTGTGCTCTCTCCTGTCTGATAGCACTCCTCTGTGCTCTCTCCTGTCTGATAGGACTCCTCTGTGCTCTCTCCTGTCTGATAGTACTTCCCTGTGCTCTTTCCTGTCTGATAGGACTCAGTACTCTCTCCTGTCTGATAGGACTCCTCTGTGCTCTCTCCTGTCTGATAGGACTCCTCTGTGCTCTTTCCTGTCTGATAGGACTAAGTGCTCTCTCCTGTCTGATAGGACTCCTCTGTGCTCTCTCCTGTCTGATAGGACTCCTCTGTGCTCTCTCCTGTCTGATAGGACTCCTCTGTGCTCTCTCCGGACTGATAGGACTCCTCTGTGCTCTCTCCTGTCTGATAGGACTCCTCTGTGCTCTCTCCTGTCTGATAGAACTCCTCTGTGCTCTCTCCTATGCATCCTATACTGGAGCCCCTTGAGTTTTGTCACATTTACATTAGTGTAAAAGTGTTACGTAGCAGGCTAAGTTTCCTGGCCAACCAGAATCATAATGATCATAATGCCGCCAGAATATACCGAAAGCATCCACTACTTTATTATCAGGGCTGTCTCCATGACAGATCATCTTAAGCAACAAGTATATTTCACTTAGTTCAGATTTTAGTTAAATGGGCACTGTCAAAATACAAAAACTTTTATATGTTGTAAAACATTAACCTTTCTAATATACTTCATAAAAAAATGTTATTCCATTTTCATAGGAACCATAGCTTATAAAATCATGGCTTTGCCCAAGCTGAAGCACAGGCATGGAGCCAATAAGTGAGGGTGGGCTAGCACTCCTCTGTGCGCTCTCCAGTCTGATAGCACTCCTTTGTGCTCTCTCCTGTCTGACAGCACTCCTCTGTGGTCTCTTCTGTCTGATAGTACTCCTCTGTGCTCTCTCCTGTCTGATAGTACTCCTCTGTGCTCGCTCCTGTCTGATAGCACTCCTCTGTGCTCTCTCCTGTCTGATAGTACTCCTCTGTGCTCTCTCCTGTCTGATAGCACTCCTCTGTGCTCTTTCCTGTCTGATAGGACTCAGTGCTCTCTCCTGTCTGATAGGACTCCTCTGTGCTCTCTCCTGTCTGATAGAACTCCTCTGTGCTCTCTCCTATGCATCCTATACCTGAGCCCCTCGAGTTTTGTCACATTTACATTAGTGTAAAAGTGCTATGTAGCAGGCTAAGTTTCCTGGTCAACCAATTTAGGAGAGTGTAGTGATCATAATGCTGCCAGAATATACCGAAAGCATCCACTACTTTATTATCAGGGCTGTCTCCATGACAGATCATCTTAAGCAACAAGTCTGCCCTTTAGCAACAATTATATTTCAATTAGTTCAGATTTTGGTTAAATGGGCACTGTCAAAATACAAAAACTTTTTATATGTTGTAAATCTTGGCAAAACATGAACCTTTCTAATATACTTCATAAAAAAATGTTATTTCATTTTCACAGGAATCATAGCTTATAAAATCATGGCTTTGCCCAAGCTGAAGCACAGGCATGGAGCCAATAAGTGAGGGTGGGCTAGCACTCCTCTATGCTCTCTCCTATCTGATAGCACTCCTCTGTGCTCTCTCCTGTCTTATAGTACTCCTCTGTGTTCTCTCCTGTCTTATAGTACTCCTCTGTGCTCTCTCCTGTCTGATAGCACTCCCGTGTTCTCTCCTGTCTGATAGTACTCCACTGTGCTCTCTCCTGTCTGATAGCACTTTTCTGTGCTCTCTCCTGTCTGATAGCACTCCCATGTGCTCTCTCCTGTCTGATAGTACTCCTCTGTGCTCTCTCCTGTCTGATAGTACTCCTCTATGCTCTCTCCTTTCCTATCAGAGTGCTATCCCACCCTCACGTACTGGACTTTGTCCCTGCCTGTGTTTCAGCTTGGACAAAGCTATGATTTATACAAAAAGGAAATACAATTTTCTTATAAAATATATTCGAAAGGTTAATGTTTTGCCAAGTTGTACAACATATAACATGTTTTTTGAATCTGACAGTTCTCATTTAAAGTATGACTTGTTCTGACAAGAAAGAATAAGAAACTAAACAGCAGCCCCATATGTTCTCCCATCCCCCTATCAGGTGAAGAAACCCTTTAAAATTGATTTTCGACAGCAGACCTATGAGCTGCCAGTTCTATTGATAATAGTGGGGAGGCCATTGAGGGCACGCCAACCAACCTGTTCCCTAGTTAATAGAGATGGCCTAGCAAATGCAGTCATTCTCTACTGAAATTAATGGTAGTCTCTGTCCTCACGGCAGTCACTTCCAACATCATTACTGTGCCATGAATTCATCTTTGTATGAGACACAAAGCATATTTGCAGTTTGCAATTGTCTACAAAAGAGGTAGTTTCTTGCCCCATGACCTTTAGATATGCTGTATAAAAAGTGGCCACAATTTGTGCAATGTATGGCACACTGCATAATCTCAATGATTTTACAGTGGTATTAGAAAAAAACAGGACAGACCTGGGGACTAGTAGGTTGCTGCACCCATACACAACCTTGTGGGGAAGACAACCAGGAATGAAGATGATTTCTCTTGATGTTAAGATAGCACAGCAGGGCTACCAGTGCCACGGAAAGGCTAGGTTCACATCTGAAGCTTGCTTTACACTCATGGTATACATTGGAAAACTGGCCAACTAGTAAGCGGACATATACCAAAGGTTGTCGTCCTCTTGAGTCCTGCCAAAAAAAAAACTGTATACATTGGGGGAGATTTATCAATGGATTTAGACTGTTTTTTCCTGTCTAAATTTGTCGCACAGAATGTCGCAGTCTAAATATGTGCGACTTTTACTTTAGAGGATTTTTAGAACATGATGCGTTCTAGTCTATTTTAGACAGAAAAATGCATTGGTGCTGAATTTATCAAAAGCGACTTTTCGTCGAAAAGTCATATTGGCCGAAAGTACGCTGAAATGTCAGACCATGCTGGAACAGGTTTAAATACAGTCTAAACCATAGATCCCGTGTGCCCTTTGATAATAAAGCGCACAACAGACCGGCCTAACCCTCTGTAGGTTTGTCTATATTGATGCAGGAAACAGACAACTTTGATAAATCTCCCCCAATGTGTTCAATCAGATTTTACCCAATAGAACAGTTGGCAACAGGTTATATAGGGTAAAATCAGTTTGTTTGCTATATGTGGATGTCTTCAGGACTGGCAGCAATCCTGAGAAAAATAAGTTGAACGTCCGAGGTTTAAGCCGTCACTGGGTCATATAAACACCAACAAATAGAACATCAGTCACTTATTCCAAAATTGCAAAAAGCTTTATTAATTACAATAATATAAAATTACACATATGCATAAAAACCTGAGAGATTAGCATTGAGAATAAACAGATACAGATGAAAAGCAGTACTAGAGATGGACGTACACGTACGTGTACGTCCATCTCTAGTACTGCTTTTCATCTGTATCTGTTTATTCTCAGTCCTAATCTCTCAGGTTTTTATGCATATGTGTAATTTTATATTATTGTAATTAATAAAGCTTTTTGCAATTTTGGATTAAGTGACTGGTGTTCTATTTGTTGGTGAACTCTGCCTAAAAGAGAAAACTGAATGCAATAGCCAAAGTGTTGCATTGTAGCCTTTACCTGACTTTTGGCTTTACAAGACACTGGCACAATTTACAGTAAGTGCTTATACTCTATTGATCAGAGCTGAAATCAGAACTTTGTATGAAGCCTTCAGAAATGTACATATTGCACAGTTACACATCAATAACATGATTTATCAAACCCTATACTATTTACACAATTGTACAACAAAGAAGAAACCAAATGTATGATCAGGTACGCAACCGCACTTTATTCTTCTTTACGTCTCCAGTGAAATCTCTCCAATAGGGCTCGGAAAATGTTTCCAGGAATTCTCTGGTGTCTGTCTATCAATGACTGAATTGCACATTTTGCCTGTAAGAAAAAATAAATGACACAGCCATTTGGATAAATAATGTTTGACCAACTTTGTGTTGATAATAATACATAGAGGGGCATTTGTCAAAAGCTGTAAAAGAAAAAGTTAAATAGCCCATGGCAACAAACCCTCACTATTCAAAGGCCCTTTATAAAAAAAAAAATAAAAAAAAATTATAATAATAATAATAATAATAATAAAAAAAAAGCAATCTGATTTTTCCTTTGAGAAAACTTTTCAAGTCTATTTACTGTAGTGTTAGGTAAACAGACCAGGATGGCATTACTAGAAATGCACTGAATATCAGTATTGGCTGTCTCTGCAGGGTAATCTGAAATGCTTGTTAAAGGGGTACCCCGCTGGAAAACCAATTTTTTTTTAATTAACTGGTACCACGAAGTTAAACAGATTTGTAAATTACTTCTAATTAAAAATCTTAATCCTTCCAGTACTTATCAGCTGCTGTATATGAGAGGAATTTGTATATTTCCTTTCTTTGTAGAGTTCTTTTCAGTCTGACCACGGTGTTCTCTGCTGACACCTCTGTCCGTATCAGGAACTGTCCAGCAGGATAGATTTTCTATGGGGATTTGCTAGTACTCTGGGCAGTTCCTGACATGGACAGAGGTGTCAGCAGTAAGGCTGAATAGAATTCCAGAAAGAAATATTACTTTCTCTGAAGCATATAGCAGCTGATAAGTACAGGAAGGATTAAGATTTTTTAATAGAAGTAATTTACAAATCTGTTTAACTTTCTGGCACCAGATGATTTAAAAAAATAAAAAAAGGTTTTCCACAGGAGTACCCCTTTAAGAATGACTTCTGAGTACAAGCTCCAGCCTATCTGGTGGTTAAAGAGCTAATTTCCATCACAGCAATGTGAGAATATCTGTAAAAAGTCAGGCAACTAAATCCCCATTAAGAAAGAAACATGAATGCTGCTCATACTAAGACTCATACAAACTGATATTGTAGCTGAAGAACCTAGATTTGCAGGCACTGGAGATTAGTTAGGTTTCATCCAAGAATATTTTCCTGTCTAAATACAGAATAATAGCATTTGATTAATAGGGCACTTACACAGGGCATCTAATAATTGATCTCTGTTTTCCCTTTCAACAGGATTCAATTATTCATTAACAGGATTAAATATTGATAGCATGAGCAGCATGAGGAGTCAGAGCCCCAGGCAGCCATTGTACTGACCATTGTGTGAGCTGCAAGCTTAAAAGAGCATAAAGGGGGCCCAGAGTCTGCCATCCCCACCCTGACCACAGGGCTGGAACACTGAGCACCCAGCAGCATCTGACCAAGTCTAGCATGAAGACCCGGTCACTGAAGGTGTGTGCCTAATAGGAAGGATGCTGCGCTAACATGAGCAGTGCAGCCCATCAACCAGCTCTTAGGTGGGGGTGCTGAAAGATGGAACCCCACTGTTTACATATTGATAACTTATCCTAAGGATAGGACATAAATAGAAAAAAAAAAACAGGAAAACTCCTTTCATTCATGTAGCTATCCATGAGACTGGGATTGGGATTTTAAAGGGGTATTCCGCTGGAAAACATTTTCTTTCAAATCAACTGGTGCCAGGAAGTTGAACAGTTTTTTTGAATTTCCTTTCTGTCTGACCACAGTGCTCTCTGCTGACACCTCTGTACATGTTAGGAACTGTCCAGAGAAAGAGAGGTTTGCTATGGGGATTTGCTCCTACTCTGGACAGTTCATAAAATGAACAGAGGTGTCAGCAGAGAGCACTGAGGTCAGGCAAAAAGGAAATTCAAAAATAAAAGAACTTCCTCTGTAGTATACAGTGGCTAATAAGTACTGGATGAATAAAGATTTTTAAATAGAAGTAATTTACAAATATGTTTAACTTTCTGGCACAAGTTGATTTAAAAAACATTTTTTCCAGCGGGGTACCCCTTTAAGAGATTTTAACCCCTTAAGGACCAGGACCATTTTGGCCTTAAGGACCAGACCAATTTTATTTTAGCATTTTCGTTTTTTCCTCCTCGCCTTTTAAAAATCATAACTCTCTTATATTTCCATCCACAGCAGCAATTTTGGATTTTTTTTTATTTTTTTACATTTACGCCGTTCACCGTACGGGATAATTAACAATATATTTTAATAGTTCAGACTTTTACGCATGCGGCGATACGAAATATGTGTATACATTTTATTTATTTATTTTTTTACACTTTTTATGTCCCCATAGGGGACTATTCATAGCAATTATTTGATTGTTAAAGGAGTACTCCTGCTCCGTCCTGCCCTGGCTGCAAAATAAATGAAAATGAACCATCACTCACCTCCCTGGGTTCCCGCGGAGCGCCACTACAGCTGATAGGTCCTCTGGTCCATGTCGTTCATACTTCTGGGTGTAACAAAGCGTCACATGGCGCTCAGCCATTTTCCCTCCTGAAGACGCTACGGATGTAGTGAAACATGTAGAGGGGGCATTTACAGCATTTTAACTAGCGGGAGTTGGTGTGCTATCTACGGTGATACTGCAGCCCACCTGGGATACTTGATACATACACAGTGGCTAACTGTATATAATCCAAATACTATTATTAAGCACACCAACCCGTGATTTTAAGTGAATACACTCATCATTTAATATACACTTATTATTTAATTCTAATCTGAATACAAATAAAAGTTAAGTTTTAGGGGTGGGATTTAATAAGGGTATCAGTGAACCTGGGTTTCCCAGGGTCAAAGGTGTTTTTCAGCCTATCACCGTCCGCCGTGATGTTCTGCCTCGGCCGGCGATAGGCTGAGCGCCATGTGACGCTTCGTTACACCCAGAAGTATGAAGAGGATGGACCGGAGGACCGATCAGCTGTAGTGGCGCTCCGCGGGAACCCAGAGAGGTGAGTGATGGTTCATTTTCATTTATTTTGCAGCCTGGGCAGGACGGAGCAGGAATACTCTGCACTAGAGTACTCCTTTAATACTGTGCAGTGCTATGTATAGGACATAGCAATGATCAGTATTATCGGTCATTTTCTGCTCTGGTCTGCTCGATCTCAGACCAGAGCAGAAGACCCTGGGATACAGCCGGAGACAGGTGAGGGGACCTCCGGCTGCCATGCTGGATGATCGGATCCCGGCGGCAGCGCTTCGGGCGATCCGATCATCCATTCAAAGTACCACACTGCGATCGCGGATGTCCGGGACCTGCCGCTCCTGTGCTCGCAATCATGGCGGCACGTAAATGCACGTCATGGTGCGTTAAGTACCACGTCACAATGACATACATTTACGTCCATTGTCGTTAAGAGGTTTAGTTGTCTGATACCCTGTGTCCAGTGGGCTATTGATTTCTCCAGGGTCTTGCAATGTGCAAACAGAAAATAGTTCTCTGTGGTTACTGTATTAAAGTGCCCATACCGCCTTCAGCTCATCTGGACAACTTTCTAAGGTTAATGGTGGCCTCCTACTCTCTGTTGTCAGATAATGAAGGTGGAGAGGAGGGTCGAGCATGTTGGATTTTCACAGAAGACCCTTTTTATCTGGGAGGGATAAGCTGGTGCCAAAGCTGTCTGGTTGTGGCTTACTCTTCTTCCCCCCCCCAAAAGAAAGCACAATGTTTGGCTGTAGTTGCGCTCCGCGGGAACCCCGGGAGGTGAGTGATGGTTCATTTTCATTTATTTTGCAGCCTGGGCAGGATGGAGCAGGAATACTCTGCACTAGAGTACTCCTTTAAAAGGGGTTATCCAGGAAAAAACTTTTTTTTTATATATATCAACTGGTTCCAAAAAGTTAAACAGATTTGTAAATTACTTCTATTAAAAAATATTAATCCTTTCAGTACTTATGAGCTTCTGTAGTTAAGGTTGTTCTTTTCTGTCTAAGTGCTCTCTGATGACACGTGTCTCGGGAACTGCCCAGTTTAGAAGAGGTTTGCTATGGGGATTTGCTTCTAAACTGGGCGGTTCCCAAGACACGTGTCATCAGAGAGCACTTAGACAGAAAAGGACAACCTTAACTTCAGAAGCTCATAAGTACTGAAAGGATTAAGATTTTTTATTAAAAGTAATTTACAAATCTGTTTAACTTTCTGGAGCCAGTAGATATATAAAAAAAAAAAGTTTTTTCCTGGATAATTCCTTTAATAACGGTACTGTAAATCAACTAGGTCTTCTAAGATGTGCCAAAATTCTTAAAACCATGGCCCAGATATATCAAACTATGTGAGAGAAAAAATGTAGTGATTTTCCTACAGCAACCAATCACAGCTCAGCTAACGAGCTCTGGTAATGTGAAAGCTGAGCTGTGATTGGTTCTTGTGGGGAAATCTCTCATATAGTTTGATAAATCTGGGCCGTATCCTTACCTTTTCTGCTAGTTCGTCTGCTGTGATATTTGGGTCATACTGGATGGGATCACCGAGGTATGTGCGAAATTTTACTGGGAATCCACCGTACACAGGAACTAGTGGTATCTTATACTTCTCATACAGCCACCTAAATATCCCTGTGAAAGGAAAGAGAAATTAACATCTATGTTTTACAACAGGTCAATCAATGAGAAATAGTCCTTTAGGGTATGTTCACAAGTGGCAGATACACAGCAGACTTTCCCAATTAACATCAACATCAAATCCACCACATGTGAATATACCCTTAAAGGGGCTTTCCAACTGTAAAAAAATTATGGCGTGATGCAAAGGTTTCTATTGCCCTCTGTGCAGTCTATTTACTTCAATAGATCATCAGTGTTCATTTCTGAGCATTTGGCTCAAGGGGTTATGGCTTCATTCACTCTGTGTCAGTTCAACGCAGTCAATCTGCACTGGTCCTGGGGACCTGACACCTGCTGATCAAACAGCAATGGCCTATTCCAAATTATCAATGTTTTGCTCCCAGGAAACCCCCTTTAAAGGGGTACTCCGCCCCTAGACATCTTATCCCCTATCCAAAGGGGATAAGATGTCAGATCACGGGGGTCCCGCTGCTGGGGACCCCCGGGATCTCGGCTGCAGCACCCACCTCAACGGCTTCCGGCAACGCTGGAGGCTTCGGATCCCAAGCACGCGAGTGGAAGAGTGTGACATCATGACCCCGCCCCCGTGTGACGTCACGCCCCACCCCTCAATGCACGTCTATGGGAGGGGGCGTGACGGCAGTCACGCCCCCTCCCATAGACTTGCATTGAGGGGCGGGGCGTGACATCACACGGGGGCGGAGTTGTGAAGTCACGCTCTTCCGCAGTCACGCCCCCTCCCATAGACTTGCATTGAGGGGCTGGGCGTGACGTCACACGGGGGCGGAGTTGTGACGTCATGCTCTTCCGCAGCCACGCCCCCTCCCATAGACTTGCATTGAGGAGCGGGCGTGACGTCACACGGGGCGGAGCCGTGACATCACGCTCTGCCGCAGTCACGCCCCCTCCCACAGACTTGCATTGAGGAGCGGGGCGTGACATCACACGGGGGCGGAGTCGTGACGTCACGCTCTTCCGCTCGTGTGGTCGAGATCCGAAGCCTCCAGCATTGCCGGAAGCCGTTGGGGTGGGTGGGTGCTGCAGCCGAGATCCCGGGGGTCCCCTGGAGACCTCTGGGGACCCCCACGATCTGACATCTTATCCCCTATCCTTTGGATAGGGGCTAAGATGTCTAGGGGCAGAGTACCCCTTTAAGTTACAGACTTATTTTTACAACAAAAACAGGAACTATTACTTATTTAGAGAAAAATTATTTAGATTTACTGCTGCAATGCGGTGAGCAACATTGAGCTGCTAAAATGAAGCTATATGTACTCAATAAAGATTATACATTGTTTAAGAAATTCTGCAACTTTACAACATAATTCTAGTACCTAGTGTTGGTCGTAAAACTGCTTTGCTTGCTACATGAGAGAGCGCTGATATTGCAATGAATCCAAGGTTTCAAGAGTAGTGTTGTGACTATGCACATCAAGCTAAATGGAGGACTTTATTACTGGTAACATTTCCAGTTTACATGACAATACGCTGGACTACATAAAGATAAACTAAGGTTATGCAAAATACTTATGCAAAGAGAGAGATCTTACGTAAACAACCAAGAGATCGGAATCCTTCCCGGACATTTTGTGTAAACATTGGAATAATGGACTAAAGGGGGAAAAAAAAATAAGAAAAAAAGAAGAAAGATAAAATACATTTTCTCCAACTACAGCTAAATTCACACAAATATCTTACAATAAGGAATTATGTAAGGGTACACATATCTGTTAGCTGTAGATTTTCTGCTTGGAAAATCTGCAGCATTTAAAGAAGATGCAAAGTGGCTGAGATTTAAAACTGCAGAAAATATGCTACAGAAAAAAAAAAGGCACGAGATGAAGCAACAGCACGCTTCCATTTCACAGTGTATCATGCCCGCAGCCAGGACCATGCTAGATGTCCAGCGCGGGTAATGTGCAAAAAATCTTCATCTTTATTATTTAAAAGCCAGCACTACAGGAAGAAAAATGACGCATTTTAAGTGCCAGTCTGCACCCTTAATCATACATAAAATCAAACGTGAAACAGTACACATATATAGGGAAACGTAGGGTCAGCCCACTCCAGGCCAACAGGATTAGGGCGCACCTCACGTTTAATCCCTCACATAAATAAAGGGGGTTAAACGTGAGGTCCGCCCTAATCCTGTTGGCCTGGAGTGGGCTGACCCTACGTTTCCCTATATATGTGTACTGTTTCACATTTGATTTTATGTATGATTAAGGGTGCAGATTGGCACTTAAAACGCATCATTTTTCTTCCTGTAGTGCTGGCTTATAAATAATAAAGACAAAGATTTTTTGCACATTACCCGCCCTGGACATCTCTACTTTCTTTTAGAAAAAAAAATGTGCACAATATCTGGGAAAAAAAATAGGGTACAAACATAAAATCTGCAGTGTGACAATTTTTGAGTGGGAAATGCAATACATTTGTTGCACATTTTTTCTTGTTGATTTACCCCTTAAAGGTTTTTTTTTTTCAGGATGGGACAATCAGAGCCCTTCTGACAACTATAAACTTAATTTTTCTGTAGACAGGGCTGAAATAAGGCTTATTTTTTGCATTGTAATATTTTTATTTTGTTACTACCACTTTTGTTTTGATGGGATTTTTTTTTTGTTTTTATTCATTTTTTTCTGACAAGATATGACAAAAAAATCTGCAATGATGGGGTTTAGCATTTCTTACACTTACCCCCTTGTTAGGGGGGGGGGGGGGGATTTTATGTATATTATTAAAAAAAATTACATTTATCTTAAAATTTTAAGTCCCACTTACACTTTACACTTTGTAAGGACTTTATATGCAATAATTGGCTTGAAATGTACTGTTCAGTGCTATGTGAGGTGTAAAATGAATGTAAAAATGTATGCAATAACAGTACATATCTTTTTGTGCAGCATACTTAGGCAGAATGCACAAGAAAATTGGAGATCCTGCTTCATGGAAGAGTGTAAGAGACCACCGACCGCTATTTGTACTCATTGGATCCCCGCTATCGTACTGTGGGGGTCCGATAAGTCCCCGAACCCACCACATCTGACATTTTCCCTATAGATGCCATGATCGGAACGGATAGCATCCAAAACTTACTTGCTATGAAGCAACTGCAGTTCCTGTGCTCGCTTCATAGCCGTGCCCTAAATATACAAAGCTGTGCACGAAGTAACATGATGAAGCACTATACATTTACGGTAAAAGGAGAAGCCAAGGTCTACAGTGTTGCAGATTTTGCTAAGAAAACATTGCAGTAATGTGCAGCAAAGCCTACTATTGCAGATTTGTAACATTTCAACTTATCCAAACATGAATTGATGCAGATTTTTGTGTGCCCTTCCCTTCTTCCCCACTTGAAAATGTATGAACAAATTGACAACTTGATGTTACCATTCTACTCAATTGGGTGTGTCTCTACTCATGCCGACAGTGCCAAATTATTGCTGACCATCTTCAACCATGTAAAGACACATCCTATTGATATTTCTACCTTTTCAGGAAGAATATGTAGAAAAAAATGTTCTAACATTGTTATATACAACTATTCCTAGACATTTCAGAAGATCTGACAGATTAAAGGAAAAACTGGATGCTGTTGTTCAGAAAAATTTGGCGCAGCTTGCAAATTGTTTAGTCTTTTTGCTAACACAAGTATTAGCCAACATTACCACTTGAGCATCGATTGCCACTTGTGCAAAACCTGTGCGATTCCCCCACATGATAATATAGGTTTCATCACTAAACAGGGCTTCCCGCACTCCTCCAGGAGAGATACCCAAGAGGTGGCCATTCTTCAGAGCTTTCACACACTCTTCCTTTGGTCCATGGATTACACTAAACACTTCAAGTAATGGTTTGAAGCCTGTTATAGAAATATTATTACATTATATGATTGATAAAACTCCTAGCTGAGATATAATACTGCATATATCAATAATTTATTAATTATAAATCAATAATGTGAAACATGATCTGCTATCAACAAATAATTGTCTATATCTTTATTAGGGATAAGTCACAAAGACTGATATATTATTTTTCATGTTATTATAAAATCACTACAGTGAAGGAATAACATTATTAGATCCCCTGATGAAATGATCAGTCTAAAATTTTAATGGTAGGTTCATTTGAACATTGAGAGAATAAGTATTCTCTTTATGAATTGAATTGATTTGCATTCTACTCATCTGAATGATTCAGATATTTATTGGTATACATCAGACGAGTCTGTACATGTGCTTTCTTGAGCAGGGGACCTTATGGGCACTGCAGGATTTCAGTCCTTCATAGCGTAGTGTGTTACCATTTGTTTTCTTAAAAGGTAATTTTTTTAATTTGACTATTCTACAGGGGCTGTTCATAATATAGTGTCTGTACCCGTGTGTGACGTTTTTCTCACAATTCTTCTGTGATTTTCACTCCAATATTTATTTTTACCAGCATACAAAATGACTGTTGTCTCAGATTTTCCCCAGCTTGCAATGGCGCAGAGACCTGACTCACTAGTCAGCTGATGACAGGGAGCCTGTCTGCTTCAATGGGTGGAGGGATCGCTTGGTGGGAGAGAGATCAATCTGCAAAAGCTGTAGGCACCCTGATTGAAAACCACACTGATTTGAATGGATGCAGCTCATTTATGTTTCAATGGGTTGGGTGGCTGATGTGTGGGAGGAAGATGGAATTGTGGGATTTGTAGTCAAAAAAAAGAAAAGTCAAACAGGAAATACTAGTTCACAAAAAGCTAGCCACAGTGTTATGGTAATCTCACAACATAGCCATTTAGCCCCAAGACAAGCACAGATCCTTCCTAAGCATGTCCATTACTGTCTGCCAGGTACGTACTAAAATCACCTTATGGTGGATAACCCCTTTAATGGCTATGGTCCCAACTGCTGTGACATCATTGACAAGATCTTGCTGATTTCTCATGATCATCGAAACTCCACAGGGGGGGGGGTAAAGCCCCTGACCAAGGGAGATTGACATTTATTTTGTTATTCTTCCATTTCTGAATAATTGCACAAACTGTTGTGAACTTCTCACCAAGCTGCTTGGCGGTGGTCTTGTAGCCAATTCCAGCCTTGTGTAGGTCTAAATCCCTGACAGCCTTGGACAGCTCTTTGGTCTCGGCCATAGTGGAGAGTTAGGAATGGGATTGTTTAATTTTTTTTCTGTGAACAGGTGTCTTAGTAAAATGCAAATTAATTCATAACTTATTTGAAATGTTTTTTTTCAGTTTTTTGTTGCTGTTATTCTGTCTTTCTGTTCAAATAAACCAACTATTAAAATGATAGACTGATCACTTCTTTGTCTGTGGGTAAACTTACAAAATCAGCAGTGGATAAAATAATTTTTTTTCTCCACTGTAGGTATTATCCTCAATGATATTGAAGAGGATGTAGCTAGCTTCTTTTCCTACTCGGGTTTAAATACAAATTATTACAGCTGGGAGCCTGGACAATAACTATTGAACCACCTACCTTAAAGTCTCAAGAGGTAGGAAACGCCTGCTACCTCACATTGTTTTTTTAGTTATGGACGGGGACAGGTTAGAAAATGAAGTAACTCATACTCACCCACCCTGTTGCACCCATGCTCTGGCCATTGTTACTGCACATGCACCAGTCCCGGGAATAGCGAGGATTCAGCGAGAGGGTGAAAGGTTTAGGCGCATGCGCTCTGCAGACAGAGCGCTGCGCTCACAGGGCATGAGACTCCACGTCACTAGGACGTGGAGTTGAAGGCAATTCTTATGCTAATTAAGGGGGCGAGCTTAGGAGTTTTAGAGGCAGACAGCCGGCAGGGGCCCCGCCTTGAAGCGCGATGCAGGGGCCAAACAACTGAATTTTACTGGCGCAGAACTCAGTGGCAATTGGAGGAAGAAAAGTAAGTGACCCCTCATTGGATTTCTGTTCACCCACACTATAAGCCAGTGTATTGGGTTTAGTGTGGGTGAACTTGGTGACAGTTTTCCTTTAAAGGATCTTTTACACAGGGTAATTATTGTTCTGTGTAAAAGACCCAGCGATCAGCTGACAGGCCAGTAAAGGCTTGTTCACTGGCTGATCCCTGGGATTGTGACACCTAAAAATCACTGTCAGCCAGCCACACATTTAAGCAGTTAGATCAGTAAAGAAAGCATTAGAAAGAGGTATATATGTCACCGCTGACCTCCACTAAAAAGCAACAATGATTCACCATGCAAAATTCTCATTCTTGCTTTTAAAGTAGTTTTAGTAAGACAGGGACAGAATGCCACACTAATGTCTAATAAATTGTAGGTTTTCATGACTGGCTCTAGATATAATAGTGACATACCCCAATGATCGCTTTCAAATACCATAGCACCATTACTTACCTGGTATTTTGAAAACAAAGTGGTCCCCCACTGTGTGACAAGTCCTTCCTTTCAGGAGAATGACCTTTGCTACAAAATAATAATAGTCTATGGGAAGCGCTCCGTGATAGTACACAATTAGTGCAGGCCCATTCTCCGGAATTTTCTCCAAGCCATGAATTTCATAACCTATATAAATAAAGAGAATAAAATACAGGCCTCATGTAAGTTCTATTATTTAAAGCAAAAAAGAAAGAAAGCCATTCACACAAATCTGGTATTTATAGAAACATGAATCCTCTTACTACACTAAGGCCTATCCCTGCACAGCAGGCACTAGAACAGCAGTGATGAAACGGACCCTTATGGGTATAAGTTAAAAGAGTTTTACCATAATTACAGTTTATCACTTATCCACAGGATAGGTGATCGGCATCTGACTGGTGGGGGTCCAACCACAGCGTCCTAGGAATGAAGGTCCCAAGTGCCTTTAAACTGAGGGTTTGAGTATATGTGCTTCACCCAGCACCCAGCTGTCTTTCGTAGTCCCATAAACTTTTAATGAAACAGCCGTGCACATACTCCACATAAATGGAGCATTCTCATGATCATGGGGTCCAAGTGGTCAGACCCCCAACATTTAGACCCTTATTACCTATCCTGTGATAGGAGATCAGCTGGTTGAATAATATGTATGGACTCCTCATTCCCACAGCTCTATACTGAAATATACTCCTTTATACTTCTTATTCCTTTTGAATGAAAATTGTAAAAGAGTCAAATCTGATTGACAGTCGGGGAGTGAAGTGCACGCCAATGTGCACTTCAGGCAGCTATAACGCACAATTGCAGAGGGTCTTGGGACATGGTGCGATCAAAACTTTTAACATGTTTAGACAACAGTCAAAAGTTTATTTGAAATAGTAACAAGTTTGACGATGTAAATGGTTGGCTTGATATACGCAAGCTAAATGTTGGGAGACCTTCCAAATGTAAAGCAATAAAACTAATGGGGAAACACAAATCACAAGGATGACACCTTACTAATATATCAGCTTCCAAGCTAGTTTAATCGGTTGGAAGAGGATTACAAAGAGGTTTTCTCACCAATAACACTGAATCCCCATCCTGTGGTAGATCAGTGTGAAGCACCCTAAAATTATCAGAATAGAGGAGCCCTTCCCTGCTCCCCAGGAGGCCACAGTAAGGTAGAATTACATGGAGTGCTGGCCGAGCATGTGTGCTGCCATTCTATACAACTAACTCTGTGGTAGGTATAGAAAGAGAGTCTCCTAGTGAGAAGAGATAGGGGTCCCTGGTTCTACAGACATAGGTAAGTGATAAATGGTATAGGTGGATAAATATAAGTAAAAGCTTGGGATGTCTGATCGCTAAGATGTCTGATCGCGGGGGTGCCACTGCTGGGGACCCCCGTGATCTCCCTGCTGCACCCAACATTTGTTTAAAGCGCCGGGTGCAGCGCTGGAGGCTCATGATGTCACGATCATGCCCCGCTCTTGATGTAGCGGCCAAGTCCCCTTAATGCAAGCCTATGGGAGGGGGCATGACGGACGTCACGCCCTCTCCCAAAGACTTGCATTGAGGGGGCATGGCCATGATGTCACGAGTCTCCGCCCTGCATCGCCAGTCATCCGGCACCGAGCGAAGTTCGCTCCGTGCACCGGATGTCTGGGGTGCCGCAGCAGAGATCGCGGGGGTCCCCTGCGGTGGGACCCTGCGATTAGACATCTTATCCCCTATCCTTTGGATAGGAGATAAGATGTCTATGGCCGGAGTACCTCTTTAATATACAGAACATATCTAAATTTTTAATATACAGGAAATAATAATCCATTATTCAAAATATATTGTTGAATTATACATTGTTTTATCACTGCTGGAGGAGCTATTGATATATACAAGTAAAAATACATTATTTTCCAAAAGATTTCCAATTATATATTCTGGAACTGGATTCTACAATGGAACAGTCAATGACTCTAAGTTGCTCCACTGTGGAATCCTGTTTACCTTGTACCCGTGGATACCTGGCTGCATGGCAACATCCCTGCATCAAAGCATAAGCCCGCATGTCCAACTCCTGGCCCTGCCACCAGACATCTGCGTGAAGGGGCGGCAGTGCGTCCTATTGTTTACCAGGCACAGCTCAGTATATGTTGTAGGGCCTGTGCCTGGTATTACAGCTCACTACTGCCCAGTCCTATTCAAATATATTGGACAGAGCTGCAGTATCAAGCATAGCCAATACAAGCTGTGTGTAGTAAAAAATGTTGTGTGCATGACATCCCCTTCAATAAGATGATCGGTGGGGTTATTGGGGACCATTAATCTGATACTGATGGTTGATTATTAAATGGGTACTCTGGTGGAAAAAAATTATTTTAAATCAACTGGTGCCAGAAAATCTTTACCCTTCCAGTACTTTTTAGCAGCTGTAGGCTACAGAGGAAATTCTTTTCTTTTTTGTCTTATCCACAGTGCTCTCTGCTGACACCTAATGCCTGTAACAGGAACTGTCCAGAGCAGGAGAAAATCCCCCTAGCAAACCTATGCTGCTCTGGACAGTTCCTAACACGGACAGAAGTGTCAGCAGAGAGCACTGTGGAAAAGACAAAAAAGAAATTAAAAAAAAATTTGCGCTGTAGCATACAGCTGCTAAAAAGTACTGGAAGGGTAAAGAATTTTTAATAGAAGTAATTTACAAATATGTTTAACTTTCTGGCATCAGTTCATGTAAAAAAAAAAAAAAAAGTTTTCCACCGGAGTACCCCTTTAATATTTGGAAACCCTGTGAAGATCTAATCAGGTATAACATGTGCCTATAAGTGTAGTCCAGGCCAATAACTATTCAATAAATTGTTATACAATGATGCTGTCCCAGAGATTACATTGCTTGGTTCATAGCATTTAGCCAACAAATATGTTACAGTAATCCAGGTTTTAGCATCTACTACTGTTGTCATTACTGCTAACAAGCATTTAATTTTTACCATGCCATATTGTAGCATGCCCATCCCAAAGTGATGCCAATGTTTTCCGGGCGCCATCCCATATACTGTTGGAATATGCTTCTTTCAGTTCGTTTTTGCGCTTGTACACGAGAAGGAAAAGGATGGACAGGTAGAGAAAAAGGACAATAATGAAGGGCAGAATGAAAACTATTATTAGTGGTGTGAAGACCCACATGAGATAGTCTAGGTAATTTAGATAATCCTCCAAATTGTCCAACTCTAGCCAGTCCAGAAGGATTTCCATGAGGCAGGTTAGAGAGGAGAGTGTTGGGCCTATGTCACATGACCCGTTCTGAGCTTGCATCTTTATTGATGAATCTAAGGCACAGACAGGCAAGGTCAACGGCTTCGGTTCTCCATCCTATAAGAAAAGCCAATAATAAATTAGGGCCAAACACTTAACGTAGTTATCCTTAAATACTTTATCCAATGTCACTGTTCGCTTGTCAGTGATGACCACAACTACCCAACCTCTGGGACCCCCCACTGATCCCAAGTATGAAGAGGTCACAGTACTCCCATGTAGCAAAAGTTAAGCCACACTGTGCAGAAATAAATGTGCTGACAATTTTAACATTCACAACATAATAATTTCTGTTATGGATTTTCCCTGCAGATTTCCCCCCAGCGTATGATGGGTGAAATCCGTGGTGAATCCACAGCTAAATCCACATGTCATGCATCTTGTTTCAGATTTGTGCCAAAATAGACAGTAAAAAAGAATCCATAGTGAGCGGACTTACCAATGCCGAGGTCTCATAGAAGTCTATTGTGCCCAACTTAGAGGTTGTACAAAGCCTAGACTATAAAGCCTAATGAGGGTATGTTCCCAGGTGCAGATTTTGTGCAGTGGATTGTGCTACCCATTGAAATTAAAGGGGTATGCCGGGAATTTGTTTATTTGACTGTGCTACAGGGGCTGTAAAGTTAGTGTAGTTTATAATATAGTGTCTGTACCTGTGTGTGACGGTTTTTTCACAATTCTTCTGTGATTTTCACCTCACTATTTATTTTTACCAGTATACAAAATGACTGTTGTCTCTGATTTTTCCCAGCTTGCAATGCGGCCGAGACCTGACTCACTAGTCAGCTGATGACAGGGAGCCTGTCTGCTTCAGTGGGTGGACGGATCAATCTGAAACTAATGCAACAGCTGGAGGCACCCTAATTGAAAACCACAGGTCTGCAGCTCATTTAAGTTTCAATGCGTGGGGTGGCTGATGTGTGGGAAGGAGGAAAATAGAATTGTGGGACTTGTAGTCAAAAAAAGAAAAGTCAAACAGGAAATACAAATTCACAAAAAGCTAGCCACAGTGTTATGGTAATCTCACAACATAGCCATTTAGCCCCAAGACAAGCGCAGATCCTTCCTAAGCATGTCCATTACTGTCTGCCAGGTACATACTAAAATCACCTTATGCTGGATAACCCCTTTAATGGGAAGCAAAATCAGCTGTGGAAAAACTGCAGCAAAATATACATCTGTGGACACGGCCGTCTGTCCCAGTTTTTTTTTTCCCCGTTTAGGTTCTGCTGTTGCTGCTCGTAAACGGATTACAAACGGTTGTAAAATAATCCCATTGATGTCAATGGGATTTTTTTTTTACAATCCTTTTACTTCCGTTTGCACCCATCTGCACTCATTTCCGTTTTTTTTATGGGAGAAAAGATGGTGCATGTAGTATTTTTTCTCTCGCCAAAAAAACAGAAGAAAAAAACGGATACAGTAAATTTAACATTAAAATCTATGGAAAACGGATGAGCCTTTAATGTCATCGGTTTGCATCCGTTTTTTCAATCAGTTTTTTGATCCGTTTTTACTTCTGAGCATGCTCAGAACTAAAAAAAAAAATAAATATTTGTTTTGGTTTATTAACTGAACAATAACAGATCCAGACAGATAACATCCATTTGCATCAGTTATTGTCCGGTTTTTTTTTTAAGTTAGTTTTTATTTTTGAAGGAAGAAGAACGGGACGGGTCCAGACGGCCGTGTGAACGCAGCCTTAGGCTCCTTTTAGAAGAGCAGACTGCTGCCCCCATATGAATGTGGATGAAATTGATCAGCATTTGTTAAAAAAGAGAATTTATACATTTAGATTATTGTAAAGTGCCAGCACTGTGGTTTCTGGCGCACGGCAGGCTGCACACACAGGGCTGCCAGCTAGTAATGTTTGGAAGTGAGGAGTGTTGGCTCGGCACAGCTCTAGACCCGCCTCCAGGACACTGGTCACAAAATTCTATTTTACCATATTTTTGGCCACAAAAAGCAAAACAAAAGTGTGTAAGGAAATAACACAGTAAGGAGAATGGGGAATGTTTATCAAAACCCGTCCAAAGGAAAATTTGCTGAGTTGTACATAGCAACCAATCAGATCGCTTCTTTCATTTTTGAAAAGGCCTCTGGAAAATGAAAGAAGCGATCTGATTGGTTAATATGGCCAACAGGTCAACTTTTCCTCTGGACAGGTTTTGATAAATCTCCTAAAATGTGCCTGAGGCTAATTTACAGGGGTCAGTTTAGGTGACAGATACTCTTTTAGGGTATGTTCACACACACAGATTTTTTAGCGGGTTTTCCGCTGCGTATTTGAAAGTGGGCGGGCTCTTCTCGGCTGTCCGCAGCCGATTTTCCACGGCGGAATGTACACTGCGGAAAATCCGCCGCAAGCCCCATTGAAGTCAGTAGGGACTGTGGTGGATTTTCCGCAGCATAAATTCCGCCGCGGAAAATCTGCTGCGGACAGCCGAGAAGAGCCCGCCCACTTTCAAATACGCAGCGGAAAACCCGCTAAAAAATCAGCGCCTGTGAACCCTAAGGCTAAGTTTCCACACAGGTTCTTTTTGAGCATTTTTTTGAAAACTGCCACTGCAGTTTATGGGCCAAAGTCAGAAGTGGATCCATAAGGGAGAAGAAGTGTAAGTCCTTCCTTTATATTTCCCATTCCTTTTGAATAAACTTCTGGTTTTGGCTCATAAACTGCAGTGGCAGTATTCCAAAAAACACCAGATAAAAACCTGTGTGGAAACCTAGCCTAAGGGATATTAACCCCTTCATGAAGCTGCCAATTAACTTTTTAGCTTTTTTCCTCCTTGCCTCTTTAAAGCCTTGACTGAATTTTCCATCTACAGGGCCATATGTGGGCTTGTTCTATGTGGAACCAATAGTACTTTGTAATGACACCTTTTAATTTTACACCAAAATTTACAGCAAAAAACAGAAAAAAATATTTGTGGGGGAGAAATAGAAGAAACAAAAACAACAATTTAGCAGCTTTTAAAAGGGTTTTGTTTCTACGCAGTGCACTTTACAGTAAAAATGACATGTTATCTTTATTCTGTAGGTCAGTACGTGCCTAAAATAAGTATGCCTAAAATCACCCTATTCTAACCCCTATAATTATTTTTCTGTCTAGGGCAGTGATCTTCAACCTGCGGACCTCCAGATGTTGCAAAACTACAACTCCCAGCATGCCCGGACAGCCGTTGGCTGTCCGGGCATGCTGGGAGTTGCAGTTTTGCAACATCTGGAGGTCCGCAGGTTGAAGACCACTGGTCTAGGGAAATGTAGGATTTAAGCAGAGAAAAAAATACTGCATGTCCTAATTTTTTCCATTCAACTCCAGTAAAATATCAGATCCCTGACGGACCCCATTCAAGTCAATAGAATCAGTCAGGACATGATGGTATTAGTTGTGCTCTGACGTGTTTTGAGTCCATTTGATGCAGCAATAAAAAATTAAAGGGGTATTCCAGGAATGTTTTGTTATTTGACTATTCTACAGGGACTGTAAAGTTAGTGTAGTTCATAATATAATGTCTGTACCTGTGTGTGACGGTTTTTTCACAATTCTTATGTGATTTTCATCCCAATATTTATTTTTACCAGCATACAAAATGACAGCTGTCTCGGATTTTTCCCAGCTTGCAATGCGGTCCAGACCTGACTCACTAGTCAGCTGATGACAGGGAGCCTGTCTGCTTCAATGGGTGGAGAGAGCAATCTGCAACTAATGCAACAGCTGTAGGCAACCTGATTGAAGACCACAGGTCTGCAGCTCATTTATGTTTCAATGGGTGGGGTGGCTGATGTGTGGGAGGGAGGAAAATGGAATCATGGGATTTGTAGGCAAACAAGAAAACAGGAAATACCAGTTTACAAACAGCTAGCCACAGTATTATGGTAATCTCACAACATAGCCATTTAGCCCAAGACAAGAGCAGATCCTTCCTCAGCATGTCCACTACTGTCTGCCAGGTACGTACTAAAATCACCTTATGCTGGAGAACCCCTTTAAATAAAGACAAGGGAACCAGAGCAGGACAGAGCAAAATGGCAATGTGAACTTGGCCTAAACTATTTTGGACTGACATACACATTTGAATAAAAACACTCAAATATACCCGTCATACTTAGTGAAATATTTATTTGATAGTTTTGTATTATATTTCTGCCCTTTATTTAGAATGCATATACTCAATAAGGAGTGTTTTTATTTGTACCCCAAATTGTATCCACCAACATACTCACCAAATGAACAATACGCCATTCAGCAAGCACCAGATAATATCCAGTGAATCTCTGCAGCTACCAGTTATATATTCTCAGAATGGCATGAACACCACAAACCAGGAAACGGCATATCCAACCTTAAAAGAAACATAAGATACATAAAAATTCCAGCATATGCTTTGGTGGCTGAGGGCCTGACTATAGTACACTTATACTCAACCGCTTCAATTTTTAAAGGGGTACTCCGGTGAAAACCTTTTTTTTTTTTTAAATCAACTGGTGCCAGAAAGTTAAACAGATTTGTAAATTACTTCTATTAAAAATTCTTAATCCTTCCTGTACTTATTAGCTGCTGAATACTACAGTGGAAATTCTTTTCCGTTTGAAACACAGAGCTGTCTGCTGACATCACGAGCACAGTGCTCTCTGCTGAAATCTCTGTCCATTTTAGGAACTGTCCAGGGTAAAAGGAAATCCCCATAGCAAACATATGCTGTTCTGGACAATTCTTAAAATGGACAGAGATGTCAGCAGAGAGCACTGTGGTCATGATGTCAGCAGAGAGCACTGTGTTTCAAAAAGAAAATAATTTCTGCTGTAGTATTCAGCAGCTAATAAGTACAGGTAGGGTTAAGATTTTTTAATAGAAGTCATTTACAAATCTGTTTAACTTTCTGGCACCAGTTGATTTAAAAAAATAAAAAATAAAATAAAAAAGGTTTTTCACCGGAGTACCCCTTTAAGGTTTAGTTTTATAACAACAAAGGATCACAGTGGATCTGACTGATCAATCGAAGATGAAAATAACAGTCTCTACAACTGACTACATATAATAGCTGTCTGCAGAACTATTTACTCCTTCTATGATTCTGACACACTGAAATCATCTGGTGAAGCCATATCCAATGGAACACAAATAGGCCATACAATTTCTTTGATCAGTTCTTGTGATCAGTCGGTATCCCTGTAGTCATACTCACAATCACCCCATAATGATCCTATTAATACATCAAACATTATTTGTATGGAACCACCATAAGACTAGCTCAACCCTTTAGGGCCCATTCACAAGGCACAATTTCCAAGTGGAATCTAGTGTACATATTCCGCTTGGAAAATCAGATACAGCAGCCCCCCATTGTTTTCAATGGGATTCTGCTGCACCATGAAAACAGAAGAACTTCCACAGCAGAAATTCAAATTCCAGACTCTGCAGAAAGAATGAACATGTTCATTCTTTTAGCAGAATTCTCTTAGAAACGCATTGCCATCTATGGAGACGGTGCATTTTAAAGCATTTTTGGTCCCTTAAAGGGACTGTCCAGGCATCCTCTCCTGCCTGATCAGGTGTGATGAGTTGGAACATAGGCCATTCCCCTTCACACTAGGAATTCTGATAAGAAAAGATATTTAAACAGATCTCACACTGTCTTTGCAGGTACCGAGCATGCTTCATGACTAATGTCAGATCAGGTGGGACAGGACGCCTGGACATCCCCTTTGAAGGCAGAAGACATGTATATAATGTTATTTTTTATTATTATTTTAAATTGGCTTTCCTGGCATCACAATAACATTAATCATAATTCAGGTCGTTACACAATAGAACAAGACAAGGCACTGTAATAATGTGCTTACCAGATGAGGTTTAGCATGATCGTAATCTGAGCAAACTGTGTGCTAAATAGGAAGGATTCCGTGTCCTAATAGGGAGGATTGACCTAAATACCAGCCTTGCAGATCCAGTTCCATTTCTGACAAGTTTCTTTCTCTCCAGGTACCTATCAAGAGCCCAGACCCAAATAACACATCTAAGGGACAAATTTATAAATGCACCTTAAAGGGGCACTCCGGGACTTAAAGGGGTACTCTGGTGGAAAACATTATTTTTTTTTTTTAAATCAACTGGTGCCAGAAAGGTAAACAAATTTGTAAATTACTTCTATTTTAAAAGCTTAATCTTCCAGTACTTATCAGCTGCTGTATGCTCCAAAGTTCTTTTCTTTTTGAATTTCTTTTCTGTCTGACCCCAGTGTTCTCTGCTGTCACCTCTGTCCATACCAGGAGAGGTTTGCTATGGGAATTTGCTCCTTCTCTGGACAGTTCCTGACATGGACAGAGGTGTCAGCAGAGAGCACTGTGGTCAGACAGAAAATAAATTAAAAAATAAAAGAACTTCCTGTTGAGCATACAGCAGCTGATAAGTCATTTACAAATCTGTTTAACCTTCTGGCACCAGTTGATTTAAAAAAAAAGTTTTCCACTGGAGTACCCCTTTAACAATTATCCCCTATTCACAGGAAAGGGCATAAGTGTCTGATCGCAGGGAGTCCGACTGCTGCCCCACCCTCCGAGGTTCTCCTGACCAGCGACACGCCCCCCTCCATGCATCTCTATGGGAGAGCTAAAGAGACACAAGTGCTGTATCTTTGGCTCTCCCATAGAGATGCTTGGAGAGAGCGTGTTGGCCACATGTGGTGGTCAACACAGCCCCGTCCATGGGGAGAGCCGTAGCACTGGGCAGGCGATCGCAGAGGGTACCAGTGGTCAGACACTCATCCGCTATCCTATGGATAGAAGATAAGTTGTTACATACCGGAGTACCACTTTAAAGGGGTATTCCGGGTAAAAATAATGTATCCCCTATCCAAAGGATAGGGGATAAGGTGTCTGATCGTGGGGGGCCTGCTGCTGAGACCCCCGCGATCTCCCTGCAGCACCCACATTCTATGCGGGTGCTTAATCTCCAGTTTTGGAAACCTCCAGGTTTCCGGGACTGGGGACGTGACGTCACGCCATGCCCGTCCCATAGACATGAATGGAGGGGGCGTGGCGTGACGTCACGTCCCCAGTCCCGGATGTTTCCGAAACTAGAGACGCAGTCCCCGCATAGAATGCGGGTGCTGCAGGGAGATCGCGGGGGGTCTCAGCAGCGGGCCCCCCACGATTAGACATCTTATCCCCTATCCTTTGGATAGGGGATAAAATGTTTTTACCCGGAATACCCCTTTAAGGGTGCCTTTACACACAACACTGAATTTGAAGTTGTAAAATGCGCAGTTGTGAATTCTTGACATGATTGGCATGTCAAGAAAGCAATTGCACTGTAAAATCTGCAAAGGATCCAGTGTGTGTTAATGCATGCTAAAGCTATGTGCACAAAAAGTCATTTTTGTCAATATTTTTACCAAAGCCAGGAGTGGGACCAAAATACAGAAAACAAAAGTGCAAATCTTTCCATGATAGTTTTTCTCTATGTTGATTTCACTCGTGGTTTTTGCAAAAATAGGGCGAAGAAGGATCAGTAGTCAAAACTTAAAATGGGTACTCCGGTGGAAAACTTTTTTTTTTTTTTGTTTGCCAGAAAGTTAAAACAGATTTGTAAATCACTTCTATTAAAAAAATCTTAATCCTTCCAGTATTTATTAGCGTCTGTATACTACAGAGGAAGTTCTTTTCTTTTTGGATTTCTTTTCTGTCACTATTACAGTGCTCTCTACTGACACCTCTGTCCATGTCAGGAACTGTCCAGAGCAGGATAAAATCCCCATAGCAAACATATGCTGCTCTGTACAATTCCTAAAATGGACAGAGGTGTCAGCAGAGAGCACTGTGGTTGTGACAGAAAAAAATCCAAAAAGAAAAGAATTTCCTCTGTAGTATACAGCAGCCAATAAGTACTGGAAGGATTACGATTTTTTTAACAAAAGTAATTTACAAATCTAAAAAAGAGAAAAACAAAATACCCAGACCTCAAGGAAGGTATAGTAGATGTAATATATTAGACTATAATTAAAAAACTGGGAATCGTGCTTCAATTATACTATAAATAGGTATTTTTATTAATTAATAAAGAAATAATAAATAAATAATAAAATAAAAGGAATACCACCTCACAAAGGGCACTTTGTGAGAGGAGTAAACAGTAGATATATATAATAATAAATATAAAAACAAAGATAATTAAAATTAATCACTGGCAGGCTTATACAGTGATCTCTCAACTTACAATGGCCTCAACATACAATAGTTTCAACATACAATGGTCTTTTCCGGACCAGTGTAACTTGAAACCAGACTCAACATACAATGCTACAGACAGTCCAGATCTGTAAAACGTGTCACTACTGGAGGAACTGACCAATCAGAATTAGGCATTTTACTAGTAAATCACCTGTATTACTGAAGTGTATGCACTGACTGGTGTCTGGTAGTGCCCCCTACAGTACAGGGAGGTATTACATGTTCTGTACTACTCTTTACCTGTATTACTGAAGTGTATACACTGACTGGTGTCTGGTAGCGCCCCATACAGTAGAGGGAGGATCTACAAGTTCTGTACTACTCTTTAGCTGTGCCAGGGTTAGTTGCTCCTTTGGACACCAAGTAAGGGCGGCTCCATTTGGGACACTGTGTGTACTGTATAGGACCCTGAAGAAGCTCCTGTCCTCTACATAAACCATTGTTTCCCAACCGAGGTGCCTCCAGCTGTTGCAAAACTACAACTCCCAGCATGCCCGGACAGCCATTGGCTGTCCGGGCATGCTGGTAGTTGTAGTTTTGCAACAGCTGGAGGCACCCTGGTTGGGAAACACTGACAGTGATTTACAGCTCCCAGCAGATCTTTCTTACTATTATATGTAAGGATTTGCTTTATCTGTATTAGTTATCTTCTTATTTTTCTTTAATCCTCACTTTTTCCTATTTTTGGATGACATTTTGGGGATTCAGAACCAATTACCAGGTTTCCATAGAGTTCTGGTCTCAACATACAATGGTTTCAACATACAATGGTCGTCCTGGAGCCAATTAATATTGTAACTTGAGGGACCACTGTATATACAGTACTGCATATAAGTCTATTGCTTCACTGCGGTCCTGCTCAAGAGGTCTTTAGCAGTTCATAAAGATAGTTACAATTAACAAATCTGTTTAACTTTCTGGCACCAGTTGATTATAAGAAAGAAAAAAAAATTTAGTTTTCCACCGGAGTACCCCTTTAACCCACAATGATATAGAGGGGAACTGCGAATAAACTAGATAATAGAAATGAAATATTCATAAATTCTTATCTATGATATGAGACCCACTCCCAGCAGCAATGATCTGATTAGAGAGGGAGGGAAGGAAAATACATAATGTATGTGCACATAATGCTGCCCATGACTGTAATATTACAAGAGTGCCATGACTTGATATGATCTAACGATATCTTCTTACGTGTTTGATCATCTCCCAGTATTGGCCTCACAGTGAAAAATCTGTCCCAACACATAAGGGCCCAGTCACATGACATTTAGGAGCTACATCTCAAGTATACGCATACCGGAAAAAAAGGTATTACAATTTACAGGGTAGGTTCACATCAGCCTCAAAGCACCATTCAGGGAGCGCCATTCGCAGAATGTGTTGAAATAGCAGGGACACGAGTGGGGAAAAAAATACTTCAAGCTGTAATTTCTTCTTAAAGGGGTACTCCACTCCTAGACATCTTATCCCCTATTCAAAAGGATAGGGGGATGTCTGATCGCAGGGGTCCTGCCGCCGGTACCCCCGCGATCTCTGTGTAGCACCCGGCATTCATTTAGAACGCTGGGTACGGGCGGTGGGGGTTGTGACATCACGGCCACACCCCTCGTGATGTCACACCACGCCCCCTCAATGCAAGTCTATGGGAGGGGTGCCCCCTCGAAACGCATTGTTCTAGATCAGAAATAAAGCCTTAATTATCCATTTCGGCTCTGCGTCCATCCTCGGGCGTGCGCCTATCCAGCCACAAGTCGGATTTTCATCGGACATCTGGTTAGTCCTGCCAGGCAACTCAGATGCCACATCTGTTAACCTAAGAATTTATTTGAGCAGGACTGGGGAATTCCAGAAGGATGAAAGTCTTCTAACCTTTTCAGGCAATAATAAGGGCTACAAGGCCTCTAAGTCCACCTTGTAAAGGAAAGAATCCCGGCACTCACTTGAGTGATAAGTGTTTATTCACACAGTGCATAATTATCACTTTGCAGAAGATTTCAAGTGAGTGCCGGGATTCTTTCTATTACCTGTATATTGTTCTCCGTGTACACCACGGAATAGAACGCGTGCCGACCTTTCCTTGTGATTCTAAGTCTACCTTGAGCCATTAGATTAAGGAGACTATCAGGAATTCTTTTGTGAAGGCCCGTCCTACCAGAGCGGTCTCCATCTCCTGGGCCGAGAGATTCCTTGTTTGTTTGAAACAAATATGTAGTGCAGCTTCTTGGAACTCGCCCTCTACTTTTATAAGTCATTATAGACTTGATTGTAGGTTTTCCGAATACACTGCTTTCAGGCCGTCTATACTGAATTCCGCCTGCAGTAAAGCTCCCCCCCCAATAGGGGATTATTTGTTGATACATCCGCCCTTGTGCTGCTGGTAGGACTTAAGGGAAGTGTTACTTTCTAAAGTAAATTTGTCTTCCCTCAGTCCTACAGCAGCACACAAATACCCCTCCTTTTTTTTATTTTATTTAGTTTCTTTTTCTCTTGTTACTACACACATAGTGTTGGAGAGGATCTGCCTCTATAGGAGAGGTAGTTTAATTAGTGTAATTAATTTAATTTAATTTTTTTTTAGTAAAATGTAATCTGTCCTAACAGCTCCACAGGGGCAGAACACCCCACTTGTGCTGCTGTAGAAATAAGGGGAATCAAATTTACATTAGAAATTATCGCTTCAGCCAGAAGATTTCCCTGGCTGAATTCTGCAATGTGAACAAGTCCTTAGAGTAAACTTCCAGGGGTCTACAAACCATCTTTCACTTGATCTGCCATTTGCCATGTAAAGTAGAGGAGAACTGTGCTGGAGGCTTCTCTGGGTGCCGGTGTCTCAGGTTCCATGAAACATACAGGACAATACAGCACTGCATTCTGCACTACGTGTTCTGCTAAAATGCCAGACACCATCCTGGAAATCCAACAGACCCTATTGACATTAATAGGGTCCATCAGGTTTTCAGCGTCTAAAATCTAACTAGCAGGATGCATTACCACACACAGGTCACCATTCACACCACAATACCCACCTGTTACCAGCACCAGTGCCCGAGCTCCTCACCGGAGAGCCTCCTGCGCTGTATAACTGCAGGCATACAGTAAGACTACAATACCCAGCATGCCATGCCCAAACGACGTCTTCCTGCCTCCTGTCACTTACAGTGACGTCAGAGGTTGGACTTCATGGTGTAAACATAGAAAAGCATGCCGGGATATGTAGTCTGTTGATGCTATCATGAGGCTGTGATGGAAATGTCCTTCTCAGCCCCGGTATAGAAGCAGTATACAAGCTCTTGAGCGCACACAGGAGTAGTATATGGGTCCGGGCCACCTCCTCTCTGAATGCAGAATGCAGGAAGCAGGAAATGTCGCAGTGCATGCCGGGGGTGGTAGTTTTCTCGTGTCTGTCTATTAACACACCTTCCGGAGCCCATGCTGAAGTGTGCGCCGTGAGGATGAGGAGTGTCGCCTGTGTTTACCTCCTCCTACACGTGACCGGAGCGGGATGTGAGCTGTACAGTCCTATTACATGTATGGAGAGGGCCTGTATATGTATTGAACTGTGGGGAGACTACCTGTATATGTACTGAGCTAAGGGGAGAGGACCTGTATATGTACTGAGCTGTGGGGAGAGGACCTGTATATGTACTGAGCTGTGGGGAGAGGACCTGTATATGTACTGAGCTGTGGGGAGAGGACCTGTATATGTACTGAGCTGTGGGGAGAGGACCTGTATTATGTACTGACCTGTGGGGAGAGGACCTGTATATGTACTGAGCTGTGGGGAGAGGACCTGTATATGTACTGAGCTGTGGGGAGAGGACCTGTATATGTACTGAGCTGTGGGGAGAGGACCTGTATATGTACTGAGCTAAGGGGAGAGGACCTGTATATGTACTGAGCTGTGGGGAGAGTGCCTGTATATGTACTGAGCTGTGGGGAGAGTACCTGTATATGTACTGAGCTGTGGGGAGAGGACCTGTATATGTACTGACCTGTGGGGAGAGGACCTGTTTTATGTACTGACCTGTGGGGAGAGGACCTGTATATGTACTGAGCTGTGGGGAGACTCCCTGTATATGTACTGACCTGTGGGGAGAGGACCTGTATTATGTACTGAGCTAAGGGGAGAGGACCTGTATATGTACTGACCTGTGGGGAGAGGACCTGTATTATGTACTGAGCTGTGGGGAGACTCCCTGTATATGTACTGAGCTGTGGGGAGAGGACCTGTATATGTACTGAGCTGTGGGGAGACTCCCTGTATATGTACTGAGCTGTGGGGAGAGGACCTGTATATGTACTGAGCTGTGGGGAGAGTGCCTGTATTATGTACTGAGCTGTGGGGAGACTCCCTGTATATGTACTGAGCTGTGGGGAGAGGACCTGTATATGTACTGAGCTGTGGGGAGAGGACCTGTATATGTACCGAGCTGTGGGGAGAGGACCTGTATATGTACCGAGCTGTGGGGAGAGGACCTGTATATGTACTGAGCTGTGGGGAGAGGACCTGTATATGTACTGAGCTGTGGGGAGAGGACCTGTATTATGTACTGACCTGTGGGGAGAGGACCTGTATTATGTACTGACCTGTGGGGAGAGGACCTGTATATGTACTGAGCTGTGGGGAGACTCCCTGTATATGTACTGAGCTGTGGGGAGAGGACCTGTATATGTACTGAGCTGTGGGGAGACTCCCTGTATATGTACTGAGCTGTGGGGAGAGGACCTGTATATGTACTGAGCTGTGGGGAGAGGACCTGTATATGTACTGAGCTGTGGGGAGAGGACCTGTATTATGTACTGACCTGTGGGGAGAGGACCTGTATATGTACTGAGCTGTGGGGAGAGGACCTGTATTATGTACTGAGCTGTGGGGAGAGGACCTGTATATGTACTGAGCTGTGGGGAGAGGACCTGTATATGTACTGAGCTGTGGGGAGAGGACCTGTATATGTACTGAGCTGTGGGGAGAGGACCTGTATATGTACTGAGCTAAGGGGAGAGGACCTGTATATGTACTGAGCTGTGGGGAGAGTGCCTGTATATGTACTGAGCTGTGGGGAGAGTACCTGTATATGTACTGAGCTGTGGGGAGAGGACCTGTATATGTACTGACCTGTGGGGAGAGGACCTGTTTTATGTACTGACCTGTGGGGAGAGGACCTGTATATGTACTGAGCTGTGGGGAGACTCCCTGTATATGTACTGACCTGTGGGGAGAGGACCTGTATTATGTACTGAGCTAAGGGGAGAGGACCTGTATATGTACTGACCTGTGGGGAGAGGACCTGTATTATGTACTGAGCTGTGGGGAGACTCCCTGTATATGTACTGAGCTGTGGGGAGAGGACCTGTATATGTACTGAGCTGTGGGGAGACTCCCTGTATATGTACTGAGCTGTGGGGAGAGGACCTGTATATGTACTGAGCTGTGGGGAGAGTGCCTGTATTATGTACTGAGCTGTGGGGAGACTCCCTGTATATGTACTGAGCTGTGGGGAGAGGACCTGTATATGTACTGAGCTGTGGGGAGAGGACCTGTATATGTACCGAGCTGTGGGGAGAGGACCTGTATATGTACCGAGCTGTGGGGAGAGGACCTGTATATGTACTGAGCTGTGGGGAGAGGACCTGTATATGTACTGAGCTGTGGGGAGAGGACCTGTATATGTACTGAGCTGTGGGGAGAGGACCTGTATTATGTACTGACCTGTGGGGAGAGGACCTGTATTATGTACTGACCTGTGGGGAGAGGACCTGTATTATGTACTGACCTGTGGGGAGAGGGCCTGTATATGTACTGAGCTGTGGGGAGACTACCTGTATATGTACTGAGCTGTGGGGAGAGTGCCTGTATATGTACTGAGCTGTGGGGAGAGGACCTGTATTATGTACTGAGCTGTG
This sequence comes from Hyla sarda, assembly GCF_029499605.1. Classification (NCBI taxonomy): domain Eukaryota; kingdom Metazoa; phylum Chordata; class Amphibia; order Anura; family Hylidae; genus Hyla; species Hyla sarda. The sequence continues at coordinate 291,281,088 of NC_079193.1, forward strand.
GGGAGAGTGCCTGTATATGTACTGAGCTGTGGGGAGAGGACCTGTATATGTACTGAGCTGTGGGGAGAGGGCCTGTATATGTACTGAGCTGTGGGGAGAGGACCTGTATATGTACTGAGCTGTGGGGAGAGGACCTGTATTATGTACTGAGCTGTGGGGAGAGGACCTGTATATGTACTGAGCTGTGGGGAGAGGACCTGTATATGTACTGAGCTGTGGGGAGAGGACCTGTATTATGTACTGAGCTGTGGGGAGAGGACCTGTATTATGTACTGAGCTGTGGGGAGAGGACCTGTATATGTACTGAGCTGTGGGGAGAGGACCTGTATTATGTACTGAGCTGTGGGGAGAGGACCTGTATTATGTACTGAGCTGTGGGGAGAGGACCTGTATATGTACTGAACTGTGGGGAGACGACCTGTATATGTACTGAGCTGTGGGGAGAGGACCTGTATTATGTACTGAGCTGTGGGGAGACTCCCTGTATATGTACTGAGCTGTGGGGAGAGGACCTGTATATGTATTGAACTGTGGGGAGAATACCTGTATTATGTACTGACCTGTGGGGAGAGGACCTGTATATGTACTGAGCTGTGGGGAGACTCCCTGTATATGTACTGAGCTGTGGGGAGAGGGCCTGTATATGTATTGAACTGTGGGGAGAATACCTGTATTATGTACTGACCTGTGGGGAGAGGACCTGTATTATGTACTGACCTGTGGGGAGAGGACCTGTATTATGTACTGACCTGTGGGGAGAGGACCTGTATTATGTGCTGACCTGTGGGGAGAGGACCTGTATTATGTACTGACCTGTGGGGAGAGGACCTGTATTATGTACTGACCTGTGGGGAGAGGACCTGTATTATGTACTGACCTGTGGGGAGAGGACCTGTATTATGTACTGACCTGTGGGGAGAGGACCTGTATTATGTACTGACCTGTGGGGAGAGGACCTGTATTATGTACTGACCTGTGGGGAGAGGACCTGTATTATGTACTGACCTGTGGGGAGAGGACCTGTATTATGTACTGACCTGTGGGGAGAGGACCTGTATTATGTACTGACCTGTGGGGAGAGGACCTGTATTATGTACTGACCTGTGGGGAGAGGACCTGTATTATGTACTGACCTGTGGGGAGAGGACCTGTATTATGTACTGACCTGTGGGGAGAGGACCTGTATTATGTACTGACCTGTGGGGAGAGGACCTGTATTATGTACTGACCTGTGGGGAGAGGACCTGTATATGTACTGAGCTGTGGGGAGAGTACCTGTATATGTACTGAGCTGTGGGGAGAGGACCTGTATTATGTACTGACCTGTGGGGAGAGGACCTGTATTATGTACTGACCTGTGGGGAGAGGACCTGTATTATGTACTGACCTGTGGGGAGAGGACCTGTATTATGTACTGACCTGTGGGGAGAGGACCTGTATTATGTACTGACCTGTGGGGAGAGGACCTGTATTATGTACTGAGCTGTGGGGAGAGGACCTGTATTATGTACTGAGCTGTGGGGAGAGGACCTGTATTATGTACTGAGCTGTGGGGAGAGTGCCTGTATATGTACTGAGCTGTGGGGAGAGGACCTGTATATGTACTGAACTGTGGGGAGAGGACCTGTATATGTACTGAACTGTGGGGAGACGACCTGTATTATGTACTGAGCTGTGGGGAGAGGACCTGTATTATGTACTGAGCTGTGGGGAGACTCCCTGTATATGTACTGAGCTGTGGGGAGAGGACCTGTATATGTATTGAACTGTGGGGAGAATACCTGTATTATGTACTGACCTGTGGGGAGAGGACCTGTATTATGTACTGACCTGTGGGGAGAGGACCTGTATTATGTACTGAGCTGTGGGGAGAGGACCTGTATTATGTACTGAGCTGTGGGGAGAGGACCTGTATTATGTACTGAGCTGTGGGGAGAGGACCTGTATTATGTACTGAGCTGTGGGGAGAGGACCTGTATTATGTACTGAGCTGTGGGGAGAGTGCCTGTATATGTACTGAGCTGTGGGGAGAGGACCTGTATATGTACTGAACTGTGGGGAGAGGACCTGTATATGTACTGAGCTGTGGGGAGAGGACCTGTATTATGTACTGAGCTGTGGGGAGACTCCCTGTATATGTACTGAGCTGTGGGGAGAGGACCTGTATATGTATTGAACTGTGGGGAGAATACCTGTATTATGTACTGACCTGTGGGGAGAGGACCTGTATTATGTACTGAGCTGTGGGGAGACTCCCTGTATATGTACTGAGCTGTGGGGAGAGGACCTGTATATGTACTGAGCTGTGGGGAGAGGACCTGTATATGTATTGAACTGTGGGGAGAATACCTGTATTATGTACTGACCTGTGGGGAGAGGACCTGTATTATGTACTGACCTGTGGGGAGAGGACCTGTATTATGTACTGACCTGTGGGGAGAGGACCTGTATTATGTACTGACCTGTGGGGAGAGGACCTGTATTATGTACTGACCTGTGGGGAGAGGACCTGTATTATGTACTGACCTGTGGGGAGAGGACCTGTATTATGTACTGACCTGTGGGGAGAGGACCTGTATTATGTACTGACCTGTGGGGAGAGGACCTGTATTATGTACTGACCTGTGGGGAGAGGACCTGTATTATGTACTGACCTGTGGGGAGAGGACCTGTATTATGTACTGACCTGTGGGGAGAGGACCTGTATTATGTACTGACCTGTGGGGAGAGGACCTGTATTATGTACTGACCTGTGGGGAGAGGACCTGTATTATGTACTGACCTGTGGGGAGAGGACCTGTATTATGTACTGACCTGTGGGGAGAGGACCTGTATTATGTACTGACCTGTGGGGAGAGGACCTGTATTATGTACTGACCTGTGGGGAGAGGACCTGTATTATGTACTGACCTGTGGGGAGAGGACCTGTATTATGTACTGACCTGTGGGGAGAGGACCTGTATTATGTACTGACCTGTGGGGAGAGGACCTGTATTATGTACTGACCTGTGGGGAGAGGACCTGTATTATGTACTGACCTGTGGGGAGAGGACCTGTATTATGTACTGACCTGTGGGGAGAGGACCTGTATTATGTACTGACCTGTGGGGAGAGGACCTGTATTATGTACTGACCTGTGGGGAGAGGACCTGTATTATGTACTGACCTGTGGGGAGAGGACCTGTATTATGTACTGACCTGTGGGGAGAGGACCTGTATTATGTACTGACCTGTGGGGAGAGGACCTGTATTATGTACTGACCTGTGGGGAGAGGACCTGTATTATGTACTGACCTGTGGGGAGAGGACCTGTATTATGTACTGACCTGTGGGGAGAGGACCTGTATTATGTACTGACCTGTGGGGAGAGGACCTGTATTATGTACTGACCTGTGGGGAGAGGACCTGTATTATGTACTGACCTGTGGGGAGAGGACCTGTATTATGTACTGACCTGTGGGGAGAGGACCTGTATTATGTACTGACCTGTGGGGAGAGGACCTGTATTATGTACTGACCTGTGGGGAGAGGACCTGTATTATGTACTGACCTGTGGGGAGAGGACCTGTATTATGTACTGACCTGTGGGGAGAGGACCTGTATTATGTACTGACCTGTGGGGAGAGGACCTGTATTATGTACTGACCTGTGGGGAGAGGACCTGTATTATGTACTGACCTGTGGGGAGAGGACCTGTATTATGTACTGACCTGTGGGGAGAGGACCTGTATTATGTACTGACCTGTGGGGAGAGGACCTGTATTATGTACTGACCTGTGGGGAGAGGACCTGTATTATGTACTGACCTGTGGGGAGAGGACCTGTATTATGTACTGACCTGTGGGGAGAGGACCTGTATTATGTACTGACCTGTGGGGAGAGGACCTGTATTATGTACTGACCTGTGGGGAGAGGACCTGTATTATGTACTGACCTGTGGGGAGAGGACCTGTATTATGTACTGACCTGTGGGGAGACTCCCTGTATTATGTACTGACCTGTGGGGAGACTCCCTGTATTATGTACTGACCTGTGGGGAGACTCCCTGTATTATGTACTGACCTGTGGGGAGACTCCCTGTATTATGTACTGACCTGTGGGGAGACTCCCTGTATTATGTACTGACCTGTGGGGAGACTCCCTGTATTATGTACTGACCTGTGGGGCGACTCCCTGTATTATGTACTGACCTGTGGGGAGACTCCCTGTATTATGTACTGAGCTGTGGGGAGAGGACCTGTATATGTACTGAGCTGTGGGGAGGGTACCTGTATTATGTACTGAGCTGTGGGGAGGGTACCTGTATACAGTGAGGAAAATAAGTATTTAGTCAGCTGCCAATTGTGCAAGTTCTCCCACTTAAAAAGATGAGAGGCCTGTAATTTTCATCATAGGTATACCTCAACTATGAGAGACATAATGATAAAAAAAAAGCCATAAAATCACATTTGTCTGATTTTTAAATAATTTTTTTGCAAATTGTGTTGGAAAATAAGTATTTGGTCAAGAACAAAAGTTCATCTCAATACTTTGTTATATACCCTTTGTTGGCAATGACAGAGGTCATATGTTTTCTGTAAATCTTCACAAGGTTTTCACACACTGTTGCTGGTATTTTGTCCCATTCCTCCATGCAGATCTCCTCTAGAGCAGTGATGTTTTGGGGCTGTCATTGGGCAACACGGACTTTCAACTCCCTCCAAAGGTTTTCTATGGGGTTGAGATCTGGAGACTGGCTAGGCCACTCCAGGACCTTGAAATGCTTCTTATGATGCCACTCCTTCATTGCCCGGGTGGTGTGTTTGGGATCATTGTCATGCTGAAAGACCCAGCCACGTTTCATCTTCAATGCCCTTGCTGGTTGAAGGAGGTTTTCACTGAAAATCTCATGATACATGGCCCCATTTATTCTTTCCTTTACACGGATAAGTTGTCCTAGTCTCGTTGCTGAAAAACAGCCCCAAAGCATGATGTTTCCAACCCCATGCTTCACAGTAGGTATCTTGTTCTTTCAATGCAACTCAGCATTCTTTCTCCTCCAAACAAGAAGAGTTGAGTTTTCACCAAAAAGTTTACTGGCCCGGTCATGTACTGGCTTAAGCAGGGGGACACGTCTGGCACTGCATGATTTGAGTCCCTGGCGGTGTAGTGTGTTGCTGATGGTAGCCTTTGTTACTTTGGTCCCAGCTCTCTGCAGATCATTCACTAGGTCCCCTGTGAGGTTCTGGGACTTTTGTGCACTGTTCATGTGATCATTTTGACACCACGGGGTGAGATCTTGCTTGGAGCACCAGATCGAGGGAGATTATCAGTGGTCTTGAATGTCTTCCATTTTCTAATAATTGCTCCCACAGTTGATTTATTCACACCAAGCTGCTTGCCTATTGCAGATCCAGCCTGGTGCAGGTCTACAATTTTGTTTTTGGTGTCCTTCGACAGCTCTTTGGTCTTGGCAATAGTGGAGTTTGTAGTGTGACTGTTCGAGGTTGTGAAGATGTCTTTTTTTTTATACTGATAACAAGTTCAAACAGGTGCCATTAATACAGGTAATGAGTGGAGGACAGAGGAGACTCTTTAAGAAGATGTTACAGGTCTGTGAGAACCAGAAATCTTGCTTGTTTGTATGTGACCAAATACTTATTTTACTGAGGAATTTACTGATGAATTCATTAGAAATCCTACAATGTGCTTTCGTAAATTCTTTCCCCCCATTCTGTCTCTCATAGTTGAGGTATACTTATGTTGAAAATTACACGCCTCTTTCATCATTTTATTTATATTTTTTTTGGAATGCGGCGACCAGTGGGGTCGGAGCCCAAGAGGTCACGCAGTAATTTTTTACAAGAAGTCCAGAAGGGTGTGATCGCCTGACACGTCCATAAAATGGGATAAAGGGAACCACGTGAGCCACAGCTTCTCCAGCATAGGTGAGAGGTACCCGGGTAAATAACCGACCATTTATCCTGGGTGTAATACCAGCGCACTGTGGTTTTAAATGCAGATTCTACGTGAGAGGAGCATTGGAAAGAGGCATGCAGAATTTTAAACGCCCGTTGCCAATTCTCAGTAGAAAATTCTAGACCCAAATCTCTTTCCCAATATCTCAGTGGATAGAATTTGGTGAAAGAATCAGTAGGTTGTTATACCAAGGTTTTAGACCTTTAAGTGGGGAAGCTAACAGCCGTATTCCTGAATAGTTCAAAGGGTCATTTGATTATTGTAATTCATGTAGAAAATTACGGATCTGCAAGTATTTGTAAAAGTCTGTGGAAGGGAGGTGGTAAGTGCTGGATATCGTTTGGAATGTATTCAAGGTATGGTCGGAGTATAGATCTTTACGTTTTGTAATGCCTTGTGAGATCCAAAATCTCACATCTAGGTTGTGTACTGAAGCTTGCAAGAAGGACAATGGAATGTCTTCACTGAGAGCAATGCCCGAGGGTAGTGTGTTTTTGACATAAGTAACCCAGGCAACATAAGAAGCCCTTATAAAGGGATTATGAATATGTGGGGTGGAGATCTTTCAAAACGGAAGATATAAGAGGTCTTTAGCAAAGTAAAGGGACACTGAAGAGTTTTCTATGTCTACCCAAGGTAGGTCGGGAGAGCTGCCCTACCAACACCTTAGCATTGAAACCAGTGTTGCGATGGAATAAAAATAGATATTAGGGGAGCCCAAGCCACCGTTGAATTTTGTTTTGGTAAGTATGCTTGTGGATAGTCTCAGTTGTCCACATGCCCATATGAACGAGGAAAGGAGAGAGTAACCATTAAAAAAACAGGTAGGAGGAAGGGTGCAGAAGAGGTACATAAATTTGGGAAGCAAAAACATCTTGAAAGATGCCACTCTGCCGACCCAGGAGATATCTGAACATGTCATTCTGGAGACCTCTGCAGTTATGAATGTCATAATTTGCACCATACAGAGATTTATGTGGCTACGAAAGCATGATGCCCAAATACTGCAGATAGTCAGACCTCCAATCGAAGGGGTACGCTGTTTTTAGAGAATTTAGTGTATGTAGAGGGAGGTTAACTGGAAGGGCTTGTGTTTTCGTTTCATTGAGATGATAATAAGAGAGTTTGCCAAACTGCAAGATATTGTCCATCACTGCCAGTAATGAAGTAAGGGGGTCAGTAAGTGACAGGATCACATTGTCTGCATAAAGAGAGATAACGTAAGATCTGCCACCTATGTTTACGCTGGAAATTTTAGGATACGAGCGAATAAGTTGTGCCAGAGGTTCCATGGACAATGTGTATAGCAAGGGGGATAGGGGGCATCCCTGCCGGGATACGTTTGTTATCAAAAAAGGGTCAGATAATGAACTATTAGCCAGCACCCAGGCAGATGGGGAGGAGTAAAGGGCAGAGAGAGCCCCGATTATTGGGCCGACGAAACCCATGTGGCTGAGGACCGAGAAGGCGTAAGACCACCGGAGGCGATCGAACGCCTTCTCAGCATTTAGCGCCACCAACAAGGCAGGGAGCTTATTTCGTTCAAGGTGGGACATCCCATTCAACAGGCGCCTAGTGTTGTCCGAAGCTTGGCGTCCGTCAAAAAACCAACCTGATCCATGTTGATTGGCGAGGGAAGAACCAGGGAGAGGTGGGTCGCTATAAGTTTTGCAAAAATGATCTCTAGGTTAAAAAGAGATATAGGTCGGTAATTTTGCGGTTGGTCAGGTGATTTACCCGGCTTAGGTAGGGTAACTATATAGTGGCTTGGAGATTTTCAGCAGGGAGGGAGCCTCGGGAGATAGCCGGCTGACAAAAATCTCGAAGGTGGGGTGGCAATAATTCTCTAAATTTTTTACAAAGCCATCAGGGCCAGGGGGCCTTGTCTGAGGGAAGGGAGTTAATGGTGTGGAGGACTTCTTCGAGTGTAACATGTTCATTTAAGGTTAGGTATTCCTGGGTGATGGTGGGGTGATCGGACGGGTGGGGACAGTGTCTTGAAGGTTATAAAGGTGCGAGTAAAATGTTTTAAACCCATTTGCAATATTTGTTGGGGTGTAGAGCTTGTAATTTGATATAGGGTGCATCAAGTACGGGATTCAAGGAGTTTGCCCGCTTTATTGTTTTGGGAATAGTATTTCGCTTTTAGTTTGCAATATGATTTCTCATAAGACTAGAGTAAAAGGCATTGTAAGTCACTCCTAATGGCAGCGACAGCAAGCCGTTGGCTGTCCGGGCATGCTGGGAGTTGTAGTTTTGCAACATCTGGAGGTCCGCAGGTTGGAGACCACTGGCGGGCGTACAGTGAGTTCCAGCACCAGCTCCCCCCAACAAAGAGGAGGAGGGCAGTGCTTTACATATATGAGTAGTACCCCCCTGGGCTGATAATTAATTGGGGGGGGGAGCAGAACAGCGCTGGCGGGTCACATGTGATTAGTTCCCCGATGTGGGGACAGCGCAGCGCTGGGCTGATTCATTCATTCCCGAGGGGGAGGGGCCCAACCGGTATTGCGGTATGGGGAAAAATTCATATTGTGCAGCCCAAAAATTTCGGTATTCGGTATGAACCGGTATACTGCCCAGCCCTATGTGTGATGAGTTCTCCAGATAGCGTAGAGGCCTTCCGATAAGTAGGTGGAGAGTGAAGAGGAAGGTAAGCAGGAGGTAGAGTGGGAATGAATAGTAGGGTCAGAGACTGTTCATATCCCCGCATGGAAACCCCAGAGACTTTTGCGAGCATTTCTGAGTAAGCGTCGGGCGCATACTAGGGGTGTGAATCGCCAAGAATTTGGCGATTCGATTCGAATCGCGATACCAGTGTGGCGATTCGATATATCGCGATATATCGCGATACCGTCTAGGTGACGATACATCGCGATATATCGCCCACCTGGGAGCATTCATAGATCCCAATAGACGCCGCTGTCAGCTTTGACAGCGGCGATCTAGTACTTCGGTGCTCACTTTTCTCATGTTATCCCGTGCGGGCTGCAAAATAAAAGAAAACACACTTTATCTTACCTGCCAACGAGCCCCCGGAGCTCCGGTACAGTCCGGTACAGGTGTTCGGTCCCCGGGCTGTATTCTTCTTACTTCCTGTTAGTCCGGCACGTCACATGGAGCTTCAGCCTATCACCAGCGGAGGCGGGACATCGCTGCGGCTGGTGATAGGCTGAAGCTCCATGTGACGTGCCGGACTAACAGGAAGTAAGAAGAATACAGCCCGGGGACCGAACACCTGTACCGGAGCTCCGCGGGCTCGTTGGCAGGTAAGAGAAAGTGCGTTTTATTAAAAATTCCACATCCCTAAAAGAATCGATTCAAAAATATTTTGAATCGATTCTGTATCGGCAAATGAAAAATCGCGATTATCGCGAGAATCGATTTTTTCTTACATCCCTAGCGCATACACAGATAGAATTGATAGTCGTGTGTTGTTGATGGTGCAGCGTAGAATTACGTACCGACCTTGTGTGTCTGCTATAATTTCCTTCCTGTAGGGCAAATCAAACTGTGTTCTTGATGGCGATCAGATCCCCCCTGGACTTTGTGCTAAAATGAGAATGAAAGACATTTTGATAAGCAGGGTGATTGATCCTGTGAGCATCTTTAGCTAGTAGATGAGTCTCTCAAAATATCGCAACCCAATGACTGTGCTTCCCTCCAGAGATGCAAGCGCTTGTTCGGAGCATTCAAGCCATTCACATTTATGCTAGTTATGGTGATTACTATGACTTACTAAATAATAAAAAAAAATTGCTACATACAGTAGATAGCAACCCAGTTAAGGAAGACGGGGCACACCTCGCAGCCAGCATGCGCCTGTCTGAATGAAATAGATAAAGCACCAGATATTTCACATAGAGACATTACCACTTGTGCATAAAGTACTAAAAACATGAATTGAGAAAAACATAAATAGAACCAAGAAAAGGAAAAGGATGACACACAGGATGTAGAATCGCCCATCTACAAGTGGGGGTCAGAGTCCACTCTAAAGCTGAAGGCATAAGGCCAACTCGCCAGAGCCCTAACGGCCAGGAAAGAGGTGTAACTGCCATCAAAACAGTCAAGCTACAGACCAGTCCTTCTCCAGATGAGATTGGCAGGGTTATTGCGGGGATGAGATGCCCCAGGATTTGAGCAGGGAGACTGCTTCTTCAGGGGAGCACACCACGTGCAGAGAGTCCTCATGCCGGATTAATGGGTGCACGGGAAAACCCCCAACGATAGGGGATTTCCGCTGAGCGTAGAGCTGTGGTGACAGTGAGTAGTGTCCTGCGTGCTTGAAGTGTAGCTGCGGAGAGATCTGCATACACTGATTTGCGGTGAAATAGTGCAGGGAGTGCGTTATTGCACCTGGTGTTCTCCATCAATCGCTCCTTGATGCCAAAAAAATTAATGCGTGCTAGCACGTCTCTGGGTACAGAGTCCTTTAGATGTTTAGGACGTGGAATCCGATGCGCCTGGTCTATTTCTAGATCTCGGGTGTGCATGAGGGGAAGGCAGCTCTAAGCAGGGAGCGCACATAATCATGGATGTCAGCGGGAGCTACTGGTTCCGGGATGCCACATAGTTTGACATTGTTATAGCAGCTCCTGTCCTCCAAATCTGCCACTTTTGTTTTAAGGACGGTAATATCATCTTCCATGTTATTGTGAGAGTCTATCAAGGAGTTGTGGGAATCGGCAAATTCACCAAATTTTACTTCAAGATGATCCACTCTATCTCCCAGCTCAGTAACAGCAGACCGTAAAAGATTAACCACCTGTTGCATATCATGAAGAAATGTGGACCTCAGTAGCATATCTTTCATTGTAGCATCTGTTAGTTGCTGACCGGTGACAGGGAGGTCAGCTAGTAAGTCTCCTTTTGTCATGGAAAGTGAGGTAAGTAATTCATCTTGTCTTACCTCCATGTCCGGAGTGGCAGAGGCCCTTCTGTGTGGTAGTAGGGGCGAGGCAGAAAATAGCGAGCTTGCCTGTGAATGAGGAGACTTCCCTGGAGAGGAGCGGTTATCATGGTGGCTGCGGCGGTCTGTGCCCACGGTATCTGAGTTGCAGCAGCACCGGAAAGGTCAGCGGCGCTGTGCTCTACCTGGGAGAGATGTAGCTCCGGGTCTGATGTAGTGCGGCGGCAGGCAGCAGGTGAGGAAGAGCTGCGGCTGGTTGCAGGGAGGCCGGAGACAATGCTGATGAAGAAGCGCCGGCGCCATTTTGGATAGCAGCAGAGCTGGGGGGGGGGGGGGGGGGTTGGTAAAGCTGACTATCTTTTTTTTTTTTTCAATTATCCACGGTGCCCAGGCTTTCGCAGTTTCACTGGCATGGTGAGCAGACGGTTAGGGACCAAGAAGCAAGAATCGTTCAGCAGTAAGCAAGCTAAAGGTCACCATAGCAGGCTGGCATGCAGAGCTCCTCTAGCGCGCGACCAGCCACCTCGGCAGCCAGGCCATGCCCCCGGCCTCTCATCTTTTATAGTGGAAGAACTTGCTCAATTGGTGGTTGACTAAATAAATACTTTTTCGCCCCACTGTCTGTACTGAGCTGTGGGGAGAGTGCCTGTATATGTACTGAGCTGTGGGGAGAGTACCTGTATATGTACTGAGCTGTGGGGAGAGTACCTGTATATGTACTGAGCTGTGGGGAGAGTGCCTGTATATGTACTGACCTGTGGGGAGAGTGCCTGTATATGTACTGAGCTGTGGGGAGAGTGCCTGTATATGTACTGAGCTGTGGGGAGAGTGCCTGTATATGTACTGAGCTGTGGGGAGAGTGCCTGTATATGTACTGAGCTGTGGGGAGAGTGCCTGTATATGTACTGAGCTGTGGGGAGAGTGCCTGTATATGTACTGAGCTGTGGGGAGAGTGCCTGTATATGTACTGAGCTGTGGGGAGAGTGCCTGTATATGTACTGAGCTGTGGGGAGAGGACCTGTATATGTACTGAGCTGTGGGGAGAGGACCTGTATATGTACTGAGCTGTGGGGAGACTACCTGTATATGTACTGAGCTGTGGGGAGACTACCTGTATATGTACTGAGCTGTGGGGAGACTACCTGTATATGTACTGAGCTGTGGGGAGACTACCTGTATATGCAATGAGCTGTGGGGAGTACCTGGATATAGTTGAGCTGTGTTTGTAGTTAGTTTTTTCTATATCTGTGTGTATGTATCATATGGGGCTGGATGGAGGGTGTTACAACGGGCACCAATGGATCCTGACAGGTCATGTTCCCTTTGAATAGAGTCTGAATTGAGATGTTATTAGCATAATTTTAGTGTCCTCCCGTCATTTTAGCAGAATCCACTATCGAAGCTTCTAACGCTGATGTGAACAACGCCTTACTGAGTTGCCGATGACATTTCCTTTGCTCTATTGCAGTGTTTTTTTATTATATTGTGGTTTTATTATATATTTGTATGGCATCAACAGAAGCTCAGACCCATTTAATCCTCTCCTCTTCTGGTGTTGCTGCTCCAGTCCTCTCCTCTGGCTTTGTTTACATGGCAGCAGCATTGACAGGCGCGTATCCCTATCACCGCAAAGGTATACGGCACAAGACTCTTGAGGCTGCGACTGAAACGTAGATATACAGCATGTCATGACTGCTACCATGTACACAAAACTGGGGGGAGGAAAAGGATTTGCATGAGTGTGTGGCTTCTGCTATGTGAGACTGTACTAATGGTGGTGACAGGCTATCTCTAAAGGGAATCTGTCAACTCAATATGATGCTCAGTGCTGCAGATATGGGCAGATTGATGATATGGTGTTTCTATCCCCGGATAACCCCTTTTAAAGGAGTACTCTATTGTAACTTTTTATTTTTTTTTATGCCTAGGCTGCCGGAATCAAAAAATTATTATTAACATTAACTTACCTCTTGTGACCAATATCGCTGTCTCGTCATCCAGGATAAAAATGAATGTATTTTTTCTAATATTACTTTCTTTGTTATAAAATAATTCTAAAATCTTGCAGTTTTCATTCTGGCCACTTTACAGAGAGCTTTCCAATATTGTCCTCCTTGTCATCACAGACAGGATGACAATGAAAGGTGTCACCAGTGTATAGACACCATTCACAATAGTTGATAATTATGTTCAGAGCTCAGCCCCCTTTCCACATAGAATGATCTCTACACAGGTCACAGAGTATGCCTGGAAACCTTTCCCATACAACTGAACAGGTTTAGCTCCAGGCTATTGTGCCTATGTTCATTTTTTTTTTTTTTTTTAATCTGTTGAAAACAGTTCATAGAAAGATGGCTGCCTCAAAATAATGTAGTACTGTATTAGAAAAAAAAAACACGTGTGGGGAAAAAAAAACAAAAAAACGATTAGTCCAATGTTTTTCTGGTGAAAACTGTCTCTGTTGTAAACTTATGGAGGCGGTATATGATGCTGACTTATGTTTCATGTTCTGTCATTCTCTGTTAATGGTCATTTTTTGTTTTGTTTAGAAACCTCATTTTAAGAAGAACTTATCTGCCTTTTGAGTCTCTTATAGAACCATACAAATCAGGTGAGAACATAAGGAGTGTTAACGATCTTAAACGTAGCCATATACTTAAGATAGTTGTTGGTCAACCCAGCAGTTGCCTTTTTACCTTATCTTGGGGGGGGGGGGGGGGTCATAATTTGGAGGTGGTGGATAATATTTACATTTTTATAACTTTTTTTTTTATTACACTTTTTAGACCTTTCTAGGAGCCTGTTTATACGCAATCAGTTGCTTAAAAAGCATTACATTGATCTATCAGATCGGATTTCTATTTCTACAGCCTGCAATAGACTAGCTATATCAAATGCAAACTCACCGCCTGTACAGAGACCTAATACAGGCCTCTGGCTGGCCTGAGAACCAATTAGTTGGCAGCCGGTACCTGTCAGGTATCACTCAGACCCGACTCCTGCACCAAACCCTTGACTTAAATGTACATCATGGGTCAACATGGGGGGGAAGACCCTTCACGGGTAAGACTTTCAAAATAAAGTGGTGCCCCGGGACCTGCTGAGAAGGCCCAGTAAAACGGCTGCCTGATTGGGGCATCTTTGTCTGCTCCCCCAGCAACACAGCAGCTTTCAACATGCCTGAACACTTCCGCTTGTCCCCGAGCAGAGCACCTGCTGAAGCAGCGTGTTGCTTATCCATACATGGCAACCTGGCGACTGGGATTTGTCAAGCTCTGGCTAAGCTGAGCACTCTCTCTGGCAGTGGGTTATCTCTCAGAAATTAATCTGTTCCCTGACATAATTTGTTGGGGGGAGCGTAGAAAGGCTGCTATACTTATTATATGGTCAGCTGGTGCCACAGAAATGGTGGTGTTTGGCTGTCGCATGTCTGTGTTTTGCCAGTTCTCCGGCCATTAATGTTTGATCAGTAGAGATATATGATGGGCAAGCTACAGTACCAAGTGCAAATGTAAAAATGAAAGGAGTTCAGCAGCCTCTTCATTGTGCGGATCGGTATGCAGACCAATAAAAGATTGATGGCCAATACAAAGGATAGGTTATCAGTGTTTTATAATCCAGGAGAACATGTACCCTAAATTAAAAGTCTAAAGGTGTAGTATAATTATGGAAATCTTGTTGGAATTTAAAGATTTGAAAATAGATTTTAATCTGACTTCTGGGCTCAGATATGAGCGCTACAAAGGCCCAAGTCCTCAAGACTACTGGTCTCTTGATTTCAGATGGGTGCAGGTTTGCATATGGCAGCTGTGTGTGTATATGAGGGGACACTAATAGATTAAAATAACCTGTCAGGTCCCTGGTGCACCCCATCCCCAGGACCTGGTAAGGTGATGATGTTCTCCTCGCTTCTATCTGATGCTTGTCAATCAAGCTGGTGTGGGTGGGAAGAGTTCGGTGAAAAGGACCAGAGCAACCACGTCCCTTCCCCAGTTACTGGGTAGCGATTACCTGCACACTCTTTTACTGCTGTTTGCAGCATTGGATAGAACAGAAGAGAACATCATTCTTTTTAATACACTAGTATCCTTGTTACACACACACAGTTGCCATATGCAATCCCTCTGAAATCAGACCAGTAATCTTCAGGATCTTGGTCTTTGTAGCGCTCATATCTCAGCGCAAAAGTCAGATTAAAAAAAATCTATATTTAATGTATCTATAAAGCTCTACTAGCACCGGCATTAGCCAGTCTTCCTGCCTAAACTATCCCGTCCACAGGTGGGACTGAGCTGTGATGATAAGATTGTAGGCTGAATATAGAAGGGGGCGTGGAGGCGTGGTTTGTGGGAAGGGACATAACTTGCATATTCTCATGGAGCTTGTGGAGTAAGGTGGGGCTGAGCTGTGATAAAATGATTGTGGTTGAAGGACCTGTGATGTGGGTGTTTTTGATGTGGGTGTGCGTGTATTGTAAGGGGAGGGGTTTGCATGCTGGGTTCCAGCCATTTGGAAGTGTTGCTGGTACATACATACACACACATATTGTTATATATTATTATCTACAGATTTTTGCTAATAAAATCTGCTTTGTAATACAGCACAAATTTTTACTTGCATACAACAGAATTTCTTGCGGTGGAATTTGATCTGTGGCTACAGATTTTGAAATCCACAATGTTATTGATTTGTTTTTGAATTCAGTGGAAAAAAGAAATCTGCTGTAAGACCCTATTGCTGTGGCTTTTGTTGCGGGTTACCTGCAGATATGTATGCCGTAATACCCACCTCCCCAACCCCTGGTACTACAGTGCCAACACCTGCCATCCTACCAAGTTCTGTTTTCTGGCCTCCAGTGATGTTGTGTCCATAACGGGACAAAGGAAGGATCACTTCTCATTTTGCTGCAGAAAGCCAATTACCCGTGAACATTTTATATTGGAAAGACATGGCAGAAATTCAGCGAAGGGCCTTCGGTTTGTCCTATTTTTTTTTTTACCCTATTTTTTTTTTTTTTTTCTCGTGGTCCCAATTATACCTTTTATAAAAGGTAACCTCACTTATTCTGACATATTTGAAATGATTGCTCAAAAAAAATAGTTTTTAATGGGAATACATGCCACAGTGTGACCTACAGCTTGTGTTCCCATTAAATATATAGTATGTATTTTGCATGTGTTTTTACCTACCACATGTGAACCCTGCCTATAAGTGTAATTCTAGTTTGGATCTGACGAAGAGGGGGTCTCCGCCCCTCGAAACGCGTTATCCCTGTATGAATAAAAGAATTCCTTTTTTTATTGGACTCGGGACTCACTGCTCTTTCATTAAATCACCCATCCTGGAAAGGAGCGCTTTTTGAGCACCGTGTTTTTTGGTGGATCACAGATTCCCACTTCTAATCTACATCTAGTTTGAAGCAATGTTACTTGTTTTCTTAGGGTATTGTAGGTGGTTTCCTTATTGTAAGGTCATCAGATTGCTCCTTAGATTCAATAGCAATTCAGTAGTTTAGTTTAGTCACATAGCGTTATTGTGATGTTAATTTGTATTCTGTGCAATACCAAAGTCTGTGCCTGCAGTCCGACTGCCGCATATCATACCCCTTATCTTCTGACTATTTCTTCAGGGAAACAGTAGAGAATCTAAAAGAACCTTAGCTGTTCTTCAGGTTATTGAGTCACTACCATTTTTAGATCATGCAATACTTTTATATTGCTTTTACCTTTTTAAAATTATTACAAATTACATTGTCTTTGGCTGATGTATATTAGGTGAAAGCTGTACTGTTTGAGGTGTGACCCATAAGACAATGTTGTCATACAGTCTTTCTGACTTTAGTAACCTTAAAGGGAACCTATTACTTTGAATATAATATCTAAAATGCAGGCATCATGTTACAGAGCAGGAGCTAAGCAGAGATTGATGTGAAGTTTTATGGGAAATTACAAGGTTAACTTGTCATTTATACTTCTCATTCCTGACTTAGTCAAGTGGGGTGGGTCACCTAGTGATTGACAGCTCTCTGTATGACTTCTCATACACAAAGGGTGAATTATACTCACCGATAATTTGTTTTCTGGGAAGTCTCTACGACAGCACCCTGAGATTGCCTCCGCCTGATTGGACAGGGAAAAACACTGAGAGGTTAAAAGTAGGGATCGACCGATATCGTTTTTTTAGGGCCAATACCGATAATCGGTGCAGGTTAGGGCTGATAGCCGATAACTTATACCGATATTCCAGTATAAGTTATCGGCTATTTATCCCCCTGCGACACCGCTGCAGATCATTGATTTAAAGCGGGCGCTTTAAATCAATGAACTGCAGCGGCTTTTGCGGTGCCATAGACCGCCGCCGCCACCCGCTTCTCTCCCCCTGCCTGTCCTGGAGTCCTGCCACCGCGAAAGCCACCACACCGCCCCGGCCCCATTGCCTCCCCCATCCTCGGTTTTATAATTACCTGTTCCCGAGGTCCACTCTACATCTGGCTCTGGTGGCGTCCTCCTGAGCTGTCACTGTGCGCACTGACGGTGACGTCACGTCACTCGTCATTGCGCACAGCGTAACGGAGGACGCAGCAGGAGCCAGAAGTAGCGTGGACCCCGGGAACAGGTAATTATAAAACCGGGGATGGGGGAGGCAATGGGGCGGTGGGGGGTGCGACGTGGGGGGGGGTTGTGACGCAGTGCGGTGCGTGGGGTGGGGCATTATCGGATTATCGGCAAGGTAATTGCCAATACCGATAATGCCCCAAATCGTGATTATCGGCCTATAATCGGTCGATCCCTAGTTAAAAGACCCTCCCCTTTCTCTCCCCTTCAGTGTATTTATAAAGAACACCAAGTAAAAAAGGAAAAAAGTGGTAACTAAAAAACAAACACGAAAATTATCACCAAAGGGTGGGATGTATGGGTCCTGTCGTGGAGACTTCCCAGAAAACAAATTATCGGCAAGTATATTTCAGCCTTTCTCTGGTCGTCTCCACGACAGTACCCTGATAAATACCAAAGAATAATTAGGGAGGGACCACAGCACCTAGGACTTTCCGTCCAAATGCCATGTCTTGACCTGCCATTATGTCACGTCTATAGTGTTTGGAAAAGGTATGTAATCTTTTCCAGGTAGCGGCTCTGCTGCCAAGAGTAGGATACTGCACGAGTTGAGTGAGCATCTCTGAGGGGGGGGGGAGATTTACCACTAGCTGTATAGAATTCAGAGATGGCTAAACAAATTCACCTAGCAATGGAGCTCTTAGAGGCCTTCTTGCCTCTATTAGGACCTGCAAACTTTAAGAACAGGTTCTTATCCTTCCTCCGAGTACTGGTGACTCCCATGCTCATTGTTGGGAATGGAACAAAAAGACAGGATAACAATATCTTGAGACCTGTGGAAGGAAGAAGAAACTTTTGGAATAAAGTGTGGGTCTAGTTGAAAAATAATCTTAATACTCTGAAATAAGATCGTGAATGGAAAGAGCCTGAATTTCACCCACTCTACCTGCTGAAGTGATGGCTACTAGAAACACTGTCTTGATTGTAAGGAATTTCAAGGAAATAGAATCTAACGGTTCAAAGGGAGTTTTAGTCAGAGCTAAGAGGACTGTATTTAAATTCCAAGGTGGAATTTTTTTTTTTTTAATTCTGGGTCTTAATCTGTCTGTAGCTTTAATAAATCTGGATATCCAAAAATCTTTTCCTAGTTTAGTCTGATAGCAGCTAGGGTTGAGACCTGTACTCTAAGGCTAGGTTCACACTGCAGAATTTCCAGGCAGAATTTCTGCCGGAGATCGAGCCGGCGGCACTAGGACTGCATTGCCATCCCCATAGATGGCAATGCAGTCCTAGTGTCGCCGGCTTGATCTCCGGCAGAAATTCTGCCTGGAAATTTTGCAGTGTGAATCAAACCCAGCCTAAGAGTGTTAGGAGAGAGGCCCAAATCAAACCCATCTTGGAGAAAGTCAAGAATTTTTGTGATATTAGGAGAATCAAAAGAAAAAGATGACCCACTTGTTTTTTCCACACCTTAGTAGGTGTAAAGAGGTAGAAAGCTTACAACTTGCCAAGAGGGTATGGATCACTCTATCGGAGAATCCCCTCTTCTCTAGCAGGAACTTTTCAGAATCCATGCTGATAGACTGAGGTTCTGAACCTGTCTGTGTAGACCTGGTCCCTGAGAGAGCAGGTCGTGGTGAGCAGGGAACATAAATTGGCTTGTCCAGGCTCATGGACTGTAGGAGAGCAAACTATCCTCTTTTGGGCCAGAATGGAGCAACTAAGATTAGAGTGCACTTCTCTCGGCTTAGCTCTGTAAGACTCTGGGAATTACTGGAATAGGAGGGAAGGCATATGCCAGAATGAAGTTCCATGTGTGAGCTAAGGTGTTTGTCGCTGCTGGATAGTCTTCCGCCTGTAGATTCCAGACTCCTCTGAGGTGTACAGCTGTTATAGGTAAGATTCTGTTTTCTGCCCAAGAAAAAATGTTCCTTGCTATGGACTGGAGATGACTGTGCCTGGGGCACCCCTGATGGCGGATAAAGGATACTGCCATGGTATTGTCTGAGTGAAGAAGAATGTGTCTGCCTCTGCAAGATGATTCTAGGTGTTGGAGAGACATCCATATGGCTAGAAGCTCCTTTAAGTTTGAGGATTGCTGAGCTAGTACAGGTCCCCATCTTCCCTGAACTGCATGATCCACTGTGTAGGCTCCCCAACCCCCTAAGTGCTGGCATCTGTGGTAATGATTAGGGGATCCTCCTGAAACCAATGAACCCCCTGACTCTGGTTTTCCTGGGAGTTGCCACCAAGCTAAAAGGTTTTTTACATTTAGGGGAATAAGTACTTTCTTCTCCAGGGAGAATTGGGATTTGTCCCATACTGATAGGAGCCATCTTTGTAGTGGTCTTGAGTGAAATTGGGCCCACCTTACTGAAGGGATGCAAGAAGTCAAGTGAACCAGTATGGACATTGCATAATGGATTGAGCAAATCTCCTTTGCACAAAACTCTGTCACTAACTGTTGAATCTTCAACTTCTTTGCTGGTGGGAGGAAAAATTGTTGAAGGTTTGAGTTTAAGAGAACTCCTAGAAATTGTTTCACTTGACTGGGAGAGAGATCAGATTTTTCCAAATTAAGTATCCAGCCCAGGCTCTGAAGAATCTGAATGGTCCTGTGAATGTGATCTTGTAACAGAGGAACAGAATCCGCCACTACAAGAATATCGTCCAGATAGGGAATGGTAAGAATAGACTTCTTCCTCAGAAGGGACACCACCTCCAACATTAGTTTTGTAAAGATGCGGGGAGCAGCAGAGAGCCCGAAGGGCAGACAAACAAACTGGTAGTGGTGGATTCGGCCCACCAGGAAACTGCAAACCTCAGGAACTGCTGAGACTCCCTGTGAATTGGAAGATGGTAGTAGGCTTCTTTTAAATCTATAGTCTCCATTACGGAATTTTTCTTTATTAGAGCTACTGCAGATTTTTACCATCTCCATCTTGAATTTTCTGTACTTCACAAATTTGTTCAGGGGTTTTAGATATTAGTTCTGAACTTTCCATTGGGATTTTTTATTTTTTTACCAAAAACAGGCGGGCGTAATGCCCCTGCTTGAGCTGACTCTGGGGTACCTGTACAACTGTGCCCAGATTCAGGAATCTGTGAAGAATGACCCGAAGTCATTACAAATTTTTGAGGAGGGTAGGTCAATTCTATCAAGTAGCCCTCTTTAATAATGTTCACAATCCAGGGATTGGGAACTAATGCTTCCCAATTGGGGGCAAAAAAGGTTAACCGAGCCCCCACAGGGATGGCGTCATTGTTTTTTTACTATCAGAGTCAGGCTGGCTGGGATTAAGTATGAATCCTCTACCTCTGCCACCCTTGCTATAGGACCAGCATCCTGTTTTCCCTTTTCCTCCTCTATAGGATTGACCTGGTTGGCATAGGAGACGAAAAGGAGTCTTTTTCTTAGGTTCTGCTTTCTCTCAAGGAAACCCTTTTTTATTATCTGCGGCTTTAGCCAGGATGGAATCTAACTCAGGATCAAATACAAACTGACTGTGAAAAGGTAAGGAACGGAAGAGAAAGCTGGCGCCCTGGTTCGCTCCCTGTCGCTCCCACTCTGCATAAGTCTGCCTGGACGCCGCAGCAGCAGGTACCAAAACATAAAATCAACTGTTGTGCAGTATACAGTCTCCCACACATCTCAGGTTGCCTGCCTGGATCGGGACAGGGAAAAACACTGAAGGGGAGAGGAAGGGGAGGGTCTTTTAAACTCTGTGTTTTTCCCTGTCCAATCAGGCGGAGGCAATTTCAGGGGGCTGTCATGGAGACGACCCGAGAAACTGCTGTTAGTTGCTGGTTAAGACCACCCACTGGACCCATATTTTATTCATTTAACCCCTTAAGGACGCAGCCCATTTGGGCCTTAAGGACGCAGAAAATAGTATTTTTACATTTTCATTTTTTCCTCCTCGCCTCAAAAAAATCATAACTTTTATATTTTCCTCTACAGACTAGTATGAGGGCTTGTTTTTGCGCGACCAGTTGTCCGTTGTAATTCCATCACTCACTTTACCATAAAATGTAAGGCGCAACCAAAATACTATTTGTGTGGGGAAATTAAAAAGAAAACCGCAATTTTGCTAATTTTGGAAGGTTTTGTTTTCACGCCGTACAATTTATGGTAAAATGGGGCAATTTAAGTTTTTATTGGGGGAGGGGGTTTTTCACTTTTTTTTTTTTTTAACTTTATTTTTTTACTTTTATTTTTACATTTACACTTTAATAGTCCCCATAGGGGACTATTTAAAGCAATCACTTGATTGCTAATCCTGTTCAGTGCTATCGGTCATCTTCTGCTCTGGTCTGCGGGAAGGCAGATCAGAGCAGAAGACTCCCTGAAGACAGCGGAAGCAGGTGAGGGGACCCCCGGCTGCTGTGCAGGATGATCGGATCGCCGCGGCAGCGCTGCGGGCGATCCGATCATCCATTTAAGTGACCGCGATGCAGCAGATGCCGTGATCGGTATTGATCATGGCATCTGAAGGGTTAATGGCAGACATCTGCGGGATCGCGGATGTCCGCCATTACCCGCGGAACCCTGGCTGCGATCAGCAGCTGGGACCTGCCACGCATGATCCGGGCATCGCTCCGATGCCCGCGGTTATGCTTAGGACGTAAATGTATGTCCTGGTGTGTTAAGTACCGCATCACCAGGACGTAAATTTACATCCTTCGTCATTAAGGGGTTAAATATATGCTTAGTATAGAAGTTATTGTATATGTTTTCCCAAATCTATATCTATCTACTCTGCTCCTCCTACTGCTCTATAAGATGCTGCTACAAATCGGACTGCAAGCAGAAAGGATAGGTTCCCTTTAGAGCAGGCGTTTAGCATTTAGACCAAATCTACAAAATACGGTGCCATTTAGCTCATAGATGCTACAAAAGAATATAAAAGGCTCATAGTTATAATCCTGCCGTATGTATGAGCTTAGCTCTTCCCACCAGAGATTGACGCACACTGCAGGTGGATACGTGGCAGCCGTCAATCATTCGTTCTTAGGGTATGTTCACATGGTGGAACTTCCGTGCGTAAATTCCATTGTGTGAACATACACACTGCAGCCGCAGGGTTCCATTGATTTCAATGGGATTCTGCTGCACTGTTCGCATGGCGGAATTTCTGCAGCATTTTTCTGCTGTGGAAATCCCGATTCCGGAGTGCACAGAAAGAATTAACATGTCTATGCTTTCTGCGGAGTCTGCACAGAAATGTATTGCCGTCTACATTTCGGAGTGGTCCTAGCGCCTGCATGTTCTGCTGGCACTCCACTGTTGGGGGAATGTCCACACAGAAATTTTCTGTGCAGATGTTTTTCCGTGTGAACACGGCATATTTGATTATTGTGATGACAGATCCACTTTAAATAAAACTTACATGCATTTCCCTTTGTATTATTGTACCTTATCCCAGGACCATGCTGTGTGTGGAGTGGAATCACGTGGCAGAAATGTGTCTGTATCTGGATGATATGAGTGAGGACAACAGGATAATGTGTCTCTGCTCCAGAGCTTTCTTTAAGTAAGTGCTGAACTTTTTATTTTTTATTTATTTTTATTTTTTATGTATAGATTACTTGGATTTTTACCAACAACTGGTGAAAATTGTATGTCAATAGCACCTTTAGAAATATATTTAGTAAGAAAAATGGTGGGTGATGTGTTCAATACTTATTTCACTGTATATATAACAATGAATTTTTGCCTGTAACATCACTCCTCTTCTGGTTATACTTCTGAGGGCTGACCTGGGGCATTATTCCTTGGAGATGGCCCAGGTATATTTATGCAGTCTAATGGTGGAAAACAATTAAAGGGATCCTGTCACGTTAAAAATACAGTCCAATCTGCAGGCATCATCTCATTGAGTAGGATGAAAACCCAATTTCTACTGAAATTTAGCCCTGCCACATAAGGATCTGCTGACATTGTTTTAGTGATTTACTTATTTGTTTAGGAGGAAGTATGGACAAGGGCAGTGTATATCACTCACTGTCATGGCGATTGAGTTAAAGGAGTAGACTGGTTTCTTTAAGGGTGTGTTTGCACATTCAGATTTTTTATTGCAATTATTGGATACAAACACAGGGATGGACTAGAACTATGGCACAATTGTCCAGAGAAGAAAAGGTGGGCCTACCTTGAGTCCTATGTCATTCCAACAATTAAGCATTATAAGACCATTTATTGGTGGGTTCACTCACAATTTTTTTCCCTAAGAACGCTGCCATAAATAAAGAATGGTATCTAAACATCTTCCAAGAGCAATTTATCCCAATGATCAGAGATCAATTTGCTGGTGAACAATGTTTTTTCCTGCATGATGAAGACCATGTCGCAAGGCAAAGGTGATAACTAAGTGGTTTAGTGACCAAGCTGTGAACTTTTGGGTCCATGGCCAGAAGACTCCCTAAATCAAAAAGTGAGGAAACAAACAAACATAGAAATTGTGATAAACTCCAAGCACTAATGAGACAAAAAATGTCAGGATTTGGCCGAAAATATGTCATCCAGCATGCCGAGGCGAATTGTAGAAGTCATAAAGAAAGGTCACACAGTCACAGGCAAAAACTTGATGGTTTTTGTCAATAAAAGCTTAAAAACATATGAAATGCTTATAATTGTACTTCAATATACTATAGAAACATTTGACTAAGAGATATAAAAACACTAAAGTAGTAAACTTAGGGAAAACCTAAATTTGTCAATATTAACATTTTTGCCATGACCGTAGCACATGTCTGCAGATTGGACTGCACTTATAATTGACAGGTTTCAGGTACCCATCATAATAATGCATGAGGTGGCACAGTGGATTTTCCTTTTTTTTTCTTCAATTTGTTTTTAATTTCTGGCTTATAAATCAGTTGTTTTAGAGTTAATAGTTTTCTTGATCGGAGATTGTTTTAGTTCAGTGATGCAGACACTGCCCTGTGTGTATGCATTGTGCCAGCACTGTATGTATACTTTACTGCACAGGTAATAGGAGTTTACACGTCTGTAATCCTTCTTTACTAAAAAGATGCACTGAATGTGCCCTGTTCTTCTCTTAACTACTTTACTTTTTCCCTTCTAGTGATCGTGACCTGTACTATTTGGGATTTAAGGGAATTGGCAGCAATAAGAAGAATCTCCAAGGTATTGCTCAATATTTGTTTGCTATTCTCTTTTGTGTTTGCATTGTAGAGTATGTACAATTTTGCAGTGTAGAAGGCAAAATACAACATCACTGGATGTTGTATATCTGTTTTTTTTCCAAAGCATTTGATACGGTGCCACATAAAAGGTTGGTGCATAAAATGAGAAGGATTGGGCTGGGGAGAGTGTTCAAGTGGGTAAGTAACTGGCTCAGTGATAGGAAACAGAGGGTGGTTATTAATGGTACTTATTTTGATTGGGTGACTGTTACTAGTGGGGCACCACAGGGGTCAGTCTTGGGCCCTGTCCTATTTAATATATTCATTAATGACCTTGTAGAGGGGTTGAATAGTAAAGTAGCAATCTTTGCAGATGATACTAAACTCTGTAAAGTGGTAAACACAATAGAGGAGAGGGCACTGTTACAAATAGATCTGGATAGGTTGGAGGCTTGGGCTGGGAAGTGGCAGATGAGGTTCAACACTGATAAATGTAAGGTAATGCACATGGGGAAGAAAAATCCGGACTGGGATTATGTATTAACTGGGAGAACACTTGGGACGACTGACAAGGAAAAGGACTTGGAAGTTTTAGTTAACAGTAAATTTAGCTGTAGTGACCATTGTCGGGCAGCTGCTGCCAAGGCAAACAAAATCATGGGGTGCATCAATAGGGGCATAGATGCCCACGACAAGGAAATAATTCTACCGCTGTACAAATCACTAGTCAGACCACACATAGAATACTGTTTACAGTACTGGGCACCAGTGTACAAGGAAGATATAGTGGAGCTGGAGAGGGTTCAAAGACGGGCAACCAGGGTAATACGGTGAATGGGAGGACTACAGTGCCCAGAAAGATTATAAGAATTAGGGTTATTTATAGAGATGAGCGAACTTACAGTAAATTCGATTCGTCACAAACTTCTCGGCTCGGCAGTTGATGACTTTTCCTGCATAAATGTGTTCAGCTTTCAGGTGCTCTGGTGGGCTGGAAAAGGTGGATACAGTCCTAGGAAAGAGTCTCCTAGGACTGTATCCACCTTTTCCAGCCCACGGGAGCACCTGAAAGGTGAACTCATTTATGCAGGAAAAGTCATCAACTGCCGAGCCGAGAAGTTCGTGACGAATCGAATTTACTGTAAGTTCGCTCATCTGTAGTTATTTAGTTTAGAAAAAAGAAGGCTTAGGGGCGACCTAATAACTATGTATAAGTATATCAAGGGACCGTACAGAGATCTCCCCCATGATCTATTTATACCCAGGACTGTATCTATAACAAGGGGGCATCCTCTCCGTCTAGAGGAAAGAAGGT
Source organism: Hyla sarda (assembly GCF_029499605.1). NCBI lineage: Eukaryota > Metazoa > Chordata > Amphibia > Anura > Hylidae > Hyla > Hyla sarda. The sequence goes on from NC_079193.1 coordinate 291,306,976, forward strand.
TTCTACACCAGCACAGACAGGGGTTCTTTACTGTAAGAGCAGTGAGGCTGTGGAATTCTCTCCCGGAGGAGGTGGTCATGGTGAACTCTGTAAAAGAATTTAAAAGGGGTCTGGATGCATTTTTGTAGAGTAAGAACATTGCTGGTTATATATATTAGATTTATAGGGACAGAACGTTGATCCAAGGATTTATTCTGATGCCATATTTGGAGTCTAGAAGGAATTTTTACCTCTAGTATGAGGGTTTTTTGCCTTCCTCTGGATGAACTCCGTAGGGACTCATTAGGGTTATAGGTTGAACTTGATGGACTCTGGTCTTTCTTCAACCTTATGAACTATATTACTATGTTACTAAAATGTCCATGTGACACTTTCTTAAGGCCCCGTTCACACTACGGAATTGCCGCGCAATTCCGCGGTGTGAACTTTAACATTTGTGTGAACGGGTCTCTGCGAGACCCGTTCACACTGTGGAATTTCAGCGGCGGACATTTCCGCCGCTGAAAGTGTTCCGCGCAAACAAAGAACATGTTCATTCTTTGCGCGGATTCCGCGAGCACTGCATAGCCGTCAATGGTGACGGCTCAGTGCCCCGAGGCCCTAGCGCCGAAGTATCTTCGGCGGCCGCCAGGCGGAATTTCCGCTCGCGGAATTCACCCGCGAGAATTCCGTAGTGTGAACGGGGCCTTATACTTTATTAAATCCATGGTAGTGATCATATCTAGATCACAGGTAAAATAACCATGTTACATAGTTACATAGTTACATAGTTAGTACGGTCGAAAAAAGACATATGTCCATCAAGTTCAACCAGGGAATTAAGGGGTAGGGGTGTGGCGCGATATTGGGGAAGGGATGAGATTTTATATTTCTTCATAAGCATTAATCTTATTTTGTTCCAGGAATGTATCTAATCCTGTTTTAAAGCTGTTAATTGTTCCTGCTGTGACCAGTTCCTGAGGTAGACCGTTCCATAAATTCACAGTCCTCACGGTAAAGAAGGCGTGTCGCCCCTTGAGACTAAACTTTTTTTTCTCCAGACGGAGGGAGTGCCCCCTCGTCCTTTGGGGGGGTTTAACCTGGAACAGTTTTTCTCCATATTTTTTGTATGGGCCATTAATATACTTATATACGTTTATCATATCCCCCCTTAAACGTCTCTTCTCAAGACTAAACAATTGTAACTCCTTTAATCGCTCCTCATAGCTAAGATGTTCCATGCCCCATATTAGTTTAGTCGCGCGTCTCTGCACCCTTTCCAACTCCGCAGTGTCCCTTTTATGGACAGGTGACCAAAACTGAACAGCATATTCCAGGTGAGGCCGTACCAATGCTTTATAAAGGGGGAGTATTATGTCCCTGTCCCTTGAGTCCATGCCTCTTTTGATACATGACAATATCCTGCCGGCTTTGGAAGCAGCAGCCTGACATTGCATGCTATTCTGTAGTCTGTGATCTACAAGTACACCCAGATCCTTCTCTACCAGTGACTCTGCCAGTTTAATCCCCCCTAAGACATACGATGCATGCAGGTTATTAGTACCCAGATGCATAACTTTACATTTATCCACATTGAACCTCATTTGCCAAGTGGATGCCCAGACACTTAGTCTATCCAAGTCATCTTGTAACTTATGCACATCCTCTATAGACTGTACTGTGCTACAAAGCTTGGTGTCATCTGCAAAGATAGAAACAGAGCTGTTAATACCATCCTCTATATCATTGATAAATAAATTAAACAACAGCGGTCCCAGTACTGAACCTTGGGGTACACCACTAATAACCGGGGACCAATCAGAGTACGAATCATTGACCACCACTCTCTGGGTACGATCCATGAGCCAGTGTTCAATCCAGTTACAAACTAAAATTTCCAAACCCAAAGACCTTAACTTACCTGTCAGACGTCTATGAGGGACAGTATCAAATGCTTTAGCAAAATCCAGAAACACTATATCCACAGCCATTCCTCTGTCAAGGCTTCTACTCACCTCTTCATAAAAGCAAATTAGATTGGTTTGACAACTTCTATCCTTAGTAAACCCATGCTGGCTATCACTTATAATACAATTATCCCCTATGTATTCCTGTATGTAATCCCTTATAAGTCCTTCAAACAATTTACCCACAATGCACGTTAAACTTACCGGTCTATAGTTTCCTGGGGAAGACCTAGAGCCCTTTTTGAAGATTGGCACCACATTCGCCTTGCGCCAGTCCCTTGGCACAATACCAGACACCAGAGAATCTCTAAATATCATGAACAGGGGTACAGATATTACTGAACTTACCTCTCTAAGAACTCTTGGGTGTAGTCCATCCGGTCCTGGGGATTTGCTTACATTTATATCACTTAACTTACCTTGTACCATCTCTACATTAAGCCAGTTCAGTACATTACATGATGTGTTACCAGCACTGACCTGGCCAATGTCAGCTCCTTCTTCCATAGTGTATACAGAACTAAAGAACCCATTCAGTAGCTCCGCCTTCTCTTGATCGCCTGTGACAACCTCCCCATTATCATTATTAAGGGGTCCCACATGCTCTGTCCTTGGTTTTTTTGCATTTATATATCTAAAAAAATATTTAGGATTAGTTTTGCTTTCTTTGGCCACCTGTCTCTCATTTTGAATTTTTGCTGTTTTTATTACATTTTTACAGATTTTATTAAGCTCCTTGTACTGTTTAAATGTTATCGCTGACCCATCAGATTTGTATTTTTTGAAGGCTATTTTTTTGCTGTTTATTGCTCTTTTAACATCATGTGTCAGCCATGTAGGATTTAGTTTCAATCGTTTATATTTGTTCCCCTTTGGTATATATTTAGCTGTATAGTTATTTAGAGTTAATTTAAAGATGTCCCATTTACCTTCTGTATCAGTATTTGAGAACACCTCCCCCCAGTCTATGTCCTGTAGTGCAGCCCTCAGCCCAGGGAAATTTGCCTTTTTAAAGTTATATGTTTTTGCCTTCCCCGCCTGTCTTTGTTTTCTACATTTTAAGTCAAAAGTAACTATATTGTGGTCGCTATTACCAAGGTTTTCCCGCACAGTTACATTACCAACCAGCTCTGCGTTGTTGGAAATGATCAGATCCAACAAGGCATCACTTCTTGTTGGGTCCTCCACAAACTGGCCCATAAAATTATCCTGCAATAAATTTAGGAATTGTCGCCCCTTTGTAGTTTTAGCCAACCCCGGACCCCAATCTATATCTGGATAGTTAAAATCTCCCATTATTACCACTGTACCTGCCCGGGCGGCCCTCTCTATTTGTTTATGAAGCCGAACTTCTATCTCTTCAGTGATATTAGGGGGTCTGTAGATTACACCAAATATTATTTTTTCAGTATTTCCCTCCTTTTGTAATTCTACCCACAATGATTCCACATCCTCAGAATCATCACACACTATGGCATCGTTCACACTGACTTTCATACCACTTCTTACATACAGACAGACTCCACCACCTTTTCTGTTCGTTCTGTCCTTGCGAAACAATGTAAACCCCTGCAGATTGACAGCCCAGTCATGCGAGGAGTCCAGCCATGTCTCAGTGACCCCAACTATATCAATATGTTCCTCCAGTATCAAGGCCTCAAGCTCCCCCATTTTATTTGCTAGGCTTCTGGCATTTGTGAACATACACTTTACATTTCCATCCTTTATGTTATTGGGGTTAATGGGATTCAAGGGTGTAAGTTTTATTTTCCTATGAAGCCTATTCCTATTAACTATTCTAACCCCTCCCTCCGCTCCACCCCCAGGTACATTTATAATTCCCACCTCTCTATCTACACTATCTTCCCCCTCTTTGCTGTAGGTTCCCTCCCCCCAAGTCCCTAGTTTAAACACTCCTCCACCCTTCTAGCCATCTTCTCCCCAAGCAAAGCTGCACCCTCCCCATTGAGGTGCAGCCCGTCCCTACGGTAGAGCCGGTAACCGACAGCGAAGTCAGCCCAGTTCTCCATGAACCCAAACCCTTCCTTCCTACACCAGCTTCTGAGCCACTTGTTTACCTCCCTGATCTCCCGCTGCCTCTCTGGTGCGGCTCGTGGTACTGGTAGTATTTCAGAAAAGACTACCTTGGAGGTCCTTGCCTTAAGCTTGCGGCCTAAGTCCCTGAAATCATTTTTAAGGACACTCCACCTACCTCTTACTTTGTCATTGGTGCCAATATGTACCATGACTGCTGGGTCCTCTCCAGCCCCGCCCAACAACCTGTCAACCCGATCCGCGATGTGCCGAACTCGTGCGCCAGGCAGACAGCACACTGTTCGGCGATCCCGGTCTTTGTGACAGATTGCCCTGTCTGTCCCCCTAATAATTGAGTCCCCCACCACTAGTACCTGTCTGGCCTGCCCTGTACTCCTCCCTCCCTCCTTACTGGAGCAGACACCTCCCTGGCGGTCAGAGGCGGTATCCTGCTGCAGTTCTGCTAGCTCTGTAATGGCATCCCCCTCATCTGCCAAGCGGGCAAACTTGTTGGGGTGTGCCAGTTCAGGACTAGCCTCCCTGACACTTTTTCCCCTACCCCTCTTTCTAACTGTAACCCAGCTAACTGCCTGACTGTCCTGCAACTCCGTCCCACTGTCCTCCCCCACCTCTATTCCCGAGAGTGCCTGCTCAGTGAGCAGGAGACTCCTCTCCATGTTGTTAATGCTTCTCATTGTTGCCAGTCGCCCCTCTAGATGCAGGATCTGGGCTTCCAAACGGACAACTAGCACACATCTCGCACAACAATATGCACCCTCAAACTGTTGTTCAAGGATTGCATACATTGAACAGGATGTACATTGGACTGCATTTTCCAACATGGAGGCCATCTAATTATGGGGATTTCACAAAAAAAAACAGACAGTCAAAATGACACTTAAAATTTTTTGTAGACCTTGTGGGTTCAAAAATTAAAACTCACAGCGATCTCAACCTCCTGCTTTCAAACTCCAGTTTTTGAAACTCCTCTTTCACGCCCCCTCTTACACAGCAACACTCAGAAAGAGCAAGCTTTAGTCTTTGGGAATTTTCTTTTCCACAGATCTTGGAGATCAGGAGGATGAGGAGGAAGATGAGCAGGAAGAGTCGGAGGTGTCCAATGTTTCTGATCTGCCTCTTGAGGAAGTAGAACTAGACTCTGAGTCTGAGCTAATGCTGCAGATGGGGCTCCCAGTGCAGTTTGGTGGATCATCATATGAGAAGAGTTTTGTGGTAAGGCATTGGCTGGTATTGTTAAGAGGTTACTATAACAATTTTTTATTTTTTATTTTTATTTTTTATTTTTTCTGTTGTGGGGGAATTTAATAAGAACCAAATCTCAATGCCCCTAAAATCAGATCTAAAATGGGGACAGAAGTGTCCAAAATCTGTAATTCTGTAATAGTTATTTAGAGATTTGGTTAATTTAGATACAAATCCAGATTTAAACAGGACAGTTTTTGACATGTTGTGTTTCTGCTGAAGTAAAGAAGGGATAGTAAAGGGAAGATTATTATAAAGGAAAGACTTTTCTTCTTGATCCTATTCCTGCTTTTGGCTGAGAGGCATACAATGCACTGTGATACATGAAAAAGCTCCTCTGCCATGACATTCTTGCTGAATTAAAGGGGTACTCCCGTGGAAAACTTTTTTTTATTTTTTGATAAATCAACTGGTGCCAGAAAGTTAAGCAGATTTGTAAATCACTTCTATTAAAAAAATCTTAATCCTTCCAGTACTTTTTAGGGGCTTTATACTAAAGAGAAATCCCAAAAAGAAATTCATTTCCTCTGATGTCATGACCACAGTGCTCCCTGCTGACCTCTGCTGTCCATTTTAGGAACTGTCCAGAGTAGGAGAAAATCCCCATAGCAAACATATGCTGCTCTGGACAGTTCCTAAAATGGACAGCAGAGGTCAGCAGGGAGCACTGTGGTCATGACATCAGAGGAAATGCATTTCTTTTTTGGATTTCTCTTTAGTATAAAGCACCTTAAAAGTACTGGAAGGATTAAGAATTTTAAATGGAAGTGATTTACAAATCTGTTTAACTTTCTGGCACCAGTTGATTTAAAAAAAAAAAAAAAAAAATAAAAAATTTCCACGGGAGTACCCCTTTAAGGTTTCATGTTGTTCTGTTATTTTGTGTGTGTGTGTGTGTGTGTATATGTATGTGTGTGTGTGTGTGTGTGTGTGTGTGTGTATATGCGTGTATATATATATATATATATGTGTACAATACAGGAATTTAGGTGCACTACTGCAATAGATGTATACAGTGACATTGGCTATCCCTCAACACTGATGTTAAAATTGAGACATCCTTATATGAAGGACACACCAGAGCCCGCACACCAACGCCAAGGTTTCTCAAATGGCACGGGACCTAACGCTAACCTACCTGTGCGTGATAAGCAAAACAGGGGCCAGTGGGCAATTACGGCAGCATTAGGTCGACTCAGAGTCCTCCCAGGTACCCTACAGCGTGGCTAAGCACACATACAATGGGAGAAGGGAGGCAAACTGCAAGCCCCACCTAAGTTGGCTTAATATACGTGCATGGCCTCACAGGTGCTAACCTTAATGCTGCCTGGAAAATGTTCAAGGCGCATTAGATATGGAGTTTACACACCTCCAAGTATAAAATTTAAACAACAACAAAAAACGTGGTCTCAAATGGCTGGAGGTGCTCAACCCCAAATGCGGTTGTGCATTTATACTGGGGGAGCAGATCCTGCCCTTGTAGTCTGTTGCTAGGGGCGATCCCCAGGATAAAAATGCATACAATGGAGGATGGCTACAGGGGACTACAAGTGCCACAATAGAATCCAACACCAGATAGACGGTGGATGTGTAACAATATAAGGATATACTGGCGAATGTCTCAATTTTAACATCAGTGTTGAGGGATAGCCAATGTCATTGTATACATCTACCACAGTAGTGCACCTAAATTCCTGTATTGTATTGTTCTAATTGTTACACATCCACACTGTCTATCTGTTGTAGGATTCTATTGTGGCACTTGTAGTCCGCTGCAGGCATCCTCCATTGTATGCATTTTTATGCTGGGGATCGCCCCTAGCAATGGAATACAAGGGAAGAATCTGCTCCCCCAGTATAAATGCACAACCGCATTTGGGGTTGAGCACCTCCAGCCATTTGAGGCCACGTCTTTTGTTGTTTAAATTTTATACTTGGAGGTGTGTAAACTCCATATGTAATGCGCCTTGAACATTTTCCACGCAGCATTAAGGTTAGCACCTGTGAGGCCATGCACCTATATTAAGCCAACTTAGGTGGGGCTTGCAGTTTACCTCCTTCCTCCCATTGTATGTGTGCTTAGCCACGCTGGAAGGTACCTGGGAGGACTCTGTGAGTCGACCTAATGCTGCCGTAATTGCCCACTGGCCCATGTTTTGCTTACCACGCACAGGTAGGCTTAGCGCTAGGTCCCGTGCCATTTGAGAAACCTTGGCGTTGGTGTGCAGGCTCTGGTATGTCCTTCATATAAGGATTTACTGGCAAATGTCTCAATTTTAACATCAGTGTTGAGGGATAGCCAATGTCACTGTATACATCTACCACAGTAGTGCACCTAAATTTCTGTATTGTATTGTTCTAATTGTTACACATCCACACTGTCTATCTGGTGTAGGATTCTATTGTGGCACTTGTAGTCCGCTGGAGGCATCCTCCATTTATGCTGGGGATCGCCCCTAGCAATGGACTGCAAGGGCAGGATCTGCTCCCCCAGTATAAATGCATAACCACATTTGGGGTTGAGCACCTCCAGCCATTTGAGACCACGTTTTCTGTTGGGGTGTGTGTGTGTGTGTGTGTGTGTATGTATGTATAGGTGTGTGTGTGTGTGTGTGTGTGTAATATATATACATATATACAGTACAGACCAAAAGTTTGGACACACCTTCTCATTCAGAGTTTTCTTTACTTTCATGACTATGAAAATTGTAGGTTCACATTGAAGGCATCAAAACTATGAATTAACACATGTGGAATTATATACATAACAAAAAAAGTGTGAAACAACTGAAAATATGTCATATTCTAGGTTATTCAATGTAGCCACCTTTTTGCTTTGATTACTGCTTTGCACAATCTTGGCATTCTCTTGTTGAGATTCAAGAGGTAGTCACCTGAAATGGTTTTCACTTCACAGGTGTGCTAGTGTGGAGGAGGAGGAGGTGTGATGGTGTGGGGGTGCTTTGCTGGTGACACTGTTGGGGATTTATTCAAAATTGAAGGCATACTGAACCAGCATGGCTACCACAGCATCTTGCAGCGGCATGCTATTCCATCCGGTTTGCATTTAGTTGGAAAATCATTTATTTTTCAACAGGACAATGACCCCAAACACACCTCCAGGCTGTGTAAGGGCTATTTGACCAAGAAGGAGAGTGATGGGGTGCTGTGCCAGATGACCTGGCCTCCACAGTCACCGGACCTGAACCCAATCGAGATGGTTTGGGGTGAGCTGGACCGCAGAGTGAAGGCAAAAGGGCCAACAAGTGCTAAGCATCTCTGGGAACTCCTTCAAGACTGTTGGAAGACCATTTCAGGTGACTACCTCTTGAAGCTCATCAAGAGAATGAGTGTGCAAAGCAGTAATCAAAGCAAAAGGTGGCTAGAACCTAGAATATGACATATTTTCACACTTTTTTGTTATGTCTATAATTCCACATGTGTTAATTCATAGTTTTGATGCCTTCAGTGTGAATCTACAATTTTCATAGTCATGAAAATAAAGAAAATTCTGAATGAGAAGGTGTGTCCAAACTTTTGGTTTGTACTGTGTGTGTATATGTGTATGTGTGTGTGTGTGTGTGTGTGTGTATATATGTGTGTGTATGTGTATATATATATAATGTGTGTGTGTGTGTGTGTGTGTGTGTGTGTGTATATATATATATATATATATATGTGTGTGTGTGTATATATATTAATATATATTTATTGATATGGAATTTAACGAATTCCTTCAATATGTTGTTTGAGTCGGAATTAATAGTTATAAGTGACCAGGCCTGGTGGAACAATGAATGACAGACTCCAGCTGTATACAGATTCTTCTGAGTTTACTTACAGAGACCAAGATTATTATAGCACACGAGAGAGGATGGCACACTACCAAATTATACGTAGCTACAAACATATGTCTTCTCTCATAAGCAGGAAATAAGGCTTCAAACTAAATGGCCTTGAAGCTTTCTTGTAAGCTCAGCACTTGTAACCTTGAATATTGCTAATGAAGTTCATGAATGAAAGAATACAGACAAGATGGCGGATCATAGACAACATGGCTGATGATATACAAGATGAAGTATAAAATACGCTGCTCTTTACTGTAATGTCCGTTTATTTGTTTTTGTATTTTTCTGTTTAGGTGTGTATTCACACACTACGATGTTTAGAGCAGTTTTCTATTCTCCCTGGATAGGGAATAGTTAATGCTCTGAATGAATGAGAACTCGTGTGTCTATTTTAAGCTGGACTTCTCCTGCATTCAGTGCTTGTTATTCAGTTTAATGCCACTATGTCTGTGCAATATTCTGATTGTCTGCTTGAGCATTTACCTTGTATTTATCTTGTCATGGATTTTTAGCCATTGTTATATAGCATGCTCCTTGTATTTTAGTCTGTGTTACAGTAGTTGGTTTTAGGATTATGTTTGTTCGTTCTGCTTTGTCTGTGTTCACACTGAGTTAGTCTTGCTAGTGTTATCCGTGCACTGTAATTTATAATTCCTGTTTGGTTTCCTGGAGTCTATTAAGACTCATCCAGTTCTAGTCTTGTATCTTAAGAAAAATCCTGTCTAGTATCCTGACCAGTATTCCTCTACGTTGTAGAGTTTGGTGTTCTTGTATCTGTTTTTATAAAGTTCTGTGTTTTTTATTTCTGTTTCCTACTGGGTCAGCATCCTGACCACACTGTGGAGTGTGCCCGCTGGCCAGTAGATTATTTGGCTTTATTATTAATGGCTACTTCTTTTGTGGAGTGGGGTGTCCAGTTTGTTTGCTCTGTGTCCCAGTGTGAACAGTGTCCTGTTTCCTTATCAGTTTGCCTGTTTACATTCTGTCCTTTTAGTATTTGTATTCTGTTTGGTATATCTGGTTGTCTAGTAGTGGCCTGTGACCGACTATGTATATTATGTGTTTTTACGCCACTGCACTTTAGTGCAGGCAGGGACCGGCTCCAAGTTGTCGATTCACAGCTTAGGTTTTATGGGCAAGTAGGCAGGGAGAGTGTTCTTAGGGTCAGTTTAGGGCTCACTCTCCCTGTCCCCCAGTCAGGCTCAGTAGTGTGTTGCCTCCACGTGTCCGTATGACCTCCCTACAACGCCTGGGCATGCTCCTGATGAGGTGGCGGATGGTCTCCAGAGGGATGTCCTCCCAGACCTGGACTAAAACATCCCCCAACTCCTGGACAGTCTGTGGTGCAACGTGGCATTTTTGGATGGAGCGAGACATGATGTCCCAGATGTGCTCAATCAGATTCAGGTCTGGGGAACGGGCGGGCCAGTCCATAACATCAATGCCTTCCTCTTGCAGGAACTGCTGACACACTCCAGCCACATAAGGTCTAGCATTGTCCTGCATTAGGAGGAACCCAGGGCCAACCACACCAGCATATGGTCTCATAAGGGGTCTGAGGATTTCATCTCGTACCTAATTGGAGTCAGGCTACCTCTGGCAAACACATGGAGGGCTGTGCGGCCCCTCAAAGAATGGGCAGCAGAATGTTCTCCACGGTGTCTCCAGACTCTGTCATATGTGCTCAATGTGAACCTGCTTTCATCTGTGAAGAGCACAGGGCACCAGTGGTGAATTTGCCAATCTTGGTGTTCTCTGGCAAATGCCATACATCCTGCACAGTGTTGGGCTGTATGCACAACCCCCACCTGTAGATGTCGGGCCCTCATACTACCCTAATGGAGTCTGTTTCTGACCGTTTGAGTGGACAGATGCACATTTGTGGCCTGCTGGAGGTCATTTTGCAGGGCTCTGGCAGTGCTCTTCCTTGCACAAAGGCCGAGGTAGCGGCCCTGCTGCTGGATGTTGCCCTCCTACGGCCTCCTCCACATCTCCTGATGTACTAGCCTGTCTCCTGGTAGCGCCTCCAAGCTCTGGACACTATGCTGACACACAGCAAACCTTCTTGCCACAGCTCCCATTGATGTGCCATCCTGGATGAGCTGCACTACCGGAGCCACTTGTGTGGGTTGTAGACTCAGTGTTATGCTACCACTAAAGTGAAAGCACCACCAGCATTCAAAAATGACCAAAAAATCAGCCAAGAAGTATATGAACTGAGAAGTGGTCTGTGGTCACCACCTGCAGAACCACTCCTTTATTAGGGATGTCTTGCAAATGCCTATAATTTCCACCTGTTGTCTGTTCCATTTGCACAACAGCATGTGAAATTGATTATCAGTATTGCTTCCTGAGTGGACAGTGTGGTTGTGATTTTACAGAAGTGTGATTGACTTGGAGTTACATTGTGTTCTTTAAGTGTTCCCTTTATTTTTTTGAGCAGTGTATAAAAGGAGTATATAAAAAGGAATAACAAGCTGACTTTCCTCACAATCCCCCATTAAAGAGGTACTCCACCCCTAGACATCTTATCCCCTATCCAAAGGATAGGGGATAAGATGTCTGATGACAGGGGTCCCGCCGCTGGGGACCCCCCCATTCTACCATGTCAGCTGTCACGCCCCCTCCCATACTTGCATTGAGGGGGCGGGTGTGACGTCACACGGGGGCGGATCTTCCGTTCACATGGTCGGGATGGTATTAGCCTGAGGGCCTCCAGTGGTTCTGGAAGCCATTACAGGTGGGTGCCGCATGGTAGAATGCGGGGGTCCCCAGCGGCTGGACCCCCACCATCAGACATCTTATCCCATATCCTTTGGATAGGGGATAAGATGTCTAGGGGTAAGGTACCCCTTTAAAAATGTAGAAAACATGAAGACATGATGGATCCCAGGTACTTCATGGGTTCTAAACCACCCCTGCAAGACTTTCCCTAATTATCACTTCTTTTCTTCTGCAAGGTTCCCCAATTACTGTGTCTACTGTTTTCTCATTTTTTATTATTTCAGTCTCTGGAATGAGGGTATCCATTCTTTATTCCATAGAAGTCATACTTTGGTCATCTCCTCATAAATGAGCAGCATAGGTTAAATAACTTGAAAGCGGAATATATGCATAGCAGTATCAAAAATATTTGTAACATAACATGCATAATACCTGAAAACCACCCTCCCAAACCCTTGAACCAGTTCACATGGTCTAGTGATGAGAATGTCTCACTCCACCAGGAATCTTGTTCCTTTTTATTATGTTCATCTTACTTCTGTCTTAGTCTTTGTATGTCCTGGAGTGTCACATTTCCGTCAGTGTCTATGTAATGACAGAAGGCTGGTTCTACAATTTGGCACATATCCCCTTAAGCTACTTTCAGGTAATCTAGCACTAGTGTATGTTGATTAGTCACTACTATCAGATGATTTTGCACCAGTATGGTGGTATTAAGGACATCTAGAATGTCAAAGATTTTGTCATCAAGATAGTTGGTACCCCATGTTTGCATTACCATCGGGTACAGTAAAATAGAACTATTTTATTAGCAGCCCCCATTCGTACTACCTGTGACCTACCATTCTTTCTGGGGGTATTGTCTTTTGCTCCTTTATACAACATGTGTCTGGGTACAGTCCTTAAGTCTATGTCATTGTCATGTATTAACCAAGTAGCAGTTTTCAGTCTGGCTAAGGTACAAGTATACACCCACTGGTAATCTTTGTAAGCATGTTCCGCGCATACCCAATAAGTTTTTTCTGGCAATTTCCAGAAGGAAGAGTGTTGGTTTACTAGTCTTTGGGCCAAGTCAATCAGTACAGCTGTGTCATATGTATAACACCACATAGGTTTCTGTCCCAGCAGTCCACACTAACCAACCTTTACGTTCCTACTAATAGGGTCTCCTGGGGAATAACCAACAGGATCATTGTATGGTACATAGTTTGTAACATCATTACAAGTGGTTTCATCTTCTGAAGGAAGCGTGTCATTGTACTCCCAATTTAGTGTATGTAAATGTTTTCCTAGGATGTCAGGTTTTAAGGAGTTTGTACCTCTTGCTGTACAATCAAACCTTATTTTTATCTCTTCTTCTGTAATTCTTTCCAAATAGAGTAACTCCTTTAGTGTTTCTAGGGACCGAGGTACCCCCTTTAAAAATACAATCGCTGGTGTTGGTAATTATCAGTTTCACTCAAATTGCCCTACCACCAGGGGGCTTCTTCCCACCCTACTATCGGAATCCCCACAGAGGTGTTCTGGTTTCTTACATATTGGGTATCATTATTAGCTAGAGTGTCAGAACAAGTTGTCCAGCTTAATATTTCTTCTATGGGTACTGGGATTGCCAGATATGGCATGCTGGAAGCTGATTCAGGGGAGTGAGTACATATCCAGCAGTCTGATACATTTAGTTCTTGACCTAGCAGTGTAGTTCCTTCCATGAGTGCTCCAACTCTCTGCATCTTTGATTCACTTGAAGAGGTGAGAAAATCCTTCCAGATAAGTCTTTTAGTGGTTTTACCCGCAGCCAAGTCTGTAGGCCCTAGTTAGTGCAGCCAACTCTACTTTTTGCCCTGGGCAATAAGGTAGGAGTGGTTCCATTTTGACTACTTGGTGTAATGTAGAGTAACTTAACTGCAAACCCCATAGGGAATCATGTGAGAACCCTGCTGTCTTCTGTAGCATTCGCTCTATACAGTCATTATTTTATTTTTATACAGAGTTGGTCTAAAATCATCCCCCCCCCCCCCCCTCTCCCATCATCTTCCTCCCTCCTCTGAATCCAGACATTCTCCACCAGAGAGCAATGTGTTTGGATTCAAGGTTATTGTCTGTTATCCTGTGTAGAACAGAGAGGTGTGTACTGGATTGGAAAGAAGCCCAGAGAAAGGAGATGGTTAACCGTCAAGCTGCTACAAGTCAGTGAATGGAATCAACATTGTGACTCCACCTTCCCCAAACCAAAATGCAATTCTGAAATTATATCAATCTTTCTCAAGAACAGAATTTTAACCCAATAAGACATCAATGTCTCAATGCTGCACCCCAGACAGATAGGACAGTTTGTTCTACGAAGCCTTACATTTATACAAGGCAAAATTACGCAAAATAAAAAGGTAACTTAATATTTTATCATAAGAGATAAACTACACAAGAAAAACTACAGAAAACAATATATGAATGCTGCTCTAACACAGAACTCTGAGAAAAACAGGGGACAGATAAAATGCAGCCCCCCCCCCCCTCCCCATCCCTTCAGGGTCAAGCATCTCATACACAACCTCTGAGAGGAAGACGGGAGGAAATGCAGCCCCTGACCACGTACCTGAATCACTACAGATGTGCCGTGTCCCACACCCTAACAGTAAATAACAACTAAGCACCAATTAGGGGTGTGAATCGCCAAGAATTTGGCGCTACGATTCGAATCGCGATACCAGTGTGGCGATTCGATATATCGCGATATCGTCTAGGTGACGATACATCGCGATATATCCCAATTCTGTCTAAAAAAGATGTCTTTTATACTTTTATTAAAACTTTTTTTTTTTTATACACTTTATTAGACTTTAAGGAGGAATCATTAGACAGATGAATAGATTCTATTGAACTCCATTGATCTGCGATCCATTGATAGAGCTTGGTCCAGCCAGGATCTATCAATGACAGAGCCACGGAGAGCAGGGAAGCCGAGGTAAGCCCTCCGGCTACCTCCATAGTGGATCGCCCCCTCGCGATCGCGCTGCGGGGGGGGGGGCGATCCACCCCACTAGCCCACCAGGGAGCATTCACCGATCCCTTTAGACGCCGCTGTCAGCTTTGACAGCGGCGATCTAAAGGGTTAATAGCCAGCCTCGGTGATCGCCACATGCTGGCTATTAGCGGCGGCCCCCGGCTACTGAAATCAGCCGGGGGTCGCAGAGTACGGAGCGGGCACGAGTCGAAGCCCGCTCCGTACACCCAGAGCATCGCCGCGTCAGATCCGGCCTGCCCGGCTCCACAAATGTGGAATTTGTATCTCCTGATGCCCGGGACATGCTGTTCCGGGTGTCAGGAGATACAAATTCCACATCCCTAAAAGGATCGATTCAAAAATATTTTGAATCGATTCAGTATCGCAAAGTGAAAAATCGCGATAATCGCGCAAATCTATTTTTTCTTACATCCCTAGCACCAATATTGTCAACATTTCCCATAACCTTCTTTCTTTCAATGCTGATTACTCAGTATTCCATCACTGTCACATCCTGACTTCCTTCTTAACTCCTTACATCAATTTAATTCCTACTATAGCACTACTTTCCATATGTTTGTGTTTTCCAAACAAAATTAATCATGGTTTTGTATGTTTTAGGGCGCTCCCCCCTCTTCCCTCCGTCTCTAATTCCTAGCTTACCGGGATATTTCCCTCTGTATTTAAGAGGCATCCCTTTTCCCAGTGAAATTTATCTTTTAATTAGAGATCAGCTAAGGAGGTCCATCGTGGACATTACATTGTAATTACTTAGCAGGCTCACTGTCTGACTTGCTGCCCTATCTTATACAAACCCCACAAGACAAAACACACATATATGGACAAAACAGAGACCAACCACATATTACTCAAACAACCTATCCTCTATAAAGGGTTCTTTTGACTCGAATGAAAAACATTATACTGAAAGCATGCATACCTACCCCCTCATATCCCCTATCTCATAAGCAGAAAATAAGGCTTCAAACTAAATGGCCTTAAAGCTTTCTTGTAAGCTCAGCCCTTGTAACCTTGAATATTGCTAATTAAGCTCATGAATGAAAGAATACAGACAAGATGGCAGATCATAGACAATATGGCTGATATACAAGATGGAGTATAAAATATAAAAGGAGTATACGAAAACATATTTAAAAACATATAACAAGCTGACTTCCCACAGGCATCATGTCTACTAAGGGCAACCCTGCCCACACTGTAGTAATAGTAACCCAAGTATGACAGTATTGTAATGTCCAATCAGGAGTGAATTTCTCAACATACCAAAGCTTCTTTCACTCTTTATGTTTAGGGTCCCAATGTGTATCTCAATAAAGAGACGTTACTTGTACCCCTATATCTGTGGGCACAGACACCCGGTCCCCCACTTTTATATGTTTGGTCCAAGGAGTCGGCCCGCAGTTTATTTTACCTGTGATCAATCATGGCTCACGTTGTCTGCTCATACCCCATCACGGGAACGAACTGACAAATGTGCCCATAGATCATATAGAACACTCATATGGACATACATACACACCCCACTGACCAGATAATTCTGTCAAAGGGTCTTTATGTATAACAGCCCCCTATGGGAGCTATAACACTGAAAAAAAAAAAAAAAAGTGAACCAAAAAAGTTTATAAAGATCATTTCACTACTTTTTCCCATAAAAAAAAAAAAGTGTAAATGAAAATAAAAATAAACATATGTGATATCGTCGCGTGCGTAAATGTCCGAACTATAAAAATAGCAGCTCAATAAGAGGTCCTTCGGCTGTGTTCACATGTTGCAGTAATGACAGTTTTTACCACAGCTTCAGAAACCGTTTCAAAAGCCATCTGGTTTTGTTGTGATTTCCTAAAACTGCATAAAAAGGGTGAATTACTGCACTGTATGAACAAAACCTTTCGGAAGTTTGTTCATATACTGTTTTCTGACTTCTGCTAAACATGTTCTTCTCTAAGTTGTCTAGTTCTTCACTAAAAATCTTGTTTCATATTGATACAATTTATTACTGGTTGTTATTAATTTGGTTTTAATGATTATTTCCAGCAACCGGAAACTTGTGTGACTGCACCTAAGATCCGTAAAAAGAAGAAGAAAAAGCCGAAATGCTTTAAAGACCTAAATGAAAGCCTAAAAGAGGCTATGGATGACCTTAATGACATCCGTGAAGAGGATGATGTCTCTACTAGCATTGATCAGTCTGAAATTTCTGTAATTACCTGTGAGAAAGCCGCTAATCTAAAGCCAGCCACTGCAGAACCGGGCTCACAGGAGGCCTGGGAACAGTACTGGAATCAGTATGGGCAAAGTCTGCTATGGCAAGGTTGGCTTACAAAGCAAAAAGAGACTGGCATATCAAGTGAAGATTGCGACCCTGAGCCATGGAATTGCTCTGCTACCAAGGAGGTGTGGGCTGAGCATTATAGTGAATCCTATTGGCACTATCAGGAGCAGTTTCAGTACTGGGCACAACAGGGCTGGACTTTTGATGAACTTGGCGATTGTAAAGGTAACACACAAGGAGCACAAGCTGCAGCTGATGATCAGCTCACAGACCATACTGTACACCTACCCCTACCTTCCACAGAAGATATCGATTGTCTCAGTGACTGCGTAAATGCACTGAAGAACATAAATCTTGATATAAAGGAAATCGAGAAAGACAGTAAACCTTTAAGTGTTATTTACGAGAGTCATCAGATGCAGAACCCAGAGAGTCTTGAAACTCAATGTCCTTGTGATCCAGATCAGAGGGAACCCAGAAATGTTGGCACTGCGGATAGGGATGCATCATCTGGACACACTAATACAAGCCAGCCAGGTCTGTAAAATTAACACCTATTGATTTTACTAATAGCTAATTTATTGCCGATGTAAGGCAGGAAATGGCCTTAGCTGAGTTTTCATTAAAGCAATTTATAATTTGGAGGAAAGCTCCTGGAGATTAACTGCTGGGCATTTTTTATTTCTCCTTTCTCACAGTCTTGCGATTTGTTTGCACACTCTTCCATGGATTGTGATTTCTATACGTGTTTTTTTTTTTTTTTTTATTTTTTTTTTTAAAGGCACAAGAGGACTGAAATAAAATAAGACAAGCCTTACTAACCACCCGGCTCCCCTGCCATTGCTTATCCCACACTGCCCTGGTCCCCACGCCCTGTCCCTACATGGTAACTGTTCACAACACTGGATGCAGCGGTGACCCACCTCTACTAGTCATAGTCTTAAGTGAGCCAAACGTGTTGATTTTGATGGTACCTCTCAACATTCCCCTGTTAGATTTCAGCATACCCAATTTTTTGTTATGGAGGTGGCTTATCTCCCATGATAAGTGTCTGGCAGCAGCTTATTCTCCTTTCTGCACAACCAAATTGAGCATGAGACCTTATGCGAGGTGGGGATGGGTCATAGCTGTCAGCTGAATGCAGCTATTTATGTGGCCACCCTAAGTGAAATGGTCTTGCTTCCTTCTCATAGATGTATTGCCCCATAACCATATCAGACACTGATACTGCTTGCACTTGTTCTACAAACTCGACTGCCATGGCATACAGGACTGTGCTGCTATTCCTCTAGAGCAGTGTTTCCCAACCAGGGTGCATCCAGCTGTTGCAAAACTACAATTCCCAGCATGCCCGGACAGCCGTTGGCTGTTCGGGCAAGCTGGGTATTCTAATTTTGTAACAGCTGGAGGCACCCTGGTTGGGAAACACTGCTCTAGAATATATACTTGCTGTGAAGGAGTGTCTGGTGTGCCTGTCACCACTATAAAGAGATATATGTGTATATAAATAGATATATATACAATGATCCCTCAACTTACAATGGCCTCAACATACAATATTTTCAACATATAATGGTCTTTTCTGGACCATTGTAACTTGAAACCAGACTCAACATACAATGCTACGGACAGTCTAGATCTGTGAAACGTGTCAATGACTGGAAGAACCGACCAATCAGAATGGGCATTTTACTGGTGAAACCCCTGTATTCCTAAAGTACATGCACTGACTGGCTGTCTGGTAGCGCCCCCTATAGTACAGGAAGGTACTACATGTTCTGTACTTCTTTTTACCTGTACCAGGGATAGCTGCTCCAGGTGAGGGTGGCTCCATTTTACTTTTTTAGGACACTGCGTGTACTGTACAGGACCCTGAAGAAGCTTCTGTCCTCTACATAGACAGTGATTACAGCTCCCAACATATCTTTCTTACTTTTATATGTAAGGACTTGCTTTATCTGTATTAGTTATCTACTTATTTTTCTCTAATCCTAACTTTTTCCTATTTTTCAGAACCAATTGCCAGGTTTCCATAGAGTTATGGTCTCAACTTACAATGGTTTCAACATATAAGGGTCGTCCTGGAACCGATTAATATTGTAACTTGAGGGACCATTTTGTGTGTGTGTGTGTGTGTGTGTGTGTGTGTGTGTGTGTGTGTGTATATATATATATATATATATATATATATATATTTCCCACTTATGTAAGGAGGCCATTGTGAGAACAAGCTGACCTCACATTGAGATCTAGTTCTTGCTGTGAGATCTATTACAATCTACTGTTTCTGTAATACTTGGCTAAAGGTGAAAGCTTGTTATGCTTCTATTGTGAGGAATATCCAGATCAATGTATTGAGAAACAATCCAACATGTAGTTTAGGGTATGTTCACTCGTACTGTTTGTTTCATGCTTTTATACCATGTTCACATATTTATTTATATTGATTTACATAGCAAATAATCTGCAACCTATACAGTACATGTGAACATATTCTAAAAGGGTCTGTACAGGATTAGGAAGACATGACTGCTTTACCCCAGAAATAATGGCAATTATTGAAGCGAATGGTGGCGAATGACCTACAAAATTAGAGAAAACCTGGGGCAGGTGTGGCACTATTTCAGAAGCAAGTAGCTATATTTTTCTACTAAAAGTGGTTTCACATTATTCACAGTGGACTCCAATCTCCCTACAAGTGTTACTGTTATTAAAATATATTTTGACATGATGCTCAGAACTCTATACAGTGAACAGGCAGGGCTGTGGAGTCGGTAGATAAATGTTCCGACTCCGGAGTTTTCTGTGACTCCGACTCCGACTCCCCGACTCCGACTCCTCTGTATTAATATGTGAATGTATTTTATACATTCCTTGAAGGAAAGAAAGGCAACATACATGTCATTACCACAGGACTACTGGCTGGGAAGCCAACAGTCTACTGTATTGAACAGTATGTGTGCTGATCTGCTGCTGAAGATAGGGCAGTGGGAGGATCCAGGAAGGGGCATTTATTATAAAACATGATTTCCCTAGTAGAATCCCATAGTCAAGTTTAAAGGAGTACTCCGCCACTAGACATCTTATCCCCTATCCAAAGGATAGGGGATAAGTTGTCAGATCGCCGGGGTCCTGCTGCTGGGGACCCCCGGGATCGCCACTGCGGCACCGCGCTGTCATTACTACACAGAGAGAGATCGCTCTGTGCGTAATGATGGGCGATACAGGGGATGGAGCAGCGTGACGCCATGGCTCCACCCCTCATGACATCACGGCCTGCCCCCTTAATGCAAGTCTATGGCAGGGGGCGTGATGACCCCCACGCCCCTTCCCATAAACTTGTATTCAGGGGGCGGGCCGTGACATCATGAGGGGCGGAGCCGTGATGTAACGATGCTCCGGCCCCTGTATCGCCCGTCATTACGCACAGAGCGAACTCGCTCTGTGCAGTAATGAGCGTGCAGTGCCGCAGCTGCGATCCCGGGGGTCCCCAGCAGCGGGACCCTGGTGATCTGACATCTTATCCCCTTTCCAAAGGATAGGGGATAAGATGTCAGATCGCCGGGGTCCCGCTGCTGGGGACCCCCGGGATCGCCGATGCGGCACCGCGCAATCATTACTGCACAGAGCGAGTTCGCTCTGTGCGTAATGACGGGCGATACAGGGGCCAGAGCATTGCTGCATCACGGCTCTGCCCCTCGTGAGGTCTAGGGGCGGAGTACCCCTTTAAGCTAACAATTGAGTTTACAAGTTTTTATAGCCTTAGCTGAATGGCAGCAGTTTTTCCCAATGGTTTACAGCTTCAGTCTTGAACTATTAACCCTCCATTCCCTTCACTTATACAAGTGTCTCTAGTCCTGCAAAAAACATATTTCCTTAACCCCTTATCAGTGAGAGGCCAGGTTACCCATGGGTTCCCTGTAACAGCAGGACACAACACTATGGAAAGTATAAGTATTGCCGCTCCTAATTGTGCGTTGTGTGTCAAATTGTGAAAAAGCATGCTTTTCATGTGCTTTACTGTCACTTAACGTGTTCGTTTTGCGGTTACATGAGGCACTGCATGCATTGGTCTTTATTCTTATAGTAGAGAATTCATTAATTATAACTTTTTGTGAATTGGGACATTTAAACTTGCTTTTTTTTTTTTTTTTTTATTCCAATCTAAATTTAGTAGGTATCGGAGTCGGTGCATTGTTTGCCGACTCCGACTCCAGGTACCCAAAATTTCGTCCGACTCCTCAACTCCGACTCTGACTCCACAGCCCTGTGAACAGGTCTGATCTGCCGGCCGAGGAGTGGAGTGAAATGCTCCCTGCTTCCCCATCTCATGATACCAGCGGGTCTCAGGAGGGAGAGACTGTGCCGACCAACAACTTTTGACATGTCTGAACAACAGCTTAGACAGTGTGTGTGTGTGTGTGTGTGTGTGTGTGTGTGTGTGTGTGTGTATATATATATATATATATATAATATATAATCACTTGAGATGGAATTTACTTGATCCGGCTGTGGCAAGCTGGTTGGACTCGCCTTCGCGCATATATATTCTGATCAGTTTCCTTTTTTGTATTGTTACTGGCCTTTAAAGCAAGCCCTGTGGACATAGAAACATTAGTTTCAGACTTTATACATTAAAATAGGATAGCTTTCTAAGCATGCTCCTGTGACCTGTGCAGAGATCATGCTAAAGGAGGGGAAGGCAGGACAGTGAGCATCATCTATTAAGATCCTGTGTTACCTATCTGTCAGCTTTTACTCTAATCCTGTGTGTGATAAGGGGGGGGGGGAGGGGGTACAGGATCTTGTTGCCTTTCCTGCAGAAATTGGAGGGAGGGAATAAGCTGCTTTGATTTCTGGTATTGATCTGGTAATCTTCACCTGGACAGGACTCTTCTATAACTTTTATCTGAATTATGGGGGAGATTTATGAAACCTTGTGCAGAGGAAAAGTGAAGCAAGTTGCCCATAGCAACCAGTAAGATTCCAACATTCATGCTTTAAAGGCCTCTTTTAAACACAATTGTGCATTTATTACTGTATTAGAATGTTTTACCATTATCACTTGTTTATATTTTTTTTTTATAAAGTTTCACAAGTGTCAAGGAATATCTCACCAGATGGCCAAATACCATATAATGGACGGGACGATGATGAGGATGACCCTCCAGAATGCAAACAGGCTAAAATCAAGAGAAGGTAAAGCATCAATTTTATATAATATATGTATGTGTGTATATAATATATATATATAGAGTACCCGGCGTTGCCCTAGTTTTCCTTCCTAATCCTTGTTGGGGAGGAAAATAAACAAAGGAGGAAGCTTTTGACTTCATATCCAGTCCTCATATATTGTTGCCATATCCCGACCTCCTATCTCAACCCGTAATATGTGTACCAGGTATTGAAATATCTCCAGCCGTACGGAAGTTATGTGGGAACATACATTTCCCATTGATTTGCATGGGAATTTAAACAAAAACCCCGACCCTCACAAATGGGGGTAGTTAAGGGTTAAATTAACTATCCTATATTTTAAGTGGACATATAAGTAACATGTGACAAAGTATTATGGAAATATCTCCAGCCGTTTGGAAGTTATGCAGTAACATATATTTCCCATAGACTTGTATTGGACTTTAAACAAAAACCCTGCCCCTGGCAAATGGGGGTGAGTAAGGGTTAAATCACCTATCCTATGTTTGTTGAAGACCACTGTCATTGAAAGGCGGTGATGATAAAGGGGAGGGAGGGGGTGGGATGATGACAGATGGTGATGATGAAAGGGGGGGGGGTGGGATGATGACGGGGGGGGGGGATGATGACGGGGGGGGATGACAGGGTGATGATGATGAGGGTGTTAATGACGGGGTCTGGATGATGACAGGCGGGGATGATGACAGGGTGAGGAGGATGAGGGTGTTAATGACGGGGTCTGGATGATGACAGGCGGGGATGATGACAGGGTGAGGAGGATGAGGGTGTTAATGACGGGGTCTGGATGATGACAGGCGGGGATGATGACAGGGTGAGGAGGATGAGGGTGTTAATGACGGGGTCTGGATGATGACAGGGGGGGATGATGTATTTCTCACCCTAGGCTTATAATCGAGTCAATAATTTTTTTTTTTTTTTTTTTCTGGGTTTTTGGGGTGAAATTAGGGGCCTCGGCTTATATTCGGGTCGGCTTATACTTGAGTATATATGGTAGACACATACATACACACATTGAGTTTTATATATAGATATAATTTTTAATTTTTTTTAAGCTTCAGAAGTTATCCAGTTTTTAGGGCCATATTTACAGCTCGTGCCCTAGGCACTTTTACTGAATACACCCTGTAAGGTGATTCCACAAGCGTCAATTTTTTCACGCACATCTGTCCCAAATACACAGCAAAAACTGTATGCGTCACAAGCAGATTTTGTTACAGATTCACTGTGGATCTCACCCCTGAACATGGGAAAATAGATGACAAATCCACAACATAATTGGGACAATTTATCAAAATCTGTATAGAGGAAAAGTTGACCCGTTGCCCATAGCAACCAATCAGTTTGCTTCTTCCATTTTTAAAAAGGCTTCTAAAAAAGGAGAAGCGCCCTGATTTGTTGCTATGGAAAACTGGTAAACTTTTTCCTCTGCACAGGTTTTGATAAATCTCCCCAAATGAGTGGCTGTGGCTGTAAATCTGCAGGTAAATTCTGCAGCAATTATGACCCATGTGCATTTGACTAAAGGGAGAAATGTATTATCTTCTCTACAGCATGGCAGTAGAAGCTACATCAAGTGTTTTTCACTTATTTCTTTTTTTCTTTTACTTACTCTAGTTCTGCCTCCCTTACCACTACCGCCCTAGACACAGGCACATTGGTGCCTAATGGCAAATACAGCCTTGTCAGTTTCCCTAACACTATATAAAGAATGATTGATTTATTTTCAGTACAGCACTTGGGATACAGAAAGTTTACAGCTTGTACAGTAACAAAAAAGTGGATCAACATGTGGATAAGATTTCTAAAAATCCCCATCCACGTTGCACCTACTTCAATACTCGGTGGATTTTTTATGCATGCATATCTGCAGCACACCTGCTCTGGGTGAACATACCCTCATACTGTAGGCCAGTGTTTTTCAGCCATGGTGCCTCCAGCTGTTGCAAAACTACAACTCCCAGCATGCCCGGACAGCCTACGGCTGTCCGGGCATGCTGGGAGATGTAGTTTTGCAACAGCTGGAGGCACCCTGGTTGGGAAACACTGCTATAGGCAATAAACTGCAACTTTGTAAGCAATACCTGGTTTTCAGCTGCTGGGTGTAAAAGTTTCAGATCACTGGTTTCTAAACTTTTAGTGAAGAATGGAAACAAAAAGCTTATTGGAAAGTCAGGCAATGTTTGTTTTATTTCTGGTTTATATATCTTAGCCATGAGCTGGATGCAGAAGAGAACCCTTGTGAGGTGGCTGCTGAAGTCTCCACTGTTTTGGGATTAAAGCATGGCACAGGACAGAAGTAAGTAAATATCTCCGGTTTTGAAGCACTGAAAGAAAAACTGACAGCAACGTCCCCTACAGTAACCTACTCCTACTGGGGAATAGTGCGGGTGACGCGGATTCCAACGCTGTTTACCCTTTTTTTGGATTGGTCACACCGTTCCCTAGTTATGGACTAAAAATTCAAATAAGTAAATGAGCTTCTTTGATGCATTGTCAAGCCCATCCCCATAGGCCCTATGCCACACTCCCAATATTCAGTTGTCTTTCTGTAGCATCTAGCCGATACTAGAATCTAGAGAACGTCCTGAAAGGGACAAAAGAAGGTAATTTTAAATTTTTACATTTTTGTCCATATCTGATCCAGAAAAGGTAAACTGCATTGAAATCCACATCACCTGCACAATCACCCTGTATGATCCTGTTAGTGCTGGCTATTGTTAATAAATCACTTAAAGAGAATCTGACACCCTTTTCACCTGCACTAAGCCCAATATACTGTGTTTTATAGTGCTAGTTTACAGCTCTACAAAGAGGGATCACTTATTTGAGCCTGGTTAGTATTTGCAGAGTTATGAAACGGTAATCCTCCAGCTATATTCCACAGCTCAGCACAATGGAGACTGGGAGACGGCTCGCCCAGCTCCCGACTTCTCCATATTCTCTATCCGGCCCTTCCCTATAATGAATGCTGGGGGTGAATGCTCTGCTCTCTGTTGGTACAGGCTGGTAGTGTGGATGACACTGATGAAAATCTTGCTTACCGTTTCTCGGTAATTCCCACTCTTCTGTACACCCTGTTCCAAATTATGTAAATTATATTTTTCTCATTTACCGAAATAATTGATGTAAATAACAGTCAGCATAATTCTCATGTTGATTACCCAATGTACTCAATGGCCATCTGAGACACAATGTCATATGGTCGCCAACAATGGTCAACACCACGCATGCGGCGATACCACATATGTTTATTTTTATTTACACACTTTTTTTTTTATGGGAAAAGGGGGGCGATTCATACTTTTATTAGGGAAGGGGTTAAATCATCTTTATTAACTTTTTTTTTTTTTTTGGGGACTATAACATGCAGTACATTGATTCAATACACTGGTCAATGCCATTGCATTGCAATGCATTGATCAGTGTTATCGGCTGGATTTCAGGCTTGGAGCAATCAATCGCCGAACGGATACACAGGAGGCAGGTAAGGCACCCTCCTATTGCGTCCTAGCTGATCAGGACATCGTGACTTTACCGGGATGGTCCCGATCAGCCTGACTGAGCTGCCGGGAAGCTTTCACTTTAGACGCGACAATCAACTTTGATCGCCGCATCTAAAGAGTTAATTAGCCACGAGTCCTGGCTACTGATAGCAGCCGGGACCATGCGGGTATGATGCGAGCTCAGTTCCTGAGCTCGCTTCATAACCCTCCCGTGCCGCAGCGCCATTTATAAATGGCGTTTTGTGGCAAGGGATTAAACATGGAGACCACCGGCAGACCATACATCGCCGATGCCCTATAGGCATCTGGAAGGGGCATGAACGCAGACTTGGACCGATTAATGCAAAGTCCAGAAAATGTACCAAATCTATCAAGTAACTGTATGGAGTATGGGAGCATTACAGTGGGGCGGGACATAAAGAGCACCACGTTTTTCTGCTTAAAGGCCAATACGTTCCTCCTGACCCCCAAGGGACATACCCATATAGAAGGTATCCTGTCTAATTAGCAGCGCTAGGGGCTCCGCCCCCACTGCAAAGTGGAGCGGGGACCTGAGCCATAGGGTTCGCGTACAGTATAGAGACCCAGCGTCTGAAATTTGCATCAAAACCGAACCTAGCAAGAACCTCAGAGAGGTATTCCCTTCTCAACTGAATCGAAAGCCTTGGCCGCATCAAGTGCCGCCAACGCCCAGTCCCCATGATAAGCCACTCCCACCTGGACAGCCAACTGTACCATTCTGATGTTATCTGAAGTCTATTGGCGGGGCACAAAACCGGACTGGTCCGGGTGAATGATGGATAGAATCACTTTATTCAGGCGATTGGCCAGCACTTTAGCAATGAGTTCATAATCCAAGTTTAGTAAAGAGATAGGGCGATAGGAGCCACAATCTGTAGGGTCCTTATCTGGCTTTAAAAGAACTACAATAGTAGCATTTTACAAGGAAGGGGGAAAAGCCCTCTCCCTAAATGCCACTGTATACATATCTAGTAGCGTCGGCAGGAGCGTTTCAGAGTACTGAAGGTAGACCTCCAGAGGGAGACCATCCGGTCCAGGAGATTTACTTTTGGCCATGTCAGAAACGGCATCTTGCAGTTCAAGCAAGGTAAGGGGAGAATCTAGAAAATCACGATGCTCAGCAAAGAGGGTGGGGAACTTAAAAAGTATATAAGTCAGCATAGAAGGATAGGAACCGTCCGGCAATGCCAGAGCTGTCAACCAGCAAGGAGCCATCTAAGGCTCTAATCTTAAGGATAGGAGGTGTGGCAGTATGCTGCGGAACCAAGTGCACTAACAATTTGCTAGATTGATTCCCATGTTCAAAGTAAAATTGCTTCGTAAAGAATAATTTCCTATACATTTTTTTAGTGAACCATGTATAAGTGGCCCATAGAGAGCCACGACTGATTATTAGTCTCTGAAGAGTCCGAGATATACGCTGCCTCCAACTCCGAACACTTATCAGCCAGCTCCACCTCTGCCTAGAAGTGTCCTTCTTAATGAAGAAGATTGTAGAGTGAAGACGCCCCTGAAGGAACGCCTTCATAGTCTCCCATATCATATCAGGCGAGCCCTCAAGCGAGTTATGTTGCAAAAATACTTGTATTTGGTCCGGGATCCTATCATTCTCCCCAATGAGCTCCAAGCAAAATGGTTGAATTTTCCACCTCCTAGGGTCCGAGGAGCTAGACATGAGAAGAGAACCGCACAAGGGGGAGTGATCCGATAAGACTCAGGGCTCATAAGTAACATAATCCACCTGGGAATAACAGATAGCATAACAGAAGGCCAAGTCAATGCATGAAAGGGCATTCCTACCAATAGTAAAGCAGGCGTATACACGGGATCCAGGGCAACTAAGTCGGAATGCATCAAGCCACCCCACCCTCTCCAAAAGTGAGGAAAGTGGGGGTCGTGGGACATCGCATTTTTACGATCAGCTAGGATGCATCAGGAGGGTGCCTTACCTGCCTCCTGCGCATCCGATCGGCGATTGATTGCTCCAAGCCTGAGATCCAGGCTTGAGCAATCGACCACTGATAACACTGATGAATGCAATGCAATGCAATGGCATTGATCAGTGTATTGAATCAATGTACTGCATGTTATAGTCCCCTATAGGATAGCAATGATCAATGTAAAAGATCAGTGTGTGCAGTGTTATAGCCCCCTATGGGAGCTATAACATTGCAAAAAAAAGTGAAAAAAAAAAGTTAATATAGATGATTTAACCCCTTCCCTAATAAAAGTCCGAATCACCCCCCTTTTACCATATAAAAAAAAACGTTGTAAATAAACATATGTGGTATCGCCGCGTGCATAAATGTCCGAACTATAAAAATATGTTGTTAATTAAACTGCACGGTCAATGGCGTACGCACAAAAAAATTTAAAGTCCAAAATAGCTTATTTTTGGTCACTTTTTATGCCATAAACAAATGAATAAAAAGCAGTCAAAAAGTCTGATCAAAACTAAAATGGTACCGATAGAAACTTCCCGGTGCAAAAAATGAGCCCTCAAACCACCCCATATGTGGAAAAATAAAAAAGTTTTAGGGGTCAGAAGATGACAATTTTAAATGTGTAATAATTTTCCAGCATGAAGTTATGATTTTTTCCAGAAGTGCGACAAAATCAGACCTATATAAGTAGGGTATCATTTTAATTGTATGGACTTACAGAATAAAGATAATGTACTGTGTAGAAACGGAAGCCCCCAAAAGTTACAAAATAGCATTTTTTTTTCTTCAATTTTGTCGCACAATGATTTTTAGGTAAAA
This sequence comes from Hyla sarda, assembly GCF_029499605.1. Classification (NCBI taxonomy): domain Eukaryota; kingdom Metazoa; phylum Chordata; class Amphibia; order Anura; family Hylidae; genus Hyla; species Hyla sarda. Next base: position 291,335,588 of record NC_079193.1, read on the forward strand.
TGACCGATGTCATTACAAAGTAGAATTGGTGGTGCAAATAAAAAGCCCTCATATGGATTTTTAGGTGCAAAATTGAAAGAGTTATGATTTTTTAAAGGTAAGGAGGAAAAAAAGGAAGTGCAAAAACAGAAAAACTTTGTCCTTAAGGGGTTAAATTCTCCACTACGGAGTGGAGGCATTGGGGTGGCCAGCAGCAATTGGCTGGTGTATCAGAGCAGCAGGTGGGGGTACATATACAAGAAGAAAGACATAAGGACTATTATTCACAAAGGCATGTATGAAAATAAATCTCCCATGCAGGTCTTTACGTACAAGGATGGGCTCTCATCTTACAGACCTATGCACAAGAACAGGAGCCAATAAGTAAATTAACTCTATCTGGTGTCATATGAGTCTCCTGAAGGGCAATAATCTGAGGGTTGAGTTTTGCATATTTGAGTAAAAACTATCTCTTTTTAGGCGACCCCCACCCCCCTCACATTCCATGAAAGACGCCATAAACCTACACAGTCATAAAGGAGTAACATAAAATCAGAGGCAGCATAGGCATAAAGAGTGAATATTAAGGACCGTGACACATACAGAGCATCATGGGTAACAAAAAATAATGTGGGTATAGAATGGGTAGGACCCACCGAACAGAGTACCGACCAGGTCACAAAAGGAAAGAACAAACAAACATACTGTGAAGAACAGCATACAGAGGAAGTTTCCCTGTAGTTATGGCTCCATCTAGTGGGGAGAGCCTTCAATGACATTTAAGAATGTGCTTCTCAGAGACAAAAAGGAGAGGAGAAGGGCCAAGGGAGAGTAAGAGGAAACCAGAAGAGAAAGAAGTGAAAAAGGGAGAGGACGGGGAGACATGGGAGGAAGAGGGAAGAAGAAGAGGAGGAAAAGGAGGGGAAGAGGAAGGAAGGAGAGAGAGAGGGAGGTAGAAGGCAGGAGGTGCAAGTGAGAAAGGATGACAAGAAGAGAAAAAGAAGAGAAGGGAGAGACCAGAGACAAGAAAAAGGATGCAGAGGGAAGAGAAGGAAGAACAGGAGAGATGGAAGGAAGAAGCAGAGGGGAAGGAGGATATTCAGACGGGCAAAGAGAAGGAACAATAATATCAGTTCCTCTTGATGTGTAGAGAAAAACAGCTCTTTCTCCATCCATCACCCGCAATCTAGCAGGATAAGCCATGGAGTATGCTATTCCTTTGTTGCGCAGGCGGCCTTTGACCGTAGCAAACGTGGCTCTGCGGCATTGCAGGTCAGATGAGAAGTCTGGGAAAATAGATAACCGTGCATTTTCATAACGTATGTCTGGGAGCCTCCGGGTAGAGCGCAAGACCCAATCACTGTCATTACAGTTCAGGAGCCTAGCTAACAGTGGCCGCGGTGGAGCGCCCGGGATGGGCAGTTTAGCTGGGACGCGATGCGCTCTCTCCAATGCAAATGTGGGCGAAAATTGCACATCAGGGAACAGGTCTTTGAGCCCGCTCTCTACAAATGCCCCCGGGTTTTGCCCTCTCTGCACATTCAGGCATGCCTATAATAATCCTGATGTTTCGGCACAGCCTGTTCCCTAAATCATCATTCTTCTGCTTTGTCTGCTCCACCTGAGTATGTAAGGCGGCAATAGAGTCCGGGATTGGGCCCATGTTGTCCTCCAGCACAGAGACCTGCTGCTCCGCCTCCATCACCCGGTCTCTAAGATTATGCATGTCCTACCGCAGGAGCCCTACATTCACCCACACCTCTTCCATCTTGCCCATGAGGGACGTACTGCTGGTCTGTATAGCGGTAAGCAGCATCTAACTAACCTCCCGTAGAGTCAGCTCGGGGACATCTGACTCTGGCTCTGAGGTGTCAGCTAGTGCAGGCTGGAGTCAGAGCGGAAGGCCTGGGCCACAGACGTGTGGCCGGCGCCATCTTGTTTGCCAGTGTGGCGAAATCTTTGAGGCATTTTTGCCACTGATTTCTCCTGCCCTCGGCTCAGATCTTACTTAGGGGCCATCTCCTTAGCTTTAGATCTGGTAATCGGTGTCTGGGAAGCCAGGATAGGTATTCAGTATGGAGATTCAGCAGGCTCTAAGCGGGAGCACTCACTCCGTGCGACCGCTCATACCAAGGTCCAGGCCACGCCACCAAACTATCTGTTCATCAAAGGAGCAGAAAAATGTGGGGGGTTATTACTTTAATGTAGGCTGTCAGCAAGTGTAGTGAAAAATAAAGGCACCTCAGAAATAAAGGGCATTACCATAGATCAGTATGATTTGATTGCATATAAAACAATGATTTCAAAGTGGCAGATTACCAGAGGGTATGACTGGCATGTGTGGTACTTCTACAGGTATGGGGGGATTCCACATTTCAAGCATCGGACTCTGCGCTACCTGGAGAAAGGCATCAGGCACCGCTCACACTTTCTTGACATGCACAAGCCAGTGAGGAACAAACACATATTCTTCTCCGAAGAGTCAGAAGTGAAACCAAGAAAAAGTAAAACTGTAAACAAGGTAAACATCCTGTAGCTACTGTATAAAATAAATCTCCCCTTATAATGCTGGATGCCATACACATGCTTGTCTCCCATGTGTTCATGTTAACTTACAACATTCCCAACCAGGGTGCTTCCGGCTGATGCAAAACTACAAATCCCAGCATGCCCAGACAGCCTTTGCACCAGCTGGAGGCACCCTGGTTGGGAATTACTGTTTTAGTCTGTTATCCAGATTTAGCATTTAGATTTTTGCTGGCTACAGCCCATGAGCACTGAATGATCTGCTTGTGGTTTTCAGCACATTTCTGCAATAAGCTTCCCATAAAGTCAGTTCCTGGAATTGCTTTTAGCCGAGATCCTATAATGAACTGTCCTCTGCTACACTGCATTCTGGCCTTACACCAGAACATTAAAACGTGAAAAAAGTGAATGCAACTGGTACAATGGCACCTGTCATGGGATATATTAGGGTATGTTCACATGCGCAAAAACCACATTAAATTATCTCCTCAACATCTGTGCCGAAATTACTGTGCAGATTTTGGTGTTGATTTTTATTAAAGCTCCCAGGTGCATACACAGAACTCATTGGGCCCGATAGCAAAAATGAGAATTCTTGTTGGGTAGGTTTGTAATTAGGAAGCTCCCCCATTATGCAGATAGCCCCCCATTATGCACATATGTCTTCTCTGTAAGCAGGTGTAGTCCCCTATTAGGTAGGTATGTCTGTAGGTAGTTCCACTATTATGCAGGTAGTTGCTCTAATCCCTATTAGGCATGTATGTCTCCCCAGTAGTCAGGTTTATTCCCCCATTAGGTAGGTGTAGTCTCCCATTAGGTAGGCAGTTCCCCCATTATGCGAGTAGTCCACCTATTGGGCACAAATGTCTACGAAGTAGGTAGGTATGTCTCACCAGTATTCTGGTAGTCAGCCCAGTAGCTAGGTAGAAACTAGCCACCTTTATAATCTATGGGTTGCACTGGGGACAGGGCTATTGTGTCCCTGCCTCCTGGGCCCTATAGCTGGGCGGAATACCCTGACTTCAAACCAATAGACTAACTAATTACAAAAACCAGGATTCCTTGTTCTCCATGTGTATAAACTAGTAGTTCCATTTCCTTGCTATGGGACTGCCAAATATAGTTGAGCGCTAGATTAGGGTCACAATGATCAGACCCCCTCCAGTCCTGTGGATAGTTCATAAGTTTTAAAGGACATCTGCAGTGAAAATACACTTATCCCCTATCGGCAGGATAGGGGATAAGTGTTTGATCGCGGATATAGGATAAGTGTATTTACACTGCAGATGTCCTTTAATCTTACCTTTTATTTTAATATGTTGCATTCTAAAAGTTGACTTATTTTCACTTATTTCTTTTTAATATTAGGTACAAAAATTTCTAAAAAGGATCGATGAACCTGCGGACGAAATATTAAATGGAAAGGTTTCACCACCAAAGGTGGATGATTCCCCCAGCTCCTCAGATTCGGAAGGTTTGGATCATTCTAATGTTGGTGAACCCACAGGTCAATGCAAGCAGTGTGATGTTAAAGATCTGTCTGAGGGAAAAGAACTTATTAATCAACCTCAACCTCCTGAATTACAAGACTGTGTTATCACTTCTGACTCTAGTATGCTGGACAGCAGAGGGACGAACTCTAGCTTACCTTCTTACGCCATCTGGTGTTCAGACCCTGCAATTACCACAGAACAACACTCCGATCCTGACACACACGCTTCTACACGACAATTGGTCTCTTTAGAAATTCCAGACTATCTGCAGGTTGGAGCGGAAGAAAACGAATGTGGTTTGTAGTGTATACTAATTATTTTATGATTATGTACCTCATTACCCACATGTATGTACGGGTCAGTCATGGCACAAACTATTTGTGATGCTTTTGCGATTAGTTACAGTTTTCTTGATTAAACACCAGAAATCAAGAAACATGCTGGATGGCTATCAAGCAAATGTTTGTTTGGCAAATAGCTATTCTTACCAACCCATCATACACACGCATGTTCAGCCAAATGTGCAGGTATTCTTTGTAAGCTGCTGTCATCCTCCTCTGTCTGCAACCTATTCCCCTTGAAACAAAGGATCAGACATGGTAAAATCAGGGACATTAAGTTTAAAGGGAAAATATACCACACTGTATAGTAGTGTTTTTTTTTCTTTTGTTAATATAATGAAAGCCTATGGACAACATATGCCACTTTATGAAGTGAGTAAACTATTGGAAGAATAACCTAGGGAAATCCAACCCGTGTATACCTTCAATAGAAAAACCTCAAGATAATTGTCCTCTTTAAATTGGAAAACAAATGTTTTCAAATCAACTGGTGCCAGTAAGTTCTACAGATTTGTAAATTACTTCTATAAAAAAAACTTTAATCCTTCCAGTACTTATCAGCTGCTGTATGTTGCAGCGAAAGTTGTGTAGTTCTTACAGTCTGACCACAGTGTTCTCTGCTGCCACCTCTGTCCTTGTTAGGAACTGTCGTGTTAGGAACAATCCTTGCCTGCTTCTGACAGTTCCTAACATGGACAAAGATGGCAGAAGAGAGCACTCTGGTCATACTGGAAAGAAATACACAACTTTCTCTGGAGCATACAGCAGCTGATAAGTACTGGAAGGATTAAGATTTTTAAATAGAAGTCATTTACACATCTGTATACATTTCTTGTACCAGATGATTTGAAAAAAAAAAATTTCCACCAGAGTTCCCCTTTAAGTCTGTTATTGTGTTAGCTGGCCTTATTTTTAGGGATAGCACTTTATTCAAATGACACATGTATTTGTATATCTGGATATAATGATAAATGTCACATGTACAGGCTCCTTTAGTAAAGTTGGAGACAAGTGCAAGAAAAAGAAGAAAAAGCAAAAAAAGAAGCTTCAGTCTCTGCCGCCAGAAATATCTGCTGATCCTCACCTCGCCAAATACTGGGCTCAGCGCTACAGGCTCTTCTCTCGCTTTGATGAAGGGATTAAACTTGATGAAGGTAGGCTGCAACTTCTATATTGTCCTCTCTATGGTAGGACAGATATTCAGTCCTTAACTCAATAAATATTCCTGCTGATGTACTTTGATTTTTTATGTGCTGTATTACATAGTGAATTCCAAAAGCAAAAAACAGACCATCACATAGCAAGTTGTGAGCAATGCTTTCCTTATGTCACAGGTCGGGTAGATTGATGCCCAAATATCCCACTTGTTGTTGGGAAATGTGGGTGTTGACCAGTAAAGCCATCATTGCAGCTTACGCCCAGCTTTATGCCGACCTTGAATGGTCCAGTGTCATTTCTAGAAGACTCATACACACTTCTGTATGGAAGAGTCATACCATATATTTAGTGCAGATGATGGAAACTGCATAATTTAAAGGGGTACTCAGGTGGATAACTATTTTTTTTTTTTTTCAAATCAACAGATTTGTAAATTACTTCTATTAAAAAATCTTAATCCTTCCAGTACTTATCAGCTGCTGTATGCTTCACAGGAAGTTGGGTTGTTCTCTTATATCTGACCACAGTGCTCTTTGCTCTCTGTCCATTTCATGAACTGTTGGGAGCAGCATATGTTTGCTATGTGGGTATGTTCCTGACATGGACAGAGGTGTCAGCAGAGAGCAGTGTGGTCAGACAGAAAATAAGTATCCAACTTCCTCTGGAGCATACAGCAGCTGATAGGATCTTAATTGAAGTAATTTACAAATCTGTATAACTTTCTGGTACCAGTTGATTTGAAAAAAAATTGTTTTCCACCGGAGTACCCTTTTAAGCTTTGGGAAAGGCTATCATGATCTCACAATGCCTTTCTTGGCACTGAATAAATGGCTCATATGTGGACCCTCAAAAGAGACATATGCACAAAGCCTAACAAGGCAAATGTATCATTCTAAAAGCTTAAAAGCCCACTTTTTCTATTATGTTTTGGTGAGGTGCAGTAGTTCTGCATGTAGACCACCCTTGCATTGCCAATCTATGAAGAGATAGGAGTAAAATATTAGGTTTAGTGTTTTCCCAGTATCGCTAAAGGGTTATTAATTAATATATATATATATATATATATATATATATATATATATATATATATATATATATATATATATAAATAATAGCGCAGGCGAGCCTCCGGATTAGGCCAGTACATCTCTAAGAGCCATGGGGGAGATTTATAAAAACCCATAGCAACCAATCAGATCGCTTCTTTCATTTTGCAGAGGCCTTGTTAAAAAAAATGAAAGAAGCGATCTGATTGGTTGCTATTGGCAACTGAACAACTTTTTTTCTGGACAGGTTTTGATAAATCTCCCCCCATGTCCTCAGATAAGAACTGCTAGGTAATATAAGTATAGATCAGGGAGTGTATAACCTACTTGACTTCTTGGACCTAGTGTGGCCCCATATAAAGGTAGTGCAACTGTGTATAAAATGTTCCTATACTGGTGTGTGTGTGTGTGTGTGTGTGTGTGTGTGTGTGTGTGTGTGGGGGGGGGCACAATGCTAACAGGAACAACTTGAAAAAGGAAGTAAGCATTAATTCCTGAAAAGCAGAAATAAGCTCAGTATTATCTATTGATATAAGGCTTCTCAATATATGTGACTCCTCCACAAAGCTTGCACTGTGCAGTTGCCCAGCCCTTTTCTAGTGTTGCTCAGCAATGTCAGGGCTGTTTTTTTCTTCTGTGTTGTATGTATTTGCTTATGCAGCCAATGCACGTTCCGTAAATCCTCTATCACGTCGGTGTTCAGCCACTTGTGCAATGTGGACAAAGGTTATTTGGTCAAAATGTTGCACTGTTGTATGTTGATTTGGTATCGGACATATTAAAAAGGGGTATTCTCCTAAAGTGATGACCTATCACTACGACTTCCACCGACCCTGAGAAAGAAGGGCTTTAGTGGGGATTTAGTTATGCGTCCCATCTATGTTTTCCCTGCACCCAGGAGGCCACGCTGCAGTGACAGTCACCAGTGCAGGGAACACTTGGAAAGTAATGCAGCTCTACACTGGCGGAGTGGCCCCTTTTATTCTCAAGACTGGTGGAGGCCCCAGAGATTAGATCCCTATCAATTCTAAAGTGTATAAACAGAAAAAAGTGGGGTTAGCCCCTCTAGACTACACGGTCAGACTTGTCTAGAGATAATTGGTTATATATAGTGGTTTATACTACTATTATATGCGTATATGCACAATATCTTTGTGGCAATGCCAAATAATGTGGGAAAATAATAAAATTCGGCAATATATAATGATTGCCCCTATTGCAATAGAGCTATATCCTCTTTATGGTGCGTATTTATACATTTCACATACACTTGTATTAATAAAGTACGTTTATTTATTGCTTGTTAAAATTTTCTTCCAGTTTAAAAGTATACTTGTTGTATAAGAAAGAACAGATATATCAAAGTAAGAACAATTAAAATAAAATTTAAATTAAAGAATTGTATTAGAAAGGAAATATATCAAAGTAAGAATTAAAATTAAAATAAATAAATTATATTTATTATATATTATATTATTATTCTTTGATATATTTGTTCTTTCTAATACAATTCTTTTATTTTAATTTTATTTTAATTATTCTTACTTTGATATATCTGTTCTTTCTTATACAACAAGTATACTTTTAAACTGGAAGAAAATTTTAACAAGCAATAAATAAACGTACTTTATTAATACAAGTGTATGTGAAATGTATAAATAGGCACCATAAAGAGGACATAGCTCTATTGCAAGAGGGGCAAACATTATATATTGGCGCATTTTATTATTTTACGACATTATTTGGCATTGCCACAAAGATATTGCACATATACGCATATAATAGTAGTATTTACCACAATAAATATATATATATATATATATATATATATATATATATATATATATATATATAACCAATTCTCTCTAGACAAGTCTGACCATGTAGCCTAGAGGGCTATCCCCACTTTTTTCTGTTCATACACAAATATTGGTATTTTAAGGTGGTACTGGGGGGTTAGCACTCTGCGAGAAGTGTGAGTGAGCCGCCATTGTCTATTATTAGTCTTTTTTTTTCTATATCAACTATAAAGTGAAGGTACTTCGCTAGGACAGGGTTTCCCAACCAGGGTGCCTTCAGCTGTTGCGAAACTACAACTCCCAGTATGCTGGAAGTTGTAGTTTCGCAACAGCTGAAGGCCCCCTGGTTGGGAAACCCTGTCCTAGTGAAGTACCTTCACTTTATAAGGTTGAGGTATCGTTTTAATAAAGGATTTTTCACTAGATGAATCTGGTGTTGTTTTGAATTGCCTTCTCTTTTATGCACCATAAAAGATTTACTACCTGTTGAATGGAAAAAAAACTACATTGCGATGTTCGATACTGTACGTTACTTAGTAACCCTTGTACATGGGAAATTTATAAGACATGAGAATTTGTAAAACACTTTCATGTTGTATCTTTGCAGAAGGTTGGTTTTCTGTTACCCCAGAAAAAATTGCAGAACACATTGCACACCGTGTGAGGCAATACATCAATGGAGCTGTCGTCGTGGATGCTTTTTGTGGTGTCGGCGGGAATGCCATTCAGTTTGCCTTAGCAGGAATGCATGGTAAGCTTTAGTCTGAGTTGACAAAAAACAATCCACAGTTAAATGTGAAGAGGCATTGCAATGTGGTATAGCATTTACATAGTGTTTTTTTTTTTTTTTTTATGCAATTGCAGATTTTTCTTAAGCTCTGTTGACTCTAATATTAAGGCTATAGGGGAATTTATCATTAAAGGGGTATTCCAGGAAAAGAAACTTTTTTTTTTTGTTTATATCAACTGGCTCCAGAAAGTTAAACAGATTTGTAAATTACTTCTATTAAAAAATCTTAATCCTTCCAATAATTATCAGCTGCTGAAGTGGAGTTGTTCTTTTCTGTCTGGTAACAGTGCTCTCTGCTTACATCTCTGCTTGTCTCGGGAACTGCACAGAGTAGAAGAGTTTTTGCTATGGGGATTTGATTCCACTCTGGACTGTTCCCGAGACACGTGTCATCAGAGAGCACACAGACATAAAAGAACAACTCCACTTCAGCAGCTCATAAGTACTGAAAGGATTAAGATATTTTAATAGAAGTAATTTACAAATCGGTTTTAACTTTCTGGAGCCAGTTGATATATTTCAAATAAAAATTTCCCTGACTAACCCCTTTAAATGTGCTAATGCAGAGTGACTAAATTGCACACGTTTTTCACAAGCTTTCTCTCATATACATATAATTTTTTTGCACAAATAGAGTTTGGGCACTTTCTTTGGGTTCAAAGCTGGGCTTGTGCAAAAAGTTTAGCAATTTTGACACTTGGCTGGTGCAAGGAATGATAAATTCCTCCCTATGTTTTGTAATGGATGTACTACACTATTATGCTCTCCAAAAACAACAGAAAGCAGATGCTATCCAAGGTATTTTTGGATAGGTGATAAGATGTCTCAGGGCCGGAGTACCCCTTTAAAGAGACCCTTGTCACCAAACTAAACTTTTAATATATTTTTGCTTATGTCATTATAAAACACTTTGCTATTAACTTGCTGTTAAAATTCTCAACCTACAGTGGGGATCAAAAGTTTGGGCACCCCAGGTAAAAAATTGTATTAATGTGCATAAAGAAGCCAAGGAAAGATGGAAAATCTCCAAAAGGCATCAAATTACAGATTAGACATTCTTATAATATGTCAACAAAAGTTAGATTTTATTTCCATCATTTACACTTTCAAAATAACAGAAATTAAAAACAAAATGGCGTCTGCAAAAGTTTGGGCACCCTGCAGAATTTATAGCATGCACTGCCCCCTTTGCAAAGCTGAGACCTGCCAGTGTCATGGATTGTTCTCAGTCATCATCTGGGAAGACCAGGTGATGTCAATATCAAAGGTTTTAAATGCCCAGACTCATCTGACCTTGCCCCAATAATCAGCACCATGGGTTCTTCTAAGCAGTTGTCTAGAAATCTGAATCTGAAAATAGTTGACGCTCACAAAGCTGGAGAAGGCTATAAGAAGATAGCAAAACATTTTCAGATGTCAATATCCTCTGTTCGGAATGTAATTAAGAAATGGCAGTCATCGGGAACAGTGGAAGTTAAAGCAAGATCTGGAATACCAAGAAAAATATCAGAAAGAACAGCTCACAGGATTGTGAGAAAAACAATTCAAAACCCACGTTTGACTGCACAATCGCTCCACAAAGATCTGGCCGACACTGGAGTTGTGGTATACTATTCCACTATAAAGAGATACTTGTACAAATATGGTCTTCATGGAAGAGTCATCAGAAGAAAACCTCTTCTACACCCTCACCACAAAAATCAGTGTTTGAACTTTGCAAATGAACATATAGACAAGCCTGATGCATTTTGGAAACAAGTTCTGTGGACCGATGAGGTTAAAATTGAACTTTTTGGCCGGAATGAACAAAGGTACTTTTGGAGAAGAAGGGGAACAGAATTTAATCAAAAGAACCTCTGTCCAACTTTTAAGCATGGGGGTGGATCAATCATGCTTTGGGGTTGTATTGCAGCCAGTGGCACAGGGAACATCTCACGAGTAGAAGGAAAAATGGATTCAATAAAAATTTTCAGCAAATTTTGGATGCTAACTTGCTGCCATCTGTGAAAAAGCTGAAGTTAAAGAGAGGATGGCTTCTACAAATGGATAATGGTCCTAAACACACCTCGAAATCCACGGGGGATTACATCAAGAGGCGTAAACTGAAGGTTTTGCCATGGCCTTCACAATCTCCTGACCTCAACATAATTGAAAATCTATGGATAGACCTTAAAAGAGCAGTGCGTGACAGACAGCCCAGAAATCTCAAAGAACTGGAAGACTTTTGTAAGGAAAAATGGGCAAAGATACCTCAAACAAGAATTGAAAGACTCTTGGCTGACTACAAAAAGCGTTTACAAGCTGTGATACTTGCCAAAGGGGGCAGTACAAGATATTAACTCTGCATGGTGCCCAAACTTTTGCAGACGCCATTTTTTTTTTCTGTTATTTTGAAAGTTTAAATGATGGAAATAAAATGTAACTTTTGTTGACATATAAGAATGTCTAATCTGTAATTTGATGCCTTTTTGGAGATTTTTCCATCTTTCCTTGGCTTCCTCATGCACATTAATACAAATTTTTACCTGGGGTGCCCAAACTTTTGATCCCCACTGTATATGTTTTTAATGTGATTTAAAAAATGGCCACTAGTTGGCTCTGTTCTGTTCCCTGCCGCAGGTCAAACAGTTAGTCTGGTCTCCTTCCGGCCTGGCAGGAGACCAAATTTAGGAAGTGTGTGCGGGGCATGAAGAGGCACAGCTCTTGCAGACTTCAGTGAAGTTGCGCCTGCTAGGGAATGCCCACTTGCTCTTGCCAGGAGCTCACACACTGTGAGCATGGGGAAAGGTATGATAAACAGCTTTTCAAAGCTTGGAAAAAAAATTTAAGGGCAGGAGGGGTGTTAGGAGTAGTTAGGGAATATAATCTGAGTCTGATTAGAAAATATGGTTTGATGACAGGTACACTTTAAAGAAATCCTCCCCTTTTGACCTCCAGACTAATTTTACATTTTTCTGCACACACCCATAAAATAAAAAATTAAAAAAAACAGAATAACATTGCAAAACAGAAGTATGAATAGTGCCTGATGCTATTTTTGAATTGTGATTTCATTCTCTACTTGCAGTCGGTGAAGTAAATAATTCTTGTTCATATCTTGGGCCACTTTCAGATAACGCTTGGGGGACCCTCTCTGTGTTTTTTAGATCAAAAGGTGATCAAATCTCAATGCCTTACTTTCTATGGGGACTGCACTGTAGTCCACTTGGTCCTAATCTAGAGAGAGGGAGGAAGGCGCCTCATGTGCGGGATCAGCAGATCTTGTTAGTGGGGGTAGGGGACGGTAATTCCCAAGCCGCTTACCAAAGTTGGTTGTGCGCCCACACACAAAAAGGTAAAATGCAGAAGAAATGTAGAAGAAGATCCACTGCAGCCCTCCTGGGTAGAAGTAAAATCAAAACCGAATGACCATGGATTCAGGAGTTTGTCTGGCGCAGAGAGGAACCATCAGGCAGCCAAGTAAAATCAATGGATTTATTAAATGCAACGCGTTTCGCTGCGCATGCGCAGCTTCATCAGGCATAACAAGAGAAGGCTGGTAACAGATATATATACCTCCAGGAATTAACCATTAGAATACTTTTTGAAAGAGTTTTTGCAAAAAATTACATATCCACATCTGGATGTGACAATATATAAAAAATATAGAAAAATATAAATAAATATAAATAGACAGACAACAATCACAAAAATAAAACAATAATGTAAAAGCACAATGAAATCACATAAACATATAATATAATTATCGCATGTGGTGTGAATATACCCCACATGCGACATAAGCAATCACACCGCTTGGTCACCGGTGCGGCATTCAACAACGCAAGTTGAATATTATTTAAAAAAATATGGACCTATAAGATGCTATGTGTGTTAGTTCAAAGAGCAAAAAATTGAATAGTATATCACTGCTCTATCTAAATGGGTAATGACAGTACAAATAAAGTAAAATGAACAGTGCGGTATTACAAATCGCAACTGATCCGAGGGTGACATGTGAACACTACTTAGAAAAAAAGTAGGGAAAAGGAACTAGAATAACTAATGCAGTATTGAATACAGCACCCGGCCAAAACGCAGGGTGTGAATACTCGTAGAAGGATCAAAATTTACAAACAACAAAAAATAAATAAAAAATACAGAGGTTTCTGTATACAAGGAAGAAAAAAGAAACGGAGAAAAGAAAGAAAAGAACCTGGATAATAAAACATAAATGATAATAGATAAACAGTGGGACGCTCCACAATGAACAGCACAGAAGGAACAACGAAAAAAACGGGTAAAGACGCTCCAGGATGAACAAGCACAGATGGAACATAAAACATGGTTTTTTGTTGCACAGTCTGTCCCGACACTTCACTCTTCACCATCAAAAAAACACTGAAACTTTGAAATTAATCATTTTAGAAACTATCCCCATTCACTTACCTAACAGAATACAAAGATTAAATAATCGTGAATCCTTCTGGATTCACAAATTACATACTTTGCACCCTCAAGGTTTTAATGAATGTATCGATACAGTTAAATAATCTGATAAATTAGGGTCTATAATATTTCATTTCTCCTAATGGATTAATCTCCAAAATATTACATCTTTACCCGTTTTTTTCGTTGTTCCTTCTGTGCTGTTCATCCTGGAGCGCCCCACTGTTTATCTATTATCATTTATGTTTTATTATCCAGGTTCTTTTCTTTCTTTTCTCCGTTTCTTTTTTCTTCCTTGTATACAGAAACCTCTGTATTTTTTATTTATTTTTTGTTGTTTGTAAATTTTGATCCTTCTACGAGTATTCACACCCTGCGTTTTGGCCGGGTGCTGTATTCAATACTGCATTAGTTATTCTAGTTCCTTTTCCCTACTTTTTTTCTAAGTAGTGTTCACATGTCACCCTCGGATCAGTTGCGATTTGTAATACCGCACTGTTCATTTTACTTTATTTGTACTGTCATTACCCATTTAGATAGAGCAGTGATATACTATTCAATTTTTTGCTCTTTGAACTAACACACATAGCATCTTATAGGTCCATATTTTTTGAAATAATATTCAACTTGCGTTGTTGAATGCCGCATCGGTGACCAAGTGGTGTGATTGCTTATGTCGCATGTGGGGTATATTCACACCACATGCGATAATTATATTATTATATGTTTATGTGATTTCATTGTGCTTTTACATTATTGTTTTATTTTTGTGATTGTTGTCTGTCTATTTATATTTATTTATATTTTTCTATATTTTTTATATATTGTCACATCCAGATGTGGATATGTAATTTTTTGCAACAACTCTTTCAAAAAGTATTCTAATGGTTAATTCCTGGAGGTATATATATCTGTTACCAGCCTTCTCTTGTTATGCCTGATGAAGCTGCGCATGCGCAGCGAAACGCGTTGCATTTAATAAATCCATTGATTTTACTTGGCTGCCTGATGGTTCCTCTCTGCGCCAGACAAACTCCTGAATCCATGGTCATTCGGTTTTGATTTTACTTGGTCCTAATGACAACTGCTGTTGGCACTGGCAGCCCTCGGAATCTCCGGCCAGGAGATTGGACTGAAAAACTGATCTAATATTTGGCATAAATCCACCACAATCCTATGTTGGGTTATGGGTCATAGAGCCTGTAGTAAAATTACTATATGTATATATAATATTAGCGCTGCACTGTATGGGGAAAATGTGCAGTTGTGATTTTGGGACTAAATATTGCGATACGCGATGCAATATAATAAAAAAAAAATTGTGAAATCCCCCCCATTTCATATCCAATCGCCTGCATTTCACATCTATCCACCCATTATATGACCACCGCCTATTTCACATCTCCCCCTTGTCGCACTCTCCTCCCCCTTGTCGCATTCTCCTCCCCCTTGTCGCATTATTATCCTCCCCCTTGTCGCATTATTATCCTCCCCCTTGTCGCATTATTATCCTCCCCCTTGTCGCATTCCCCACCTGTCACATTCCCCTCCCCCCCCCCTCCTCACATTCCACATTCCCCACCTGTCACATTCCCCCCCCCCCCCCTCCTCACATTCCCCACCTGTCACATTTCCCACCCCCCACCCCCTCCTGTCACTTTCTTGTATTCTTGTACTGCAGCAATACACTGGGTTTCCCGGAGGGATTTCAAATCTTCTGCGGGACCCGGGAAACCTAGTGTATTGCTGCAGTACAAGACCTTTCCCCATCAGCCAATCACTGGCTTGACACGTGACACCACTGCGGCCAGTGATTGGCTGAAAAGGGAAAGGTCCTACTGTACTAAGAGAGGACACTTCGGAGCGCACGGAGACAAATCTGCAGGGACCGGGACTAGGTGAGCAGAAGGTTTTTTATTTTTCGCCCTGCGCCCTAAGCTCAGTGTTTTTCTAGCAGGGTGCCTCCAGCTGTTGTGAAACCACTACTCCCAGCATGCCCGGACAGCCTTTGCCGGTCCGGGCATGCAAAGAGTTGTAGTTTTGCAACAACTGGAGGCCCCCTGGTTGGGAAACACTGACTTTTAGTATTTAAATTAGTTTTTACCTGCTCTGGCCGACCCCCGCCACGGGAGCCAGCCCGAGCAGATAATCGCATGTTTTCCCGGGGGGCCGTATCGCTGTATCGCAAAAAGCTAAAATCTCGATTCGATTGCTTTTGCAATATATCGTGCAGCCCTAATATATATAGATATATATATATATATATATATATATATATATATATATATATATATATATATATATATATTAGGGCTGCACGATATATTGCAAAAGCAATCGAATCGGGATTTTAGCGAATATATATATATATATATATATATATATACACATATATATAATTTTTTTTTATACTGTACATCACATTTTCTATTGCCTTCAGCGAAAGGGGAACCTAAATCCCCCGTCAGTGTTACTTCCTCTTTACATTTTGTCACTGAGTTATATATATAATAAAGTATTACCTCCAGTGGATACATTTAGTATAAGCTTTCAATGTTTGTGTTTTGTAGCATGCAACGACTGACTCTCCTGCTGTTCTGTGACTAAAAGTCTCATCGTTACATATGAGCTGCATTATCACAACAACCGGAGAGTCAGAATTTACACATTATTGAGAAGAATGATTGTGCTTTACACATTACCATCTTTGGCATCTTGTATAGTGAGGGCCCCGCAAACCTTAGTCAATATGAAAAATTAGCCAGCTCTCTAAAAATGTATGTATGGATAGGAGGAGAAGGTGATCCTGATTTAGGACACGTGACTTTGAGTCATAGCAAAGAGACAATACATAGAGTATTAGGCACAGAAGAAACTATGGGTGGCACCACTGCACATTACGAGCCGAGCAGGACAAAAAACGCGTGTGGGATGGTACTCGCATGTGAACACAGTCCAAAGAAAGTTACAAAACCTGCTACAAAATAGCTATAGTGCAAGTAGAGAAAAAACATGAGCACTCACCTGTAAAACGTAACTTTTAATCTTCTGTGAAAAAATGCTTACGAAGAGGCAGGGAAACAAAGATGACTTGTCATGTATGTTCTCCCGCCTCTTCACGAGCGCTTTTTAATAAACCCTTAAAGGGGTACTCCACTGCTCAGCTTTGGAACAAACTGTTCAGAACGCTGGAGCCGGGAGCTCGTGACTTCATAGCCCCACCCCCTCATGACGTCACGCCCCACCCTCTCAATGCAAGTCTATGGGAGGGGACGTGACATCATGAGGCGGCGGGCTATGACATCACAAGCACCCGACTCCAGCGTTCAGAACAGTTTGTTCCAAACACTGAGCAGCGGAGTACCCCTTTAAGGCTCTATTTACTTGTATCCTGCGCATATTTGATGCACAGGATTTGAAGCTGTGTTCAGTCAATTGGTTTACATTAAAATCTGCAGCATAAAATCAAATATGCGCAGAATACTGTACGTGGTAAAGTTGCATTTTACGGTTGAGTGCCCATGGTTTTTCTACGTATACTATACCTACAAAGAGTGTGTGTTTCTCTTTGGAAGACTTAATATGCCCATGCATTACGCAGACAACCCACTGATTTAAATAGGAATTATGTAGGGTTCATTACTCCTGTGGTGGCTTTGCAGGAAAATAATAAGACAGACATAAGCACCATCCCATTGACACGGGTCCCTTCTCCAGAGGATTTCACTAGAATCAAATTCTCAGTTGGAAGTTCCGCTAAGAAACCTCTGCAAGGCTTAAGGGGGTTGGCTTAATTTCCTTCAAAAACTGCTCCCTGTACTCCGGTGGACAACTTTTTTTTTTTTTTTATCAACTGGTGCCAGAAACAGATTTGTAAATTACTTCTATTAAAAAATCTTAATCGTTCCAGTACTTATTAGCTACTGAATACTACAGAGAGAATTATTTTCTTTTTTTGAACACAGTGCTCTCTGCTGACATCTCTGTCCATTTTAAGAACTGTCCAGAGTAGGAGAAAACCCCTGTAGCAAACATATGCTGCTCTGGACAGTTCCTTAAACAGACAGAGATGTCAGCAGAGAGCACTGTGTTCCAAAAAGAAAAGAATTTCCTCTGTAGTATTCAGCAGCTAATAAGTACTGGAAGGATTAAGATTTTTTTGAATAGAAGTAATTTACAAATCTGTTTAACTTTCTGGCACCAGTTGATTTAAAAAAAAATAAATAATTCAGTAATACTAGTAATAGAAATACACAGACGTTTCCATTATAGTATGTTTTATTTTGTCATTTATGCTATTGTGTATGGCAAGAAATAGATCTCACAGTCCTGTTTCTTTTTTTTTTTTTTTTCTTAGTAAGTCTATGGAAAACTGATTCAGCTGTATGGCATACATTAGCATTCATTAACAAATCCCAGCCTGATCAGTCTAAGCATTTAATCATACTGGCTTCTTGTTTTCTTTTGGTTGTTTTAGGTGATCATTCTTGTATCAGTCCTGTGTCTTCTCTTGCCTTTTCCCAGTATAACAAGCATTTTGCCCTCTTTCTGCAGTCATTGCTGTGGACATTGACCCTGTGAAGTTGGATCTGGCTTACAACAATGCAATGGTGTACGGAGTAGCAGATCGCATCGAGTTGATCCGCGCTGATTTCATGTGCGTCGCTCGTGATTTGAAGGCAGATGCGGTTTTTCTCAGCCCGCCATGGGGAGGCCCTGACTACGTCAGTGCAGAGACATTTGATATCAAGACCATGATGTCTCCTGATGGATATCCTTTATACACAATGAGATATTAGACGGTACACTCGCACCCACTAAACCAGTATGCTTCTTGTGCAGGTTTTGTTACAACATTGTTATGGAGGTTGTTCTTATGTATGCATTATGCAAACAAAATCTGCAGCACATCAGAATCCCGCTTTAACAAAATACATGCAGAAGTACAGTGCAAAATGTTAGCAAAATATATCTGTAGATATCATCTGATTGCGGACTAAATAATGCAGTTGTAAAAGTGAGCGTACTCTGCGGCTTTCATATAGTTTTTAGACTTGTGATAGAGGATATAAATACATGGATGCTCCGCTATTTATCACCTATTCTGTTTATAGGTCCGGATACCGGGTCAGTTACATCAGCATTGGATATATAGTAATGAATAATAAAAGAAAACTTTAGTACCATGTGCAAATACCTGCATTTGGAAATATCAAGAGAGACCTGCTTAAAAAAAAAGGCCATGTTTGACATAAAATCGAACTCGTGATGTGATTTCCTTAACATTCAGACACCTTTGAAATTTTTCAGCTTTCCCAACAGATTACAAAAAATATCATTTATTTTGTACCACGCAATACAGATGTGGAACAGGTGAGCAAATCCAATTCTCTTTTGAGTATTTCACAGCTGTTTCCTGTTATCTCTCCGGTTATTATATAACCCTGTTTTTGTTTCCAAAAATGTGTATCTGAAATTGAAGTCTAATATGATCTTGTGCTGTACTTTTGTATAACTAAGAGAATGAGATTTTAGTGCCAAAGCTAAGAAATAAATATTGTACGTAGCTGGACACAGAATATGGATTTCTGTGCAAGCAGAATACTGCTCATTGTAAGGGTTTGTGCACACACTCCGGACCACATATTGCAGCACGCACATATATGTATGGATCCACATTAAAGATTTATAGTTGTGCTGTATTGTGTGTCTTAGAGGCACCGCTCTCTTCTTTAGAATACTAGTGTAATACAGTATAGGAACATGTATAAATCTGTGAGAACCTCTGTCCACCTCCCTGTAACATCAGTAGACCCAGTTTATTGGATTAGCATAGTCTATTGGTGCGTATGTTTGACTGGTCCATTTCTAGAAGAAATACTGTGGATCTGTGGATACGGGATTGGAATGCCCCTTTAAAGGGGTATTCCAGGAAAAAACTTTTATTTTTATTTTTAATCAACTGGCTCCAGAAAGTTAAACAGATTTGTAAATTACTTCTATTAAAAAATCTTAATCCTTCCAGTAGTCATCAGCTGTTGAAATTGAGTTGTTCTTTTCTGTCTGACAACAGTGCTCTCTGCTGACACCTCTGCTTGACTCAGGAACTGTCCAGAGCAGGAACAAATCCCCATAGCAAACCTCTAATGCTTAGGACAGTTCCTGAGACAAGCAGAGGTGTCAGCAGAGAGGACTATTATTAGAAAGAAAAGAACAACTCAACTTCAGCAGCTGATATCTACAGGAAGGATTAAGATTTTGTTTTATAGAAGTAATTTACAAATCTGTTTAACTTTCTGGAGCCAGCTGATATAAAAAAAAAATCCTGGAATACCCTTATAATGTGGTATATGGCTCAAAATGTGTCATATTAAAGGGACTGTATCATCAAAACGCCACCTATTGTTTGAATCAGGTTTCTATGTTATCTATATATTTTGGTGATGTTTTTTTCAAATTTTCCATTTTGCGATCTATATTTTATAATCTTGAAATCTTGCAGTTTAAAACAAAGCTGACACTTCCTGTTCTGTAAAGATCACTTCCCAATAATGATTTGCTTCTCTGTACAGACAGGAGTACAGTGAAAGATAACACCAGTAGATAGATAAGAAATCATTCACAATAGTTGAAGCTCAGCCTCTCCCTCACTGTAGAATGACCTCTGAAAAGGTCACAGAGAATGCTTAGTAATGTCTCCAAATTTATCTAAATGGGACAGGTCCTGTCCAATGTTGTCTATGGTCCATGGGCCCTGCCATAAAGCATATTACTTAATCTTGTTAAAACAGCCAACAAGATGGCTGCCCCATTATAGTGTAATAAAATAAATTCAATCAAAAAATATAAACAGATTAGAAAAAAGTACATGTTTTTATATCTGCCTAAAAATCTAGGGAATACATTCACTAGTGCAGTGTACATTAATGCAATATAATATTTTGTATGCTGGATCCTCCCCTCCATACATGGGAAATACATTGAGGTACTGTACCTCATTTATTACAACTGGCCTCATTGCCCATAGCAACCCTTCATGCTGTTTTTAATGTACTTGGAGCATTTATTAGAGAATTGTTTAACATGCATTTTGAGTATACAGTCATGGCCATAAATGTTGGTTCCCTGAATTTCTTCTAGAAACTTAAATATTTCTCACTGATAAGGATTGCAGTAACACATGTTTTGCTATACATATGTTTGTTCCCTTTGTGTGTATTGGAACTAAACCAAAAAAGGGAGGAAAAAAAAGCAAATTGGACATAATGTCGCCAAACTCCAAAAAATGGTCTGGACAAAATTATTGGCACCCTTTCAAAATTGTGGAAAAATAAGATTGTTTCAAGCATGTGATGCTCCTTTAAACTCACCTGGGCCAAGTAACAGGTGTGGGCATTATGAAAATCACACCTGAAAGCAGATAAAAAGGAGAGAAGTTCACTTAGTCTTTGCATTGTGTGTCTGCGTGTGCCACACTAAGCATGGACAACAGAAAAAGGGGAAGAGAACTGTCTGAGGACTTGAGAACCAAAATTGTTGAAAAATATCAACAATATCAAGGTTACAAGGCCATCTCCAGAGATCTAGATTTGCCTTTGCCTTTGTGCAACATTATCAAGAAGTTTGCAACCCAAGGCACTGTAGCTAATCTCCCTGGGCGTTGACGGAAGAGAAAAATTTATGAAAGATTTCAACGCAGGATAGTTCAGATGTTGGATAAGCAGCCCCAAACAAGTTCCAAAGATATTCAAGCTGTCCTGCAGGCTCAGTGAGCATCAGTGTCGGTGCGAACATTGAAATTTATATGAAATGAATCACTATGGCAGGAGACCCAGGAGGACCCCACTGCTAACACAGAGACATAAAAAAAGCAAGACTACATTTTGCCAAAATGAACTTAAGTCAAAATCCTTCTGGGAGAACGTCTTATGGACTGATGAGACCAAGATAGAGCTTTTTGGTAAAGCACATCATTCTACTGTTTACCGAAAATGGAATGAGGCCTACAAAGAAAAGAACAAAGTACCTACAGTGAAACAAGATGGAGGTTCAATGATGTTTTGGGGTTGTTTTGCTGTCTCTGGCACTGGGTGCAAGGCATCATGACATCTGAGGATTACCAACGGATTATGGGTCACACTGTATAGTCCAGTGTCAGAAAGCTGGGTTTGCGTCCGAAATCTTGGGTCTTCCAGCAGGACAATGACCCCAATAATATGTCAAAAAGCACCCAGAAATGGATGGCAACAAAGCGCTGGAGAATTCTGAAGTGGCCAGCAATGAGTCCAGATCTAAATCCCATTGAACACCTGTGGAGAGATCTTAAAATTGCTGTTGGGAAAAGGCGCCTTCCAATAAGAGAGTCCTGGAGCAGTTTACAAAGGAAGAGTGGTCCAACATTCCAGCTGAGAGGTGTAAGAAGCTTATTGATGGTTATAGGAAGCAACTGATTTCAGTTATTATTTCCAAATGGTGTGCAACCAAATATTAAGTTAAGGGTGCCAATAATTTTGTCCAGCCCATTTTTGTCCAGCCCATTATGTCCAATTTGCTTTTTTTTCCTCCCTTTTTTGGTTCAGTTCCAATACACACAAAGGAAAGAAACGTGCATAGCAAAACATGTGTTACTGCAATCCATTTCTGTGAGAAATACTTAAATTTCTTGAAAAATTTCGGGGGTGCCAACATTTACGGCCATGACTGTATCACTAATAGGCTGTACCCCAGAATGTTTCCACTGACAGATAAAAGCACAATATCTTTGCATGTTTTTTTTCTTCTGTGTAGTGACCGCCTAGAACAGTGTTTCCCAAGCAGGGCGCCTCCAGCTGTGGCAAAACTATAACTCCCAGCATGACCGGACAGCCTTCGGCTGTCCGGGCATGCTTGGAGTTGTAGTTTTGCCACAGCTGGAGGCACCCTGCTTGGGAAACACTGGCCTAGAATAAAGCATAGCTGTAATGTGTGCTGACCTACAGGTGGAAATCCTCTGACGTGTGGATGTAGGGTATGTTTCAGATATGCTTGATCCTGGGCATCACTGCAGGGCTGTGTGCTGGGGCTGAGCAGTGCACGGAAGAGCACGAGGTTTAGTTAATGATTACTGTATCACACTTTAAGAGCCACCCCTACAATCCAATAATCCTTACTTTCCAGAACTATAGTGAACTCAAGAGGGCAAGTCACATCCGGGAGTAAAGGTTGACACAAGTTACGTTTTATACAGTCCTTCTTTATTGTGAACTTCTCGTTTCTAATGGTATTTAAATCTGATTGTGTTTGCAGATAAATTCTATGTAGCAAATTTCATTGCAAATTTTACTATGTTCAGTTTATTAGTTTGCATGGGTCAATTATCATGCTAACAGAGCCAAATTTTGAACCTCTTTCAAAAAAAAAAAAAAAAACTGGCTTTGGTTTACCTGAGCAGCATTTGACAGAATTATACACAATCAGCCATAACATGATACCCTAAGTGTGGTGACACAGCTCGGTGACGGGTAGATATTGATTTGCCTGGTTGGTTGAAGAAATCTGCTGGTAGTGCCGGATCAGAGAAGCAAGTTCGAGAATGAGGAATCTTTTGTGAATGCGAGATCAAATACACAGGGTTCAAGGACTGGCTTTATGAGGAACAACAAGGGGGTTTCAGAATGCCTGCAGGGATGGTCGCTTAAAAATAGCTTTTGTGGCCACTGGATCCTACCTAAACATTGTTGCAGACCAAGTACTCCCCTTCATGGCAATAATGAGGAATAGTTTGAGAAACATGATGAACATTAGATGGTTTTAAGGTTATGGCTGATTAAGTAATTAAAACTGTCACCAGGTTCACACTACGATTTCTCAAACATTATTGCCATGAAGGGGAGTACTTGGTCTGCAACAATGTTTAGGCAGGGAAATTTCAAAACCGCTGCTGCCATATACTCGCCAGACCCACACTGCATCTCACTCACTTAAATGAGCCAACAGGATTCATCAGTGATTCCGGTCGGGTAATTTCTGCATTGTATCCGGTTTTGTTGCCGGACTGTAAACTGTGATGTGCCACGGTTTTATGTCCGGCAATAAAACTGATGTGGTGCAAAAATGAGCCGTCACTATCTGACTCCAGTTGGCTCATTTAAATTAGTGAGATGTGGAGCGGGTCTGGCGGGGATATGGCAGCGGCTGGTTTTGAAATTTCCCCGCCTGATCCTGAAGCGGTATGAAGAAATCATGGTGTAAATGCACCTCTAGATACGTAGAAGTATACATGGCTCTTTAGCCTCTTCAGTTAAAGGAACAATACCATCTCCTTATTCATGTCTCTATGCGTAAAGCATGGCAGCATAAATAAATAAGTTTTCAATTGGCTTCATTTAGCAAGCTTGCCTGGTCCTGTAGATATCTCTTCTTATCTCCCCTCTTGTTGACAGCTGGTTCCAGTCCACCAGCTCTGCTTCAGAAGCAGTGGTGACTTCACTCCCTGTGGCCAGTGCTTTTGAATGGTAATCAGCCTTCATGCTTAGGCTTATTTCAGCACATTCATCATGTCTGACAATTGCAGCCATAGCACTTTAGCTTGGGCATTGTCAGACACAAGTAAATCACCTGCTTCTCACCCTAGCCCATCCACCAGCAATCCAAGAAGTGTGTGCAGAATGCAGCAGAGAGAGTTAGTCAGAGGAAACAAGACAACCCCTTTTAAGCAGGTTTCACAGCTGGGTATTTCCCAACATGTGTTCATTTCCCAAATGTACATGTTATTTTTATTTTATTTATTTATTTTTTGTGCTGAATTCAAAAGCACAGTGGACCACACTTTTGAGTCTTGCAAAATGAAAGTATCCCTGAAATTGAACAGCCAAGCCTATACTAGCAGACAATGCTAGGTCCATTAATGGGGTGTTCCAGAATTATTATTTACTTTTTTTTTTTACTTTTTAGCTATGTTCCCCTGATGCAAAGTTATGTATGGTGTCAATTAACTGGTATTGCCTGTCTGTGGTGCATCATGCTGTTTGTTTTTTTTATTATTTTTTTTTTTTATATATTCTTGTTCCCAGAGGTTCTGCATTCTTGTTCACTGATAACTTTAGTCTTGAGCCTTTCCTGGCTTGCTGTGCGGCTGGCAACATCCCGTCGCAAGTCAGCTGATCACAGGGGTCTTTGCTGCTTCTTGTCCTGCCTGACAAGCCAGCCCCCAGCGTTGAATACAGTGGGGGATGCATTCTGCGCTGGCACAGCGGGATGTACAGATGGGCGGCATATGTCATCAGGTGATTAGCAGACTTGCAAGGCATTGTCTCGAGCCACACAGCAAGCTGGGAAAGGTTCAAGATGAAAGTAGTTCCTAGTGCAAAAGAATGCCAGAAGTTCCAATGGCTTTAGAATACAAAAGAAATAGCACGATCCGCCCCAGACAGGTCATACATAATTTGGCATCAGAGGCATGTGGCAAAAAAAATACCCCTTAAAACTCCTTCTATAATGCAAACTAGATAAGGTTTACTGCTGTCTCAAATTTTACATGTCTATTTTTTCCCTAAATGCTATTGTAAATCATACAATGCATTCAGAATGTTTACAGACCCATTCACTGTAACATTTTGTTATGTTGAAATCTTGTCCTAACTATAGTGGCTGGGACAGGAAGACTTGTCAAGGTTGAGGGAAAGCTGAATGGAGTAAAGTACAGCTAAATTCTTAATGAAAACCCGATCCAGAGTGCTCTGGACCTCAGAGTGTGCTGAAAGTTCGCCATCCAACAAGACAATGACCCTAATTCAAGACTGGTAGGCTAGATTCATGCAGAATCTTCAGACAGATACATTTCGGCTGGAGAATCCAAAGGCGGACGATGCTGACTAATTCAGTTGGTGTTAGGACTGCGCGGACATTGCTGTTACATAGACTGCAATGTATTCTGTGTGGATTTCAGCAAAAGAGCTTGATTATTCTTTTGGCAGCAGAAGCGCTGCCACTGAAAAATCCATAGTGTGCACTGTGCAGCGGAATACAATTAATAGCAATGGTACTCTGGTACACCGGAACTTCCTAGTGTAATTTCTAAACTGAATTATGTTATGAAATCCCTCTGTCTGAACCTAGCCTTAAAGGAGTACTCCGCCCCTACACATCTTATGCCCTATCCAAAGGATAGGGGATTAGATGTCAGCAGCAGGACCCCTACAATCTAGGCTGCGGCACCCCGACATCCGGTGCACAGAGCAAACTCGCTCCGCGCCGGATGACTGGCGGGGCGGAGGCTCGCGTCCATCACGCGTCCAAGACTTGCATTGAGGCGGCGTGGCCGGGACATCATGAGCAGGGCATGGCCGTGACGTCATGAGCCTCCGGCTCTGCACCTGACGCTCTAAATGAATGCCGGGTGCAGCAGGGAGATCGCGGGGGTTTCCAGCGGCGGGACCCCCGTAATCAGGCATCTTATCCCCTATCCTGTGGATAGGGGAGGAGTACCCCTTTAAAAACCACTCTGTGATGGGTAGAGTGGCCCAGCCAGAGCTCTGACTTAAATCCAATGGGACATCTCTGGGAAATCCTCAAATCAGGTGTGCAAATAATGTGGCGTCATAGCCAAGAAGACTGGAGGCCGTTCTAACATTTTCCGTGTGTCATTATGGGGTATTGATTGCAGAATGATGGGTAAACACACTTTAATTTTTGCGTAAGTTCGCAACATAACAACATTTCAAAAAAAGTGAAAGGGTCTAAAGACAATTAACCTTTAACACACCACCGTTAATGTACAATACAGTCCGCTGTGCCTTAGTGCAGTGCTCCCCAACCTTTTTATCGCCGCGGACCGGTAATCGTTTGATAATTTTTCCGTGGCCCGCTTATAGACAGCAGGCCCCCCTTATATAGACAGCAGGCCCCCCTTATATAGACAGCAGCCCCCCTTATATAGACAGCAGCCCCCCCTTATATAGACAGCAGGCCCCCCTTATATACACAGCAGCCCCCCCACACACACACTTATATAGACAGCAGGGCCCCCCTTATAGACAGCACTCACTTTGCTGCTAGATCAGTGGTCTCCAAACTGTGGAGACCACAAAACTACAACTCCCATGCTGCTGGGAGTTGTAGTTTTGCAGCATCTGGAGGTCCACAGTTTATAGACAGCAGCCCCCCCCCCCCTCCTCTTGTAGACAGCTCACCACCTGCGGTTGTCCTCGGGTGCTGTCGCTCCACTGCCCCGTTCTCCTGTCCTCATCATGGTGTCCTATGGAGGAGCATGTGACATACATGTCACTCTGCTTCCTCCGCAGCGCTACGCTGGGCGCAGGGGAGGAGGAGTGACAGCAGCACCCGCTCCCTGATTGGCAGGAGGAGGATCAGTGTAACAATAGCGAATTTTCATTCGCTATTGTCAGACAGTGGGCGGGCTCAGGAGGGCACAATGCTCTGCGCCTCAACCGCCACAATTAAATTATTTAAAGTTCCTCGGGCGGCCCCGTACAGTTTGATCCACGGACCAGTACCGGTCTGCGGCCCGGGGGTTGGGCTTAGTGCACTGCGCCATCTATTTCCAGTAGAGTGACGACTCAAGCACAGAATCTAAACAAGCTTCATTACCTCCAGGAGGCCTGTTATCCTCTACCAGTAATGGGAGACCATGGATCTAGGCCGCATAAGCCCTTAGACACTGTGGTCAGTAGTAACTGAGGTTTAAAGCAATATACATGGAGGGAGTCCCATAATAGATAACCACTGCAACTAAGGCCACAAAGACTGATAATACAGTATATTTGGGATCACCATAGATAAGGGTTAGAATGTTACTTATAATTTAATGAAAATCCATCATAAATGGCCTAAAAATGAAACAAAATGTATTGAACAGTAAATGTTTAAATAGTATAATAGAAATGAATAACTACGTATGCAGAAAGAAATACCGCTAAATCATACAACCAGCCAGAATGTAATGAGAAATAAAATCAGAAATAGTGATCCCCTTAATGCAATGATCCCCAATTTGTTGCTCTACACCTGATTCAAAACTACAATTCTCAACATGCCTTCTGCTGTCCGAGCATGCTGAGAGTTGTAGTTTTGCAACAGCTGGAGAGCCAGTGACTTGACTATGACAGCTTAGCAACACTTTTGCATAACACATTTTATGGAAACTGTTAGTTAAATCTATATATAACATTTCCTTTCTCCCTATCAATTTTTTTCCCCCTCAACATTATCTGAACAAGCTGACGAAAGTGACCACAAACCAACATGACACATACAGACTGCACTGAATGGGATGCTCTATAGAACCAGCACAACTTTATAAAATTGTCTCCTAATGTTCGTGCTCTTCTGCCAGCCCTGGTCTAGTTCTGTGGTTTGTAGTCTTCAGAGTTTTGACAGTGTTGCCCCACTGGATCGCCTGTAGGAATGTCTTAAAGGGGTACTCCGGCCCTAAGACATCTTATCCAGTATCCTTTGGATAGGGGATAAGATGTCTGATCACGGGGTCCCGCCGCTTTGGACCCCCGCAATCTCTCATGCAGACACCAGCCTGTGGCAGCTGCACAGAGAGATGTTTGCTCCATGTCTGAAGGGTCACGACTACGGGGCCAGAGTTTCGTGGCATAAAGACTCTGCCCCTTGTGACATCCTGCCCCGCCCCCTCCCATAGACTTGCATTGAGGGGGCGGGTCCCGCTGCTGGGGACCCCCGCAATCTCTCATGCAGATACCCATAAGAGATGGCCATCACGCCCCCTCCCATAGACTTGCATTGAGGGGGCAGGGTGTGACATCACAAACCTCCGGCCCCGTAGTCGTGACCCTTCAGACACGGAGCGAACCTCTTTCTGTGCAGCTGCCACAGGTGGGTGTCTACATGAGAGATTGCGGTGGTCTCCAGTGGCGGGACCCCCGCGATCAGACATCTTATCCCCTATCCTTTGGATAGGGGATAAGATGTCTTAGGGCTGAAGTACCCCTTTAAGGGACTGCTTCGGAATTTTTTCAAACGGCCCAGTTTACTTTTAGATTTTTTTTTATCAAGAAGTAGGAATGCTTATCCATCACATTCACTTCCCCGTTCTCTATACAGTATGTAGCCTTTCTCAATTATAAACTTTCCCAATCGGCAGGAGCCATGTTTGTCATTTTAAGAATGCAAGACCTGTCTGTGATTCTTCTCTCTTATAACCTCCTGCTGGTATCTATCTAGAAGCCTGAAGAAAGGGATGATGGCAAAAGCACTTTTGTATTCAGTCTGTGTTTTGGGCAAATATTGCAGATTCCTGCCCAGAATATAAAACTGGCGGTAGGGTAACATATCTAAACTAGGATGTAAAGTGGTAGGTCTAAAATCACATTGACACTTTCAGTCTTATAACAGAGACCTATTTTTGCAAAAGTAACTAGAAATGCGGCTATATAGATGTCAGTGTTTCACACAGTGACACCCATATGGTCAACTTTTGTCACCTTTTGATCAGCTGTATTTTAGTTGTCATATTTTATCAACCGCAAAATAAGTTTTTTTAACCAGCTCTGCCTCAGCATCAGTGACCTTTTATTTGTCATAGGAATGGAACATAATCTATACAGTAAGTAGAAGGAAGGGCAGCACAGAAGTTAAATTAATATTCTTCTCATAGGCCACCTAAAGAGGTAGCCCAAAAATCCAAACCCCTTCAATTTCCCATGTACCCTAAACAAAATAACGCAAACTTGTAGAATGGGTATACCAGGCACTGCTCTGACTGCTATAGATAGTCCTGTAGAACTGCTCAAGATGGCTAATCGGTGCAAACCACAGCTGAACACAGTCTTCTGGGTGTAAACATTCCAATAAAGGTATAGCTTCCACATAAAATAATGTATCAAGACAGAAAGAAGTTGCACTCACCCGGACTGTAGTGTAAATGCAGAGAGATTTATTCTTGCAACATACAGCTGTGAAGGTAACAAGGATTACAAATCCATAGCGGGGAGCGAGAGCCGGCACAGCTCTCAGACGTGGGGCACACCACTAAAGGCTACTAGTTGCGCGTCACTGCGGACGCTTCTTCCGGCCCAGGTGTACCCCCGCTATGGATTTGTAATCCTTCTTACCTTCACAGCTGTATGTTGCAAGAATAAATCTCTCTGCATTTACACTACAGTCCGGGTGAGTGCAACTTCTTTCTGTCTTGATACATTATCCTAAACAAAATAACTTTATTGAATCTACACACTTAAGCCTGAATTCAGGTGTAGTGTAATATTATAGGTATGGATATCGACCAGCTGGCCATATACAATACTCTTACATTGGTTTACTGTTGTGCACCTGCAGTACACACACACAGTCCAGTCCTGGATACAGCTAAAAATTAAAACAAAAACTCGGCCCCCACAACATGTTTCACCACGATCCCTTGGCTTTGTCAAGAGGTAGCGGGCTCACCGTACATTTGCGCACCAACTGTTGTAAACTTCTCCCCAAGTTTCTTGGCGATGGTCTTGTAGCCCATTCCAGCCTTGTGTAGATCTACAATCTTGTCCCGGACATTCTTGGACAGCACTTTGGTCTTGGCCATGGTGGGGAGTTTGGAAGCTGATTGCTTCTGTAGACAGGTGTCTTTCGTACAGGTTAGGCTACTTTCACACTGCCGTTATATCCCAGCAGTACACCGGCCATTGTAAAAAAAACAGGGGTATAACGGGAGAAACATTTGTGCTATACTACTCTAAAACAATGGGACACCATTATAATCGGTAGAAAGTAATGGGATCCGGCAGTCCTCATTGTGACCCATCCTGATAATGTCCGTTAAAGGCCACAAAAAATAAAAAATAAGAGCGTAATGGACCCGTTACAGGAGGGTCACTATGGCAGTGTGAAAGTAGCCTTACAAGATGAGATTAGGAGCATTTCCTTTAAGAGTGCTCCTAATCTTATCTTGTTAACTGTATAAAAGACAGCTGGGAGACATAAATTTTGGTGATTGATTTGGGATTAAATTCTTATTTCACTGAAATCATAATTTACTTGAAATGCGCTTTTTTGGATGTTTTTGTTGTTATTCTGACTCTGACTGTTCAAATAAACCTACTATTTAAAATTATAGACTGATCAATTTTGTCAGTGGGCACATGTACAAAGTCATCAGGGGATCAAATCCTTTTTTTTTCATCCACTGTATGCTGGGGGTTAGTACATCAGATCTCGCCCTTAACTAAGTGCAAAGTTTCATCAGAAAAAGACAACTTATTCTGCCAAAATGTGGAACCTTGTTACGGATGATGTTTTGTGCAATAACCTTACAGTATTTCCTGTGATGCTGTGATCTTGATATAATATATAGATGAGAGGTACATTAGAAGATATTTTTAAATCCTTTATACCTATTTTTAACTTATACAGGCTCCTAGTTTTTTTTTTTAAATTAAATAATATGTGTGTGTATTTATAATTGGCAGACAAATTATAAATTTGCATATCTCAGGAACAAAAGAGCATATCAGGAAAGTTGTATGATCAGGGCAGCCTAAGCTGATATTGAAATCTCCTTTTTTTTTTTTTTGGGGGGGGGGGGGGGGGGATTGGTCACAGGTCCTCTTTAAACCCTAGATGATATCAGGTGTAAATGTAAGCCCTTGTCTTCTGGGACTTAATGCACCAGAACGTTAATGTATGCCCTGGAGCATTAAATCACTATGAAGTGAGCACAGGGCTACTCAGTAGCCGGGCACTTGCCGCTAATACTGCTATCATCCACCACCATGGTCAATACCAATCATGGTATCTAAAGCATTAAATTAGATATGCTGGTTAGCCCGGTGGCCAATTGAAACCCAGAAACATGATCGCAGGGGTCCAATGAGCTAAAATGGCAGCAGAGGGTCCCCATATCTTTCGCCTGATCGCCAATGCAATGATCACCCATCAAGGCAAGAAGATAAATGCAAAAATGAAAATTGTCTGTGTCCTTAAACGGGTACTCAGCTGCTCAGCATTTGGAACAAACTGTTCTGAACGCTGGAGCCTGCGCTGGGAGCTCGTGACGCCATAGCCCCGCCCCACATGACGTCACGCTTCGCCCCGCCCCCTCAATGCAAGTCTGTGGGGGTTTGACTGCCGTTACGCCCGCTCCCATAGACTTGCATTGAGGGGGCAGGACGTGATGTCATGGGGGTGGGGCTATGACGTCACGAGCTCCCGTCTCCAGCGTTCGGAACAGTTTGTTCCAAACGCTGAGCAGCGGAAGCACCCCTTTAAGCCACTTCATGGTTTAGCCACTTATGAGGTGCTAAACCATGTAAGTGTACTTTACAGATGAAAAGATCATGATCTCATAACATTTTTATAAATGTCTTATTTGTCCTCAGAATCTATACCATTTTTATACCATAGTTGCTCAAAATGTTAACGCATTATGGCCCTTATTTACTAAGAGTGTTGTGTAGGTTTCTTTGTGGGATTTTTTTTCCCACGGTATTTACTAAGGTTTCCCTACATTTTCCACTTTCCCTACACTTTGCTTTTTTTACACATGCTCTGATCTGTAGGGTTTTCCTCAGCTCAAATCCACCACATTTTATGTGGAAATCTGTTGGGTTTATTTGTGAAAATGTTGGGAACACACTCCTTTTCTGTGACCACGCCCCATGTGCCCAACTGCCACACCCCTTTTTCAGGTTTTTTTTTTTTTTTTTTTCAATTCTGGCGCAAATTCTGGCACACAACGTGACAAAACATGTTGGGTTTGCAATAGTAAATGAGGGCCAATGTATTATATCTGTGTATTGTGTTTATGTGTATGTGGACCCTATTTACAATGTATTGCAGAAATAGAGAGTTTATAAAACTGGAAGTACGCCTTCCAAAGAAAAAAATCTTGTCACAGTGTATGAACTTAAAGGGGTTATCCAATATTGAATGTTATCCTCTGTCCACAGGATAAGTGATAAGTAGCTGGGTTGGGACCCCCACTGATCATGGGAATAGAGATCCTTTGTCCCCTGAGTGAATTGCGCTGCGGCACGCATACTGTTACATTCCATGAGGCTACCAAACCTTGCCAAGTTCAGTGCTCAGCAATTGTTAGAAATCCTATAGAGAATTAATGGACCAAAGATCAAGCATGTTTGCTGCCACTTAATTCACTATTGACAGAGAATAAAAATGAATCTTGGGATAAGCCCTTAAAGGAGTTATTTCCCATCCCAGACATTTTAGAGCATGTTAATAAGCTAGGATATGAATGTCTGATATGAGACCCCCACTGGGGTAACCACCTTTGTTTATGGCGGTGTTTCCCAACCAGGTCACCTCCAACTGTTGCAAAACTACAACTCCCAGCCGTTGGCTGTCTGGGCATGCTGGAGGTTGTAGTTTTTGTAACAGCTGGAGGCACACTGGTTGGGAAACACTGGTTTATGGCTTTGGTGCTATTTGCAGAGGAGCGACCTGCATCGGTCAGACATTTATGGCATAGCCTGTAGAAATGCCATAAATGTTTGTGATCAGCCTAACCCTATAAAATAGAATTTGCAGGAAGGTCTGGGGGGATATTTAACTAACAGGCTTTGCCCTGCTCCATTAGGTGGCAGCAGTAAAGCTTCTTTTTCTGTAAAATCATTGATCCATTGTAATGTGTGACGTCAACAAAAACTTTAACCTGTAATGTTTTATTGGTCTGACCTGGCGTAGTTGGGCCAAAAGATTTTTCTAGCATAGAAGAGGAGACTTGAATGAAGGGCAACTATAATGAATGGATGCCCAGAGAATTTGGGCACTAGCTATAGCAGCAGGGGGGCTGCCAACTTTTAATTCCAAAGCCATAGATGTTAATATTAAGTTTAACAATTGGGTATATTTATCAGGCCAGTGCACATATCATTTGGCAATGCTGTTCTGTTTTAGAATGGCTTTATTGTACTCGTGACTTTCATGGAAGTCCATAGTCCATTTCAGATGCCTCCTATATTTCCCCTTGATGACGTCTTGCTTGGAAAAATCAATTGCGCACCAAGTTATATGGCTCTTTAAATGTGAAAAGTATCACATGCATGATATGTGATTTCCCATTTCGTAATGTTTTGGCATTTCACTAGTATATGCCCTAACAGTCTAATCAGCGTTTTCTTTGTTTTTTTGTGTTAACTCTGAAGTTTGGTGGGGGCCCGGTTGTTAGACTCCCACCAATTGGAAATTAATGGATTAGCCTATTTATATGTAATCCTTTTTTATGAAAAACCCTTTAAAGGGGTACTCCGCTGCTCAGCGTTTGGAACAAACTGCTCCGAACGCTTGAGCCGATGCTGGAAGCTTGTGACGTCATAGCCCTGCCCCCTCGTGCCACCAAGCCCCGCCCCCTCAATGCAAGTCTATGGGAGGGGGCGTGATGTGGGGGTGGGGCTATGGTGTCACGAGCTTCCGGCTCCAGCGTTCGGAACAGTTTGTTCCAAACGCTGAGCAACGGAGTGCCCCTTTAAGTTCACCCTGGCATATGACTACAGAAAATGACTACTTTGTTGGCCGTTGACACTTTCTATAGGATCGGTATGATGTCTTCCCAAAAGTAATATCCAAATATCCTACTATACTACTGAATAGAAGCTGTGAACGAATGCTCAGCTCACCTCCCTTGTCCAGCAGTGCACGGACTGGTGCGGACCACACCTGTGGTAGTGTAGCAAGGAAAGAGATTGTCCAGCGCTGCTTCCCGTAAAATAGAATACTTTATTCAGGTAACACCAAGGTACATACAGACATAGTCATTAGAGAGCCTTAGTAACGAGCTGAAACGCGTCACGTGGTTGACTATGTCTGTATGTACCTTGGTGTTACCTGAATAAAGTATTCTATTTTACGGGAAGCAGCGCTGGACAATCTCTTTTTCCTTTATACTACTGAATGTATTGATACATTACATTAAAACTGTATACAGATACATAAAGTACAAGGATGTATAGTGTGAAGTAGGCCAATAGCATCAAGTAAGCAGAACCTATGTCCATTCCAAAATTCTCTATAGCCCTCACAAAATAAAATTAAGTTTGCCAGCATACAGGGATACCCTGCATTCTTATATTCAACTTTATGAATGTACAGTATTTGCTCTGTTTTAAGAGACCAAGCATTAATATTGTCTGCAATGTACAGGTTAATCCAGTGTGTCAGGCCAGATCCAAATACAGAGTATACAAGGCAGGTAAACTGTTCATATATTCTAAGCTGACTTGTGTGCAGCTTATAATTCTGTATCTTATCAAACAGTCTTTATAAATAAATGGAGTTCAGCATGGGTGGATCCATCACCCTCATCATCTGTATTCATAGTCCCATAATATCTTATCTTTTTTGTGTATTTCAGGTGGCGTCTCTTGCAGGCCCTGGTGGACAAGTTGAAATAGAACAGAATTTCCTTAACAAAAAGTTGAAGACTATGACTGTGTATTTTGGAGACTTAATCCGAAAAATGTGAATGCACATGTTTCTGGGAAGCTTATAAAGCCGAATGTAGAAGGTATTTTAATGTCTGTGGACAAGAGGTTTATATAAAAAAAAAAAAAAAAAAAAAAACTTTTTGATATTCTATTTTAAAATGTTTATATCCCAAGACACTTGTAAGATAATGTAACATGTAGAATAAATGTAATTTACCATTAACCAAAGTAACCACAAACTGTTTTGAAGCTAAAGGTATATGAAATTCTTTCAGTCTTATTCTTCTCCTTTTAGCAACTGTGAAGAGTAGAAAAAAGAAGTGATCCAAAGTAAAAATATGTGATCTTAGAGACTGCTGCTGCAGGCCTTGTGCTGCCCTTATCTATATCCAATAAGTAAAATTTATTAGTGTAAAGCGGTATAATTCTGCACCTACATACCCTTAGGCACCAACTTGTAGGCATTAAAGGAGTACTCCACTGCTCAGCGTTTGGAACAAACTGTTCCGAATGCTGGAGCCAGCGTCGGGAGCTTGTGACATCATAGCCCCTCAGCCGCCACACCCCCTCCCATAGACTTGCATTAAGGGGGCGGGGGCGTGACGTCATGAGGGAGCAGGGCTATGACGTTACAAGCTCCCAGCGCTGGCTCCAGCCTTCGGAACAGTTTGTTCCAAACACTGAGCAGCGGAGTACCCAATTAAGGAGTAGTATGAGAATAGAAAAACATGGCAACTTTTTCTTAAAGCACAGTACCAGTCTGTTGTGTTTCCAGTTACTTGAATGAAGCTGAGCTGCAACACCTGACACATCCTTGTTTTTCTCGCTTTGTAAAGGATGTGAATTACACAAACAGGGTTGTTTTTGGCTTATTAAAGAGGTTCTGCGGGGAAATAAGACTTATAAGTTTTATTTCCCCATAGTACCCCGAAACGTTGCTATATTTTGTGTATCTAAATAGAGGAAGTGATTAATCGACTTATCGTCTATCCACAGGATAGTGGTAAGTGACTGAGTACGGGGGTCCTTGAGTGGCCTCTAAGTGCAGGCACTGTCTCTCCTTTCAATCTTAGTAGAAACTAGAATACTTAGTTTGAGAAGAACAGCAATACTCATACAAGAAGTCAAATGGGCACCCAAGACCACTGTTCATGTGATACCTGGGGATCCCAGTGGTCGGACCCCCATTAATGAGACACTAGATCACTTTTATCTTGTGGACATAAGCTAAGTGTATTCATGGGCCTGGCAGTCCCATCCCCCACCTTGATAAATGTATATGCTGTCAGTTGTCAATCATTAGGGAAGGAAGCAGTAAAATAGCTGGGCTGTGAATACAATCGAAGAAAAATCTGCTTCTAAAAGCCTTTTCATTTCCATCTGTAAATAGGAGCTTTTATCGTATTAAATCTTTACGTTGTAAGGTTTGCTGTAATGTTAGTAATTTTGCGTCAATGAAAACCAGTTTGGTTTTTTATGTGTATTGTTTAGTGCTCTTGTTTTTCTACATAGCTTTTATGTGATTGTGCCATAAAATGGAGAACCCTGGTCTTACAACAATCATCTGTTCATTTTGTAAAAATATTTTGAAATATGTTGAAAAGTAAATTTTTTGCAGTAAATAAATTGTTATATTGCATAATAAAATTGTTGCCTATCTAGTCGTTCTTTGTATATTGATGTATTTTAGAAAAATTTCATATGTTGGTTATTTTGCTGCTGTGTTCACTAGTTGAGCTCGAGTTCAGCGAGCTTTTGAAAAGTTTGGTTCGCCGGGCACGCAGAACTTTTCAAAAATGTTTTGGTTGCAGCAGATAAGTTCTACAGAATTCGTCAATGCAATAACCCTCAAAACTTGTCTAACACTTTTTTTCCAAGTGTTCCAAAAATTCTATCTTTTGGGAGTTGCAGCAGGATTGGTATCCCAAAATTTAGTGAAGAAGAAATAACTTTTGTAAACATTGAACAGTTGAAAAAGCTATTCCTTTTTTGGGATCATGGGGGGGGGGGTTGTGTATGTGTATGCCTGGCTGGTAGAAACAGTGCGTTCCTTTAGGTGACCCTTGTCAGGTTGGAATACTGGATGTAAAAACGTTGTCATCATGTACTCCAACATGAAGATGCTACTGCTGCCACTTGCAGGGGTAATGCTGACAGAGGGAGTGGAGAGTGGAAAGCTGTTGCAAGCCGGCAGCGTAGCTTGTCCCTATGAAAATCCAATTTAGCCTCCTCCTCAGAAAAAGAAAATTTCCCCAATTCTGGCTTCATACTGAGGGTCTAAGGAGTGGGTATTCCATGCTCCTCTTTCCTTAATACGCACAATACACCGGTCAGCATCAGCAGGCAGAGGTGGACTAGTGTTAAATGTAGCCAACGGACAGCAGGAATTGGTGGACTAGTGGTAGCTGTAGCAAGTGAAAAGCAGGGTTTAGTGGACTAATGGTAGCTGTAGGCAGTGGACTGCAGGCATTGGTGGTCTAGTGGTAACTGAAGTCATCAGACGTTTGTGAACTAGCCTTAGCTATAGCCAGCAGGCAGTGATGAACTAGTAATATTTGCTTTATGTGGTTATATAGAGTTGTAATTCCAAAGCTTAGGCCCTGCCCATGCCTTGCTTTCTGTATTCAGAATTACAACAGGACGGATGTTTCAAGAGAAATCACTTTTGTAAACATTGAAAAGCCTGAAAAAAATATCAAATTCTCCTTTTTTGGGAGTTTCGAAAGGCTTTATGGCTGGCAAGTGAAGACTCAATAGATTTTTCCAAGCAATTCCATTTCCGGTGGGGAGGGAAGGACTAGGTTCTGGGTTTCAGGACTAGGTTCTGGGTTTCATCATCAGGCTGTGTCCTTAAGGGGTTATTGAATATAATGTTGTCATAATCCTAACCTGTGTGAATATATAACTCTTATGTTATTAATTAATGCCATTCTTTGCATAGGGAAATGACTCTAGCTGTTGCAAAACTACAACTCCCAGCTTGCACAGACACCCAACAGCTGCTCATGTGATCAGGAGTTTCACTCTCCAAATCTTCCAGTGCTTTATAACAGGATGTTAGCCTCTGACTTCCTGTGAACATCATCACCTACTAGATCCCCTCCTAATAGTTTTTAGACCCCTGTCGGACCCCCCCCCCCCCCCCCAGCTAAATTTGTTTCTCTATGGCAGTGTTTCCTGCCCAGAGTGCCTCCAGCTGTTTCAAAACTACAACTCCCAGCATGCCCGGAGTTGTAGTTTTGAAACAACTGGAGGCACTCTGGGCAGGAAAGACTGACCTAGGTTAATGCTGTCATTTTTATAGAGATATTAATAAAATGGGGGGGGAGTTCCATGGCTGTAGATTCTGATAAATTTATGGACTCTGACCTGAAAAATTCCCAGCTTGTTGACATAGGATTTGCTGCAGAAAGTGCTGGATAATGGCCAAACAATAGAAATTTCGCACCATTTACAATCCTAAAGACAACACCTGTCGAGTCCCCCTGTAGTGCCATATCTTTCACAACTTACTTTAAGAAGTATCTCTGGAATGGATACAAGTATTTGAAAAATACAGAAGGGTCACTTGATCTTTCCACCTGGAATTCCCCTTCTTATTTCCTGGTTCAGAACTATATTGCAGTACTCCATTCAGAAGCAGAGAATACCGATGACACAATACATCTGTTTTGTCAATTTTAAGGTCCACTCACATACAGTTTAGGATTACACTATGGATTGTTTAATGTATTGCATGCAACATTTGTGACTGCCTGAAACACACTGGCCACAGGAATGGATCACTAATGTGTGCGTACACTTGTGCTGTTTTATAGACTGTAGGTTGGTAGCAAGACTCAGAAAGGGGAAGGATCCTATTATTGCCCCAAAAGTTTTCTAAAATATTAAGGGTGTATTCAAACGTACAGTTTCCTGCACATATTTATAGGGGCAGAATTTGAAGCTGCAGATTTCAGTGTAAACAAAACGACTGAACACCGCTTCAAATGCTGCACATCAAAAATGCACAGGATCGTGTATGTATGAATATACCCTTAAAGGGGTATTCCGGGGAACTAAACCCATAGCCTATCCTTTCCCTCTCACCTATGTATTTGTCTAAATATCATTCATTAGCTATATACAGCAGTTTCCTTCTTTCAGCTGTCACTTACTTGCAGGGAGTGAGAGAGAAACGTAATTCTCAGATCCACCTTGTCTCCTCAGTGAGACCTAGCCCCCACCTTTCAAGACAACACCACATGATTTCAGTCTGGTCTAGCCACACTTCCCTCTCCCCTCCATGTGTGAGGAGCTTGTGAGCCGTGAAAGAAGCTCAGGGAAGATTTTCAGTCATAAACTGCACTTTTCCTGTGTAGCTCTTATTACTGACTGCTGCCATTCAAAGCACAACATGATGTATTGCTGGAGGAAAGATAGTCTGAAAGATAAGACCTGTACAGTGTGTGTGTGTGTGCGCGCTTGTGTACTGCAGTGCAAGCATGCACACAGATGGTGAAAGCAGTTGGCTGGCAACAGAGCTGAACTGACTTCTGGGAGTTGGTCTGTGCTGTAAGCAAGGAAAAAGAATATTTAGGTGACATCTGGGGCCAAAAGGAGCTGCCAAGACCACATGAATAACTACAGTGGACACAGAACAGGTATTGTGGTGGCTTTGGGGCATTTTTATTTTTATTCCTTTTTAATGTACAACCATATGTGACCAGACTTTGGCAGCTGTGAATCTGCACCAAATAGTGCAATTTGCCGCTACATATGGCTGCAGAGACTCCAGTTTATTCTCAGACTCCATCCCCCTGTATAGTATCAGATGGGTCCCCTGTAAGGTAGACTTCTATGTATAATGTAAGTGTCTTGGACAGAGAAGTGTAGGAGCAGCTGCTGATCTATAACCATGTGCATCCCTCTTCACTAAGGGCATCCAGCCAATCAGGGGACAAAGCTCCCCAATCACCAGGCTCCTTGTTCTAACTGATCCTTAGCATGTACAGAGAGGATGTGACCAACATATAATGCCCCCCTGTCATGTGCCCCTTATATATAATGCTCTGTCTTATGCCCCTCAGATATAATGCCCCATGTCCTGTGCCCCTCGCATATAATGCACCCTGAGGGGCACATGATAGGGGGGCATTATATGTGAGGGGCACATGTCAGGGGGCATTATATGTGGGGGCACATGACGGGGGGCATTATAAGTGAGGGGCACATGTCAGGGGGGCATTAAATTCTGAGGGGCACAGGACATGGGGTATTATATATAAGGGGGGGCATTATATATGAGGGGCACATGGCAGGGGGTATTATATGTGGGGGCAAATGACAGGACCCCCCCCCCCCTGTCATGTGCCCATATAATGCTCCATGTCCTGTGCCCCTCGCATATAATGCCCCCTGACATATGCCCCTCACATATAAGGCCCTCTGTCCTGTGCCCCTTATACATAATGCCCCCCCTGACATGTGCCCCTCACTTATAATGCCCCCTGTCATGTGCCCCCCTGTCATGTGCCCCTCAGGATGCATTATATGCGAGGGGCACAGGACATGGGGCATTATATGTGAGGGGCACAGGACAGAGGGCATTATATGTGAGGGGCACAGGACAGAGGGCATTATATGTGAGGGGCACAGGACAGGGGGCATTATATGCGAGGGGCACAGGACAGGGGGCATTATATGCGAGGGGCACAGGACAGGGGGCATTATATGCGAGGGGCACAGGACAGGGGGCAT